>NC_091753.1:8058266-8368200 GCF_043380555.1 Nothobranchius furzeri
ACTAAAACAAACCTGACCTCTCTAGGACATTCAGAAGCCAAGTTATAAGCCCACAAAGGTGTAACTGGACTACTTCTTTAAAGTGACACCAGGCCCGGTGACCTTTGGGACATGGTTTGACCCCCTAGAGGAATGTGCGATCATCATGAAACGTTCAGATCACTTACAACTCAATAGATTCTACCTTCTTGTAACGTTTCAGCCTGATTGGACCTCGTTTTCACACAAATGGACCCAGAATGATGTGAAATTGTGCTTCGTGCAACATAATTCTGGGTGCCATTTACAAACCATAAGTGCTAATGACTCCATTCCTTTTTGTGGTTGTAGGGGCTGTTGATTGGAGTACACTAAAACAAACCTGATATCTCTAGGACATTCAGAAGCCAAGTTATAAGCCCACAAATGTGTAACTGGACTACTTCTTTAAATTGACACCAGATCCGGTGACCTTTGGGACATGGTTTGACCCCCTTATGAAAGTGCTATCATCATGAAACGTTCAGATCCCTTACAACTCAATAGATTCTACCTTCCTGTAACGTTTCAGCCTGATTGGACCTTGTTTTCACACAAATGGACCCAGAATGATGTGAAATTGTGCTTCGTGCAACATAATTCTGGGTGCCATTTACAAACCATAAGTGCTAATGACTCCATTCCTTTTTGTGGTTGTAGGGGCTGTTGATTGGAGTACACTAAAACAAACCTAACCTCTCTAGGACATTCAGAAGCCAAGTTATAAGCCAACAAAGGTGTAACTGGACTACTTCTTTAAAGTGACACCAGGCCCGGTGACCTTTGGGACATGGTTTTACCCCCTATAGGAATGTGCGATCATCTTGAAATGTTCAGATCACTTACAACTCAATAGATTCTACCTTCTTGTAGCGTTTCAGCCTGATTGGACCTTGTTTTCACACAAATGAACCCAGAATGATGTGAAATTGTGCTTCGTGCAACATAATTCTGGGTGCCATTTAAAAACCATAAGTGCTAATGACTCCATTCCTTTTTGTGGTTGTAGGGGCTGTTGATTGGAGTACACTAAAACAAACCTGACCTCTCTAGGACATTCAGAAGCCAAGTTATAAGCCCACAAATGTGTAACTGGACTACTTCTTTAAAGTGACACCAGATCCGGTGACCTTTGGGACATGGTTTGACCCCCTTAGGAAAGTGCTATCATCATGAAACGTTCAGATCACTTACAACTCAATAGATTCTACCTTCCTGTAACGTTTCAGCCTGATTGGACCTTGTTTTCACACAAATGGACCCAGAATCATGTGAAATTGTGCTTCGTGCAACATAATTCTGGGTGCCATTTAAAAACCATAAGTGCTAATGACTCCATTCCTTTTTGTGGTTGTAGGGGCTGTTGATTGGAGTACACTAAAACAATCCTAACCTCTCTAGGACATTCAGAAGCCAAGTTATAAGCCCACAAAGGTGTAACTGGACTACTTCTTTAAAGTGACACCTGATCCGGTGACCTTTGGGACATGGTTTGACCCCCTTAGGAAAGTGCTATCATCATGAAACGTTCAGATCACTTACAACTCAATAGATTCTACCTTCCTGTAACGTTTGAGCCTGATTGGACCTTGTTTTCACACAAATGGACCCAGAATGATGTGAAATTGTGCTTCGTGCAACATAATTCTGGGTGCCATTTAAAAACCATAAGTGCTAATGACTCCATTCCTTTTTGTGGTTGTAGGGGCTGTTGATTGGAGTACACTAAAATAGACCTGATCTCTCTAGGACATTCAGAAGCCAAGTTATAAGCCCACAAATATGTAACTGGACTACTTCTTTAAATTGACACCAGATCCGGTGACCTTTGGGACATGGTTTGACCCCCTTAGGAAAGTGCTATCATCATGAAACGTTCAGATCACTTACAACTCAATAGATTCTACCTTCCTGTAACGTTTCAGCCTGATTGGACCTTGTTTTCACACAAATGGACCCAGAATGATGTGAAATTGTGCTTCGTGCAACATAATTCTGGGTGCCATTTACAAACCATAAGTGCTAATGACTCCATTCCTTTTTGTGGTTGTAGGGGCTGTTGATTGGAGTACACTAAAACAAACCTAACCTCTCTAGGACATTCAGAAGCCAAGTTATAAGCCCACAAATGTGTAACTGGACTACTTCTTTAAAGTGACACCAGGCCCGGTGACCTTTGGGACATGGTTTTACCCCCTATAGGAATGTGCGATCATCTTGAAACGTTCAGATCACTTACAACTCAATAGATTCTACCTTCTTGTAGCGTTTCAGCCTGATTGGACCTTGTTTTCACACAAATGGACCCAGAATGATGTGAAATTGTGCTTCGTGCAACATAATTCTGGGTGCCATTTAAAAACCATAAGTGCTAATGACTCCATTCCTTTTTGTGGTTGTTGGGGCTGTTGATTGGAGTACACTAAAACAAACCTGATCTCTCTAGGACATTCAGAAGCCAAGTTATAAGCCCACAAATGTGTAACTGGACTACTTCTTTAAAGTGACACCAGATCCGGTGACCTTTGGGACATGGTTTGACCCCCTTAGGAAAGTGCGATCATCATGAAACGTTCAGATCACTTACAACTCAATAGATTCTACCTTCCTGTATTGTTTTAGCCTGATTGGACCTTGTTTTCACAAAAATGAACCCAGAATGATGTGAAATTGTGCTTTGTGCAACATAATTCTGGGTGCCATTTAAAAACCATAAGTGCTAATTTCTCCATTCCTGTTTGTGGTTGTAGGGGCTGCTGATTGGAGTACACTAAAGCAAACCTGATCGCTCTAGGACATTCAGAAGCCAAGTTATAAGCCCACAAATGTGTAACTGGACTACTTCTTTAAATTGACACCAGATCCGGTGACCTTTGGGACATTGTTTGACCCCCTTAGGAAAGTTCTATCATCATGAAACGTTCAGATCACTTACAACTCAATAGATTCTACCTTCCTGTAACGTTTCAGCCTGATTGGACCTTGTTTTCACACAAATGAACCCAGAATGATGTGAAATTGTGCTTCGTGCAACATAATTCTGGGTGCCATTTAAAAACCATAAGTGCTAATGACTCCATTCCTTTTTGTGGTTGTAGGGGCTGTTGATTGGAGTATACTAAAACAAACCTGATCTCTCTAGGACATTCAGAAGCCAAGTTATAAGCCCACAAATGTGTAACTGGACTACTTCTTTAGACACCAGATCCGGTGACCTTTGGGACATGGTTTGACCCCCTTAGGAAAGTGCTATCATCATGAAACCTTCAGATCACATACAACTCAATAGACTCTACCTTCATGTAACGTTTCAGCCTGATTGGACCTTGTTTTCACACAAATGAACCCAGAATGATGTGAAATTGTGCTTCGTGCAACATAATTCTGGGTGCCATTTAAAAGCCATAAGTGCTAATGACTCCATTCTTTTTGTGGTTGTAGGGGCTGTTGATTGGAGTACACTAAAACAAACCTGATCGCTCTAGGACCTTCAGAAGCCAAGTTATAAGCCCATAAATGTGTAACTGGACTACTTCTTTAAATTGACACCAGATCCGGTGACCTTTGGGACATGGTTTGACCCCCTTAGGAAAATGCTATCATCATTAAACGTTCAGATCACTTACAACTCAATAGATTCTACCTTCCTGTAACGTTTCAGCCTGATTGGACCTTGTTTTCACACAAATGGACCCAGAATGATGTGAAATAGTGCTTCGTGCAACATAATTCTGGGTGCCATTTACAAACCATAAGTGCTAATGACTCCATTCCTTTTTGTGGTTGTAGGGGCTGTTGATTGGAGTACACTACAATAAACCTGATCTCTCTAGGACATTCAGAAGCCAAGTTATAAGCCCACAAATGTGTAACTGGACTACTTATTTAAATTGACACCAGATCCGGTGACCTTTGGGACATGGTTTGACCCCCTTAGGAAAGTGCTATCATCATTAAACGTTCAGATCACTTACAACTCAATAGATTCTACCTTCCTGTAACGTTTCAGCCTGATTGGACCTTGTTTTCACACAAATGAACCCAGAATGATGTGAAATTGTGCTTCGTGCAACATAATTCTGGGTGCCATTTACAAACCATAAGTGCTAATGACTCCATTCCTTTTTGTGGTTGTAGGGGCTGTAGATTGGAGTACACTAAAACAAACCTAACCTCTCTAGGACATTCAGAAGCCAAGTTATAAGCCCACAAAGGTGTAACTGGACTACTTCTTTAAATTGACACCAGATCCGGTGACCTTTGGGACATGGTTTGACCCCCTTAGGAAAGTGCTATCATCATGAAATGTTCAGATCACTTACAACTCAATAGATTCTACCTTCTTGTAACGTTTCAGCCTGATTGGACCTTGTTGTCACACAAATGGACCCAGAATGATGTGAAATAGTGCTTCGTGCAACATAGTTCTGGGTGCCATTTACAAACCATAAGTGCTAATGACCCCATTCCTTTTTGTGGTTGTAGGGGCTGTTGATTGGAGTACACTAAAATAAACTTGATCTCTCTAGGACATTCAGAAGCCAAGTTATAAGCCCACACATGTGTAACTGGACTACTTCTTTAAATTGACACCAGATCCGGTGACCTTTGGGACATGGTTTGACCCCCTTAGGAAAGTGCTATCATCATGAAACGTTCAGATCACTTACAACTCAATAGATTCTACCTTCCTGTAACGTTTCAGCCTGATTGGACCTTGTTTTCCCACAAATGGACCCAGAATGATGTGAAATAGGTTTTCGTGCAACATAATTCTGGGTGCCATTTACAAACCATAAGTGATAATGACTCCATTCCTTTTTGTGGTTGTAGGGGCTGTTGATTGGAGTACACTAAAATAAACCTGATCTCTCTAGGACATTCAGAAGCCAAGTTATAAGCCCACAAATGTGTAACTGGACTACTTCTTTAAATTGGCACCAGATCCGGTGACCTTTGTGACATGTTTTGACCCCCTTAGGAAAGTGCTATCATCATGAAACGTTCAGATCACTTACAACTCAATAGATTCTACCTTCTTGTAGCGTTTCAGCCTGATTGGACCTTGTTTTCACACAAATGGACCCAGAATGATGTGAAATTGTGCTTCGTGCAACATAATTCTGGGTGCCATTTAAAAACCATAAGTGCTAATGACTCCATTCCTTTTTGTGGTTGTAGGGGCTGTTGATTGGAGTACACTAAAACAAACCTGATCTCTCTAGGACATTCAGAAGCCAAGCTATAAGCCCACACATGTGTAACTGGACTACTTCTTTAAATTGACACCAGATCCGGTGACCTTTGGGACATGGTGTGACCCCCTTAGGAAAGTGCTATCATCATGAAACGTTCAGATCACTTACAACTCAATAGATTCTACCTTCCTGTAACGTTTCAGCCTGATTGGACCTTGTTTTCACACAAATGGACCCAGAATGATGTGAAATTGTGCTTCGTGCAACATAATTCTGGGTGCCATTTACAAACCATAAGTGCTAATGACTCCATTCCTTTTTGTGGTTGTAGGGGCTGTTGATTGGAGTACACTAAAACAACCCTGACCTCTCTAGGACATTCAGAAGCCAAGTTATAAGCCCACAAATGTGTAACTGGACTACTTCTTTAAAGTGACACCAGATCCGGTGACCTTTGGGACATGGTTTGACCCCCTTAGGAAAGTGCGATCATCATGAAACGTTCAGATCACTTACAACTCAATAGATTCTACCTTCCTGTATTGTTTCAGCCTGATTGGACCTTGTTTTCACAAAAATGAACCCAGAATGATGTGAAATTGTGCTTCGTGCAACATAATTCTGGGTGCCATTTAAAAACCATAAGTGCTAATGTCTCCATTCCTGTTTGTGGTTGTAGGGGCTGTTGATTGGAGTACACTAAAGCAAACCTGATCGCTCTAGGACATTCAGAAGCCAAGTTATAAGCCCACAAATGTGTAACTGGACTACTTCTTTAAATTGACACCAGATCCGGTGACCTTTGGGACATTGTTTGACCCCCTTAGGAAAGTGCTATCATCATGAAACGTTCAGATCACTTACAACTCAATAGATTCTACCTTCCTGTAACGTTTCAGCCTGATTGGACCTTGTTTTCACACAAATGAACCCAGAATGATGTGAAATTGTGCTTCGTGCAACATAATTCTGGGTGCCTTTTAAAAACCATAAGTGCTAATGACTCCATTCCTTTTTGTGGTTGTAGGGGCTGTTGATTGGAGTATACTAAAACAAACCTGATCTCTCTAGGACATTCAGAAGCCAAGTTATAAGCCCACAAATGTGTAACTGGACTACTTCTTTAGACACCAGATCCGGTGACCTTTGGGACATGGTTTGACCCCCTTAGGAAAGTGCTATCATCATGAAACCTTCAGATCACATACAACTCAATAGATTCTACCTTCATGTAACGTTTCAGCCTGATTGAACCTTGTTTTCACACAAATGAACCCAGAATGATGTGAAATTGTGCTTCGTGCAACATAATTCTGGGTGCCATTTAAAAGCCATAAGTGCTAATGACTCCATTCCTTTTTGTGGTTGTAGGGGCTGTTGATTGGAGTACACTAAAACAAACCTGATCGCTCTAGGACCTTCAGAAGCCAAGTTATAAGCCCATAAATGTGTAACTGGACTACTTCTTTAAATTGACACCAGATCCGGTGACCTTTGGGACATGGTTTGACCCCCTTAGAAAAGTGCTATCATCATTAAACGTTCAGATCACTTACAACTCAATAGATTCTACCTTCCTGTAACGTTTCAGCCTGATTGGACCTTGTTTTCACACAAATGGACCCAGAATGATGTGAAATAGTGCTTCGTGCAACATAATTCTGGGTGCCATTTACAAACCATAAGTGCTAATGACTCCATTCCTTTTTGTGGTTGTAGGGGCTGTTGATTGGAGTACACTACAATAAACCTGATCTCTCTAGGACATTCAGAAGCCAAGTTATAAGCCCACAAATGTGTAACTGGACTACTTATATAAATTGACACCAGATCCGGTGACCTTTGGGACATGGTTTGACCCCCTTAGGAAAGTGCTATCATCATTAAACGTTCAGATCACTTACAACTCAATAGATTCTACCTTCCTGTAACGTTTCAGCCTGATTGGACCTTGTTTTCACACAAATAAACCCAGAATGATGTGAAATTGTGCTTCGTGCAACATAATTCTGGGTGCCATTTACAAACCATAAGTGCTAATGACTCCATTCCTTTTTGTGGTTGTAGGGGCTGTAGATTGGAGTACACTAAAACCAAACCTAACCTCTCTAGGACATTCAGAAGCCAAGTTATAAGCCCACAAAGGTGTAACTGGACTACTTCTTTAAATTGACACCAGATCCGGTGACCTTTGGGACATGGTTTGACCCCCTTAGGAAAGTGCTATCATCATGAAATGTTCAGATCACTTACAACTCAATAGATTCTACCTTCTTGTAACGTTTCAGCCTGATTGGACCTTGTTTTCACACAAATGGACCCAGAATGATGTGAAATAGTGCTTCGTGCAACATAATTCTGGGTGCCATTTACAAACCATAAGTGCTAATGACTCCATTCCTTTTTGTGGTTGTAGGGGCTTTTGATTGGACTACACTAAAATAAACTTGATCTCTCTAGGACATTCAGAAGCCAAGTTATAATTCCACACATGTGTAACTGGACTACTTCTTTAAATTGACACCAGATCCGGTGACCTTTGGGACATGGTTTGACCCCCTTAGGAAAGTGCTATCATCATGAAACGTTCAGCTCACTTACAACTCAATAGATTCTACCTTCCTGTAACGTTTCAGCCTGATTGGACCTTGTTTTCACACAAATGGACCCAGAATGATGTGAAATAGTGCTTCGTGCAACATAATTCTGGGTGCCATTTACAAACCATAAGTGATAATGACTCCATTCCTTTTTGTGGTTGTAGGGGCTGTTGATTGGAGTACACTAAAATAAACCTGATCTCTCTAGGACATTCAGAAGCCAAGTTATAAGCCCACAAATGTGTAACTGGACTACTTCTTTAAATTGACACCAGATCTGGTGACCTTTGGGACATGGTTTGACCCCCTTAGGAAAGTGCTATCATCATGAAACGTTCAGATCACTTACAACTCAATAGATTCTACCTTCCTGTAACGTTTCAGCCTGATTGGACCTTGTTTTCACACAAATGGACCCAGAATCATGTGAAATTGTGCTTCGTGCAACATAATTCTGGGTGCCATTTAAAAACCATAAGTGCTAATGACTCCATTCCTTTTTGTGGTTGTAGGGGCTGTTGATTGGAGTATACTAAAACAAACCTGATCTCTCTAGGACATTCAGAAGCCACGTTTTAAGCCCACAAATGTGTAACTGGACTACTTCTTTAAATTGACACCAGATCCGGTGACCTTTGGGACATGGTTTGACCCCCTTAGGAAAGCGCTATCATCATGAAACGTTCAGATCACTTACAACTCAATAGATTCTAACTTCCTGTAACGTTTCAGTCTGATTGGACCTTGTTTTCACACAAATGAACCCAGAATGATGTGAAAGTGTGCTTCGTGCAACATAATTCTGGGTGCCATTTAAAAACCATAAGTGCTAATGACTCCATTCCTCTTTGGGGTAATGGGGGCTGTTAACTGGAGTACTCTAAAACAAACCTGACCTCTCTAGGATATTCAGAAGCCAAGTTATAAGCCCACAAATGTGTAACTGGACTACTTCTTTAAAGTGACACCAGGTCCGGTGACCTTTGGGACATGGTTTGACCCCCTATAGGAATGTGCGATCATCTTGAAACATTCAGATCACTTACAACTCAATAGATTCTACCTTCTTATAGCGTTTCAGCCTGATTGGACCTTGTTTTCACACAAATGGACCCAGAATGAAGTGAAATTGTGCTTCGTGCAACATAATTCTGGGTGCCATTTACAAACCAAAAGTGGTAATGACTCCATTCCTTTTTGTGGTTGTAGGGGCTGTTGATTGGAGTACACTAAAACAAACCTGATCTCTCTAGGACATTCAGAAGCCAAGTTATAAGCCCACAAATGTGTAACTGGACTACTTCTTTAAATTGACACCAGATCCGGTGACCTTTGGGACATGGTTTGACCCCCTTAGGAAAGTGCTATCATCATGAAACGTTCAGATCACTTACAACTCAATAGATTCTACCTTCTTGTAACGTTTCAGCCTGATTGGACCTTGTTTTCACACAAATGAACCCAGAATGATGTGAAATTGTGCTTCGTGCAACATAATTCTGGGTGCCATTTACAAACCATAAGTGCTAATGACTCCATTCCTTTTTGTGGTTGTAGGGGCTGTTGATTGGAGTACACTAAAACAAACCTGACCGCTCTAGGACATTCAGAAGCCAAGTTATAAGCCCACAAATGTGTAACTGGACTACTTCTTTAAAGTGACACCAGATCCGGTGACCTTTGCGACATGGGTTGACCCCCTTAGGAAAGTGCTATCATCATGAAACGTTCAGATCACATACAACTCAATATATTCTACCTTCCTGTAACGTTTCTGCCTGATTGGACCTTGTTTTCACACAAATGAACCCAGAATGATGTGAAATTGTGCTTCGTGCAACATAATTCTGTGTGCCATTTACAAACCATAAGTGCTAATGACTCCATTCCTTTTTGTGGTTGTAGGGGCTGTTGATTGGAGTACATTAAAACAAACCTGATCTCTCTAGGACATTCAGAAGCCAAGTTATAAGCCTACAAAGATGTAACTGGACTACTTCTTTAAAGTGACACCAGGCCCAGTGACCTTTGGGACATGGTTTTACCCCCTATAGGAATGTGCGATCATCTTGAAACGTTCAGATCACTTACAACTCAATAGATTCTACCTTCCTGTAACGTTTCAGCCTGATTGGACCTTGTTTTCACACAAATGGACCCAGAATGATGTGAAATTGTGCTTCGTGCAACATAATTCTGGGTGCCATTTAAGAACCATAAGTGCTAATGACTCCATTCCTTTTTGTGGTTGTGGGGGCTGTTGATTGGAGTACACGAAAACAACCCTGATCTCTCTAGGACATTCAGAAGCCAAGTTATAAGCCCACAAAGGTGTAACTGGACTACTTCTTTAAAGTGACACCAGGCCCGGTGACCTTTGGGACATGGTTTGACCCCCTATAGGAAAGTGCTATCATCATGAAACGTTCAGATCACTTACAACTCAATAGATTCTACCTTCCTGTAACGTTTCTGCCTGATTGGACCTTGTTTTCACACAAATGAACCCAGAATGATGTGAAATTTTGCTTCGTGCAACATAATTCTGGGTGCCATTTACAAACCATAAGTGCTAATGACTCCATTCCTTTTTGTGGTTGTAGGGGCTGTTGATTGGAGTACATTAAAACAAACCTGACCTCTCCAGGACATTCAGAAGCCAAGTTATAAGCCCACAAATGTGTAACTGGACTACTACTTTAAAATGACACCAGATCCGGTGACATTTGGGACATGGTTTGACCCCCTTAGGAAAGTGCTATCATCATGAAACGTTCAGATCACTTACAACTCAATAGATTCTACCTTTCTGTAACGTTTCAGCCTGATTGGACCTTGTTTTCACACAAATGAACCCAGAATGATGTGAAATTGTGCTTCGTGCAACATAATTCTGGGTGCCATTTAAAAACCATAAGTGCTAATGACTCCATTCCTTTTTGTGGTTGTAGGGGCTGTCTATTGGAGTATACTAAAACAAACCTGATCTCTCTAGGACATTCAGAAGCCAAGTTATAAGCCCACAAATGTGTAACTGGACTACTTCTTTAGACACCAGATCCGGTGACCTTTGGGACATGGTTTGACCCCCTTAGGGAAGTGCTATCATCATGAAACCTTCAGATCACTTACATTTTAATAGATTCTACCTTCCTGTAATGTTTCAGCCTGATTGGACCTTGTTTTCACACAAATGGACCCAGAATGGTGTGAAATTGTGCTTCGTGCAACATAATTCTGGGTGCCATTTACAAACCATAAGTGCTAATGACTCCATTCCTTTTTGTGGTTGTAGGGGCTGTTGATTGGAGTACACTAAAACAAACCTGACCGCTCTAGGACATTCAGAAGCCAAGTTATAAGCCCACAAATGTGTAACTGGACTAATTCTTTAAAGTGACACCAGATCCGGTGACCTTTGCGACATGGTTTGACCCCCTTAGGAAAGTGCTATCATCATGAAACGTTCAGATCACTTACAACTCAATAGATTCTACCTTCCTGTAACGTTTCTGCCTGATTGGACCTTGTTTTCACACAAATGAACCCAGAATGATGTGAAATTGTGCTTCATGCAACATAATTCTGTGTGCCATTTACAAACCATAAGTGCTAATGACTCCATTCCTTTTTGTGGTTGTAGGGGCTGTTGATTGGAGTACATTAAAACAAACCTGATCTCTCTAGGACATTCAGAAGCCAAGTTATAAGCCTACAAAGATGTAACTGGACTACTTCTTTAAAGTGACACCAGGCCCGGTGACCTTTGGGACATGGTTTTACCCCCTATAGGAATGTGCGATCATCTTGAAACGTTCAGATCACTTACAACTCAATAGATTCTACCTTCCTGTAACGTTTCAGCCTGATTGGACCTTGTTTTCACACAAATGGACCCAGAATGATGTGAAATTGTGCTTCGTGCAACATAATTCTGGGTGCCATTTAAGAACCATAAGTGCTAATGACTCCATTCATTTTTGTGGTTGTGGGGGCTGTTGATTGGAGTACACTAAAACAACCCTGATCTCTTTAGGACATTCAGAAGCCAAGTTATAAGCCCACAAAGGTGTAACTGGACTACTTCTTTAAAGTGACACCAGGCCCGGTGACCTTTGGGACATGGTTTGACCCCCTATAGGAAAGTGCTATCATCATGAAACGTTCAGATCACTTACAACTCAATAGATTCTACCTTCCTGTAACGTTTCTGCCTGATTGGACCTTGTTTTCACACAAATGAACCCAGAATGATGTGAAATTTTGCTTCGTGCAACATAATTCTGGGTGCCATTTACAAACCATAAGTGCTAATGACTCCATTCCTTTTTGTGGTTGTAGGGGCTGTTGATTGGAGTACATTAAAACAAACCTGACCTCTCCAGGACATTCAGAAGCCAAGTTATAAGCCCACAAATGTGTAACTGGACTACTACTTTAAATTGACACCAGATCCGGTGACATTTGGGACATGGTTTGACCCCCTTAGGAAAGTGCTATCATCATGAATCGTTCAGATCACTTACAACTCAATAGATTCTACCTTTCTGTAACGTTTCAGCCTGATTGGACCTTGTTTTCACACAAATGAACCCAGAATCATGTGAAATTGTGCTTCGTGCAACTCAGAGGAGTGGTTGCGCCGTAGGATGGCAGCACCGACGAGAGCTCCCAGTCATCTCAGCAAAAATCTTATTATTTATTTTGTTCTGCTCTCTATTACTGTGCGCACAGCGCGATCATACACGCGGTATGACAGACAAGCACTTCTGGAGCTACGTTCATCAGCCAGTTCGGACTTTACAGCAGGTTTTGACTCCATGGACGCTGTGCTGCCTGGGATCCTTTGTTTACTCGCACGACGTCGAGGGAAAACAAAGAGGGGAAAACGTGCTGGAGTTTTGTGCCGAACGCGACAGAGAAACAGCAAGCCACCTCTCCCCAGCATCCTGCTCGCGAATCTCCAGTCTCTGGACAACAAACTTGACGAGCTGCGTGCACGGATTAAACACCAGCAAGACATCAGGAACTGCTGCGTTCTGGCCTTCACGGAGACATGGCTGGAGCCCAGTGTCCCCGACTGCGCCATCACGCCGGATGGATTCACTGTTTACCGGGGAGACCGAACGAAGGACTCAGGCAAGAAGAGGGGAGGAGGGGTGTGCTTTATGGTTAACTCCTTGTGGGCCAGGGATGTGTGTATCTTAAAAACTTACTGCTCTCATAGCCTCGAGCTCCTGACCGTTAAAGTCAGGCCTTTTTACCTCCCGAGGGAGTTCAGCTCAGTTCTCCTCTCAGCTGTTTACATTCCACCACACGCTGATAAAGCCACGGCTATGGATGAACTGTATGACATCATCACTGGACTTGAGAACAAAAATCCAGAAGCTGCCTTTATTGTGCTGGGAGACTTCAACAGAGCCAACATGAAGAAGGTTCTCCCCAAATACTATCAGCACATCTCCTTCCCCACAAGAGGTGATCAAACATTGGACCATTGTTACACTCCATTCAAAGAGTGTTACAAACCCCTCCCCCGCCCAGCTTTTGGTAAGGCAGACCATTGTTCCATTCTGCTGCTGCCTGCATACAGACAAAGACTAAAACGGGAAAAACCAGCTTCCAGAGTTATTTACAAATGGGACAGTGAGGCTGAGGAGGTCCTGCAGGACTGCTTTGAGACAACTGACTGGCAGATATTTGTGGATGCAGCTGATGGCAACATCAATGAACTCACAGACTCTGTCATTGGATATATTGGGAAGTGCATGGATGATATCATCACAAAAACCACTGTCCGCATATACCCAAATCAGAAACCCTGGGTAAATAAAGACGTTCGCGCCAAGCTAAAAGCGCGAACCTCTGCCTTTAACTCTGGAGATGCTGACGCATATAAAGCAGCCAGGTATGACCTCCGAAAGTCCATAAAAAAGGCCAGAAAGGACTACAGGGACAAAATGGAGTCCGGCTACCACAGCTTTGACACCAGGCGACTGTGGAATGGACTGCGCTGCATCACTGACTACAAGAAGGTCAGCACAGTCAGTGTTCAGCCCACTGCATCTCTCGCAGACGAGCTGAACAACTTCTATGCTCGTTTTGATGCAGACAACAGAGAGGAGATCCTCTACCCTCAAGAGGACAGTGAGGCTGCAACTCTAACTCTGGAAACAGAAGCTGTGAGATGGGCCTTTAAAAAGGTCAATCCTCACAAAGCTCCAGGACCAGACGGCATCCCAGGCCGGCTACTCAGAGTGTGTGCAGACGAGCTGGCAGAGGTGTTTACCAACATCTTCAACCTCTCCCTGAGGCAGTCAGTGGTCCCGACGTCCCTCAAAGCATCCACCATCATTCCCGTTCCCAAAAAATCAGTGGTCTCCTGTCTGAATGACTACCGTCCTGTTGCACTGACATCCGTCATCATGAAGTGCCTGGAGCGGCTGGTCAAATGTCACATCTGCTCCTCCCTCCCTGACACACTGGATCCTCTTCAGTTTGCCTATCGGACAAACAGAGCCACAGAGGATGCCATCGCCCTGGCAACACACACCGCCCTCACTCACCTGGAGAAAGGGAATACATATGCAAGAATGCTCTTCATCGACTACAGCTCGGCATTTAACACCATCATCCCCTCAAGACTTTCCACGAAGCTCGTCGACCTTGGGCTGGGAACACCGATCTGCAGTTGGATTCTAAACTTCCTCACAGACAGGCCCCAGGTGGTGAGAGTTGGTAAGCACACTTCCTCATCACTCATCCTAAACACAGGTACGCCCCAGGGTTGTGTGCTTAGCCCCCTCCTATATTCCCTGTTCACACACGACTGTGTTGCTAAACATGAGACCAACATCACCATCAAGTTTGCGGATGACACAACCATCATAGGCCTCATCACAGGGGATGATGAGACGGCCTATAGAGAGGAGGTGATGGCACTGTACGAGTGGTGCCTGGAAAATAACCTGACTCTCAACATCAGCAAAACCAGAGAAATGATAGTGGACTACCGGAAACGACCAGTCAGGGAACACCAACCCATCCGCATCAACGGGGTCGAGGTCGAAAGGGTCAGCAGCTTCAAGTTCCTTGGAGTCAACATCACTGAGGACTTCTCCTGGACCCTTCACACAGACACTACTATCAGGAAAGCTCGCCAGCGGCTTTACTTCCTGAGGAGGCTGAGGAAGTTTGGCGTGAGCGCCTGCTTCATCTCAAATTTCTACAGGTGTGCAATTGAGAGCTTGCTGACGAGCTGCATCACAGTGTGGTACGGAAGCTGCTCTGCCAGCAGCCGTAAATCACTACAGAGGGTGGTGAAAGCAGCAGAGCACATCACTGGCATGAGGCTTCCTGCCATTCAGGACATTTATCTCCAACGATGCCTCCGGAAAGCACACAGCATCATCAAGGACCACAGCCACCCGGCACATCAGCTGTTCTCCTTGTTACCATCTGGCAGACGTTACAGGAGTCTGTCTGCTCGGACTACAAGACTTAAAAACAGTTTCTATCATCAAGCCATACGACACCTCAACCACAACACCTAAACACACACAACACAGGACTCAGAAGCTACCCTGCAGCTTCACAAGTACTATATTTAATCCGTACTGGTCACTTCACTTTATTGTTATTGTAATTTATATCCAAAGTGCAACACTGTAATCTATATCCTGCATAATTTATATTCTGCAATACTGTAATTTATATCTAAAGTGCAATACTGTAATTTTCTGCAGCTCATTCCTGTGCAATATCCCATCTGCCCTCCCGTCATATTTCTTTTCAGGATTTTCTTTATTGACACATATATATTTAGTCATCTTTTCCCTTTTACCATGTCTCTCTAATATTTTGCTCCTTACTATTTTTTTTGCTTTATTTTATTATATTTTTATTATATTTTATTATATTTTCTCCTGTATCATGTTGCTGAGAGACCGCTGCTCGTCATACACGTTTCATTGCAATGTTGACCCTGTGCTAACTTGCATATGACAAATAAACTAAAACTGAACTGAAACTGAACTGAAACTGAACTAATTCTGGGTGCCATTTAAAAACCATAAGTGCTAATGACTCCATTCCTTTTTGTGGTTGTAGGGGCTGTTGATTGGAGTACACTAAAACAAACCTGATCTCTCTAGGACATTCAGAAGCCAAGTTTTAAGCCCACAAATGTGTAACTGGACTACTTCTTTAGACACCAGATCCGGTGACCTTTGGGACATGGTTTGACCCCCTTAGGGAAGTGCTATCATCATGAAACCTTCAGATCACTTACATTTTAATAGATTCTACCTTCCTGTAATGTTTCAGCCTGATTGGACCTTGTTTTCACACAAATGGACCCAGAATGATGTGAAATTGTGCTTCGTGCAACATAATTCTGGGTGCCATTTACAAACCATAAGTGCTAATGACTCGATTCCTTTTTGTGGTTGTAGGGGCTGTTGATTGGAGTACACTAAAACAAACCTGACCGCTCTAGGACATTCAGAAGCCAAGTTATAAGCCCACAAATGTGTAACTGGACTAATTCTTTAAAGTGACACCAGATCCGGTGACCTTTGCGACATGGTTTGACCCCCTTAGGAAAGTGCTATCATCATGAAACGTTCAGATCACTTACAACTCAATAGATTCTACCTTCCTGTAACGTTTCTGCCTGATTGGACCTTGTTTTCACACAAATGAACCCAGAATGATGTGAAATTGTGCTTCGTGCAACATAATTCTGTGTGCCATTTACAAACCATAAGTTCTAATGACTCCATTCCTTTTTGTGGTTGTAGGGGCTGTTGATTGGAGTACATTAAAACAAACCTGATCTCTCTAGGACATTCAGAAGCCAAGTTATAAGCCTACAAAGATGTAACTGGACTACTTCTTTAAAGTGACACCAGGCCCGGTGACCTTTGGGACATGGTTTGACCCCCTATAGGAATGTGCGATCATCTTGAAACGTTCAGATCACTTACAACTCAATAGATTCTACCTTCCTGTAACGTTTCAGCCTGATTGGACCTTGTTTTCACACAAATGGACCCAGAATGATGTGAAATTGTGCTTCGTGCAACATAATTCTGGGTGCCATTTAAGAACCATAAGTGCTAATGACTCCATTCCTTTTTGTGGTTGTGGGGGCTGTTGATTGGAGTACACTAAAACAACCCTGATCTCTCTAGGACATTCAGAAGCCAAGTTATAAGCCCACAAAGGTGTAACTGGACTACTTCTTTAAAGTGACACCAGGCCCGGTGACCTTTGGGACATGGTTTGACCCCCTATAGGAAAGTGCTATCATCATGAAACGTTCAGATCACTTACAACTCAATAGATTCTACCTTCCTGTAACGTTTCTGCCTGATTGGACCTTGTTTTCACACAAATGAACCCAGAATGATGTGAAATTTTGATTCGTGCAACATAATTCTGGGTGCCATTTACAAACCATAAGTGCTAATGACTCCATTCCTTTTTGTGGTTGTAGGGGCTGTTGATTGGAGTACATTAAAACAAACCTGACCTCTCCAGGACATTCAGAAGCCAAGTTATAAGCCCACAAATGTGTAACTGGACTACTACTTTAAATTGACACCAGATCCGGTGACATTTAGGACATGGTTTGACCCCCTTAGGAAAGTGCTATCATCATGAAACGTTCAGATCACTTACAACTCAATAGATTCTACCTTTCTGTAACGTTTCAGCCTGATTGGACCTTGTTTTCACACAAATGAACCCAGAATGATGTGAAATTGTGCTTCGTGCAACATAATTCTGGGTGCCATTTAAAAACCATAAGTGCTAATGACTCCATTCCTTTTTGTGGTTGTAGGGGCTGTTGATTGGAGTATACTAAAACAAACCTGATCTCTCTAGGACATTCAGAATCCAAGTTATAAGCCCACAAATGTGTAACTGGACTACTTCTTTGGACACCAGATCCGGTGACCTTTGGGACATGGTTTGACCCCCTTAGGGAAGTGCTATCATCATGAAACCTTCAGATCACTTACATTTTAATAGATTCTACCTTCCTGTAATGTTTCAGCCTGATTGGACCTTGTTTTCACACAAATGGACCCAGAATGATGTGAAATTGTGCTTCGTGCAACATAATTCTGGGTGCCATTTACAAACCATAAGTGCTAATGACTCCATTCCTTTTTGTGGTTGTAGGGGCTGTTGATTGGAGTACACTAAAACAAACCTGACCGCTCTAGGACATTCAGAAGCCAAGTTATAAGCCCACAAATGTGTAACTGGACTAATTCTTTAAAGTGACACCAGATCCGGTGACCTTTGCGACATGGTTTGACCCCCTTAGGAAAGTGCTATCATCATGAAACGTTCAGATCACTTACAACTCAATAGATTCTACCTTCCTGTAACGTTTCTGCCTGATTGGACCTTGTTTTCACACAAATGAACCCAGAATGATGTGAAATTTTGCTTCGTGCAACATAATTCTGTGTGCCATTTACAAACCATAAGTGCTAATGACTCCATTCCTTTTTGTGGTTGTAGGGGCTGTTGATTGGAGTACATTAAAACAAACCTGATCTCTCTAGGACATTCAGAAGCCAAGTTATAAGCCTACAAAGATGTAACTGGACTACTTCTTTAAAGTGACACCAGGCCCGGTGACCTTTGGGACATGGTTTTACCCCCTATAGGAATGTGCGATCATCTTGAAATGTTCAGATCACTTACCACTCAATAGATTCTACCTTCCTGTAACGTTTCAGCCTGATTGGACCTTGTTTTCACACAAATGGACCCAGAATGATGTGAAATTGTGCTTCGTGCAACATAATTCTGGGTGCCATTTAAGAACCATAAGTGCTAATGACTCCATTCCTTTTTGTTGTTGTGGGGGCTGTTGATTGGAGTACACGAAAACAACCCTGATCTCTCTAGGAAATTCAGAAGCCAAGTTATAAGCCCACAAATGTGTAACTGGACTACTTCTTTAAAGTGACACCAGGCCCGGTGACCTTTGGGACATGGTTTGACCCCCTATAGGAAAGTGCTATCATCATGAAACGTTCAGATCACTTACAACTCAATAGATTCTACCTTCCTGTAACGTTTCTGCCTGATTGGACCTTGTTTTCACACAAATGAACCCAGAATGATGTGAAATTTTGCTTCGTGCAACATAATTCTGAGTGCCATTTACAAACCGTAAGTGCTAATGACTCCATTCCTTTTTGTGGTTGTAGGGGCTGTTGATTGGAGTACATTAAAACAAACCTGACCTCTCCAGGACATTCAGAAGCCAAGTTATAAGCCCACAAATGTGTAACTGGACTACTACTTTAAAATGACACCAGATCCGGTGACATTTGGGACATGGTTTGACCCCCTTAGGAAAGTGCTATCATCATGAAACGTTCAGATCACTTACAACTCAATAGATTCTACCTTTCTGTAACGTTTCAGCCTGATTGGACCTTGTTTTCACACAAATGAACCCAGAATGATGTGAAATTGTGCTTCGTGCAACATAATTCTGGGTGCCATTTAAAAACCATAAGTGCTAATGACTCCATTCCTTTTTGTGGTTGTAGGGGCTGTTGATTGGAGTATACTAAAACAAACCTGATCTCTCTAGGACATTCAGAAGCCAAGTTATAAGCCCACAAATGTGTAACTGGACTACTTCTTTAGACACCAGATCCGGTGACCTTTGGGACATGGTTTGACCCCCTTAGGGAAGTGCTATCATCATGAAACCTTCAGATCACTTACATTTTAATAGATTCTACCTTCCTGTAATGTTTCAGCCTGATTGGACCTTGTTTTCACACAAATGGACCCAGAATGATGTGAAATTGTGCTTCGTGCAACATAATTCTGGGTGCCATTTACAAACCATAAGTGCTAATGACTCCATTCCTTTTTGTGGTTGTAGGGGCTGTTGATTGGAGTACACTAAAACAAACCTGACCGCTCTAGGACATTCAGAAGCCAAGTTATAAGCCCACAAATGTGTAACTGGACTACTACTTTAAAATGACACCAGATCCGGTGACATTTGGGACATGGTTTGACCCCCTTAGGAAAGTGCTATCATCATGAAACCTTCAGATCACTTACATTTTAATAGATTCTACCTTCCTGTAATGTTTCAGCCTGATTGGACCTTGTTTTCACACAAATGGACCCAGAATGATGTGAAATTGTGCTTCGTGCAACATAATTCTGGGTGCCATTTACAAACCATAAGTGCTAATGACTCCATTCCTTTTTGTGGTTGTAGGGGCTGTTGATTGGAGTACACTAAAACAAACCTGACCGCTCTAGGACATTCAGAAGCCAAGTTATAAGCCCACAAATGTGTAACTGGACTAATTCTTTAAAGTGACACCAGATCCGGTGACCTTTGCGACATGGTTTGACCCCCTATAGGAATGTGCGATCATCTTGAAACGTTCAGATCACTTACAACTCAATAGATTCTACCTTCCTGTAACGTTTCAGCCTGATTGGACCTTGTTTTCACACAAATGGACCCAGAATGATGTGAAATTGTGCTTCGTGCAACATAATTCTGGGTGCCATTTAAGAACCATAAGTGCTAATGACTCCATTCCTTTTTGTGGTTGTGGGGGCTGTTGATTGGAGTACACTAAAACAACCCTGATCTCTCTAGGACATTCAGAAGCCAAGTTATAAGCCCACAAAGGTGTAACTGGACTACTTCTTTAAAGTGACACCAGGCCCGGTGACCTTTGGGACATGGTTTGACCCCCTATAGGAAAGTGCTATCATCATGAAACGTTCAGATCACTTACAACTCAATAGATTCTACCTTCCTGTAACGTTTCTGCCTGATTGGACCTTGTTTTCACACAAATGAACCCAGAATGATGTGAAATTTTGATTCGTGCAACATAATTCTGGGTGCCATTTACAAACCATAAGTGCTAATGACTCCATTCCTTTTTGTGGTTGTAGGGGCTGTTGATTGGAGTACATTAAAACAAACCTGACCTCTCCAGGACATTCAGAAGCCAAGTTATAAGCCCACAAATGTGTAACTGGACTACTACTTTAAATTGACACCAGATCCGGTGACATTTAGGACATGGTTTGACCCCCTTAGGAAAGTGCTATCATCATGAAACGTTCAGATCACTTACAACTCAATAGATTCTACCTTTCTGTAACGTTTCAGCCTGATTGGACCTTGTTTTCACACAAATGAACCCAGAATGATGTGAAATTGTGCTTCGTGCAACATAATTCTGGGTGCCATTTAAAAACCATAAGTGCTAATGACTCCATTCCTTTTTGTGGTTGTAGGGGCTGTTGATTGGAGTATACTAAAACAAACCTGATCTCTCTAGGACATTCAGAATCCAAGTTATAAGCCCACAAATGTGTAACTGGACTACTTCTTTGGACACCAGATCCGGTGACCTTTGGGACATGGTTTGACCCCCTTAGGGAAGTGCTATCATCATGAAACCTTCAGATCACTTACATTTTAATAGATTCTACCTTCCTGTAATGTTTCAGCCTGATTGGACCTTGTTTTCACACAAATGGACCCAGAATGATGTGAAATTGTGCTTCGTGCAACATAATTCTGGGTGCCATTTACAAACCATAAGTGCTAATGACTCCATTCCTTTTTGTGGTTGTAGGGGCTGTTGATTGGAGTACACTAAAACAAACCTGACCGCTCTAGGACATTCAGAAGCCAAGTTATAAGCCCACAAATGTGTAACTGGACTAATTCTTTAAAGTGACACCAGATCCGGTGACCTTTGCGACATGGTTTGACCCCCTTAGGAAAGTGCTATCATCATGAAACGTTCAGATCACTTACAACTCAATAGATTCTACCTTCCTGTAACGTTTCTGCCTGATTGGACCTTGTTTTCACACAAATGAACCCAGAATGATGTGAAATTTTGCTTCGTGCAACATAATTCTGTGTGCCATTTACAAACCATAAGTGCTAATGACTCCATTCCTTTTTGTGGTTGTAGGGGCTGTTGATTGGAGTACATTAAAACAAACCTGATCTCTCTAGGACATTCAGAAGCCAAGTTATAAGCCTACAAAGATGTAACTGGACTACTTCTTTAAAGTGACACCAGGCCCGGTGACCTTTGGGACATGGTTTTACCCCCTATAGGAATGTGCGATCATCTTGAAATGTTCAGATCACTTACCACTCAATAGATTCTACCTTCCTGTAACGTTTCAGCCTGATTGGACCTTGTTTTCACACAAATGGACCCAGAATGATGTGAAATTGTGCTTCGTGCAACATAATTCTGGGTGCCATTTAAGAACCATAAGTGCTAATGACTCCATTCCTTTTTGTTGTTGTGGGGGCTGTTGATTGGAGTACACGAAAACAACCCTGATCTCTCTAGGAAATTCAGAAGCCAAGTTATAAGCCCACAAATGTGTAACTGGACTACTTCTTTAAAGTGACACCAGGCCCGGTGACCTTTGGGACATGGTTTGACCCCCTATAGGAAAGTGCTATCATCATGAAACGTTCAGATCACTTACAACTCAATAGATTCTACCTTCCTGTAACGTTTCTGCCTGATTGGACCTTGTTTTCACACAAATGAACCCAGAATGATGTGAAATTTTGCTTCGTGCAACATAATTCTGAGTGCCATTTACAAACCGTAAGTGCTAATGACTCCATTCCTTTTTGTGGTTGTAGGGGCTGTTGATTGGAGTACATTAAAACAAACCTGACCTCTCCAGGACATTCAGAAGCCAAGTTATAAGCCCACAAATGTGTAACTGGACTACTACTTTAAAATGACACCAGATCCGGTGACATTTGGGACATGGTTTGACCCCCTTAGGAAAGTGCTATCATCATGAAACGTTCAGATCACTTACAACTCAATAGATTCTACCTTTCTGTAACGTTTCAGCCTGATTGGACCTTGTTTTCACACAAATGAACCCAGAATGATGTGAAATTGTGCTTCGTGCAACATAATTCTGGGTGCCATTTAAAAACCATAAGTGCTAATGACTCCATTCCTTTTTGTGGTTGTAGGGGCTGTTGATTGGAGTATACTAAAACAAACCTGATCTCTCTAGGACATTCAGAAGCCAAGTTATAAGCCCACAAATGTGTAACTGGACTACTTCTTTAGACACCAGATCCGGTGACCTTTGGGACATGGTTTGACCCCCTTAGGGAAGTGCTATCATCATGAAACCTTCAGATCACTTACATTTTAATAGATTCTACCTTCCTGTAATGTTTCAGCCTGATTGGACCTTGTTTTCACACAAATGGACCCAGAATGATGTGAAATTGTGCTTCGTGCAACATAATTCTGGGTGCCATTTACAAACCATAAGTGCTAATGACTCCATTCCTTTTTGTGGTTGTAGGGGCTGTTGATTGGAGTACACTAAAACAAACCTGACCGCTCTAGGACATTCAGAAGCCAAGTTATAAGCCCACAAATGTGTAACTGGACTACTACTTTAAAATGACACCAGATCCGGTGACATTTGGGACATGGTTTGACCCCCTTAGGAAAGTGCTATCATCATGAAACCTTCAGATCACTTACATTTTAATAGATTCTACCTTCCTGTAATGTTTCAGCCTGATTGGACCTTGTTTTCACACAAATGGACCCAGAATGATGTGAAATTGTGCTTCGTGCAACATAATTCTGGGTGCCATTTACAAACCATAAGTGCTAATGACTCCATTCCTTTTTGTGGTTGTAGGGGCTGTTGATTGGAGTACACTAAAACAAACCTGACCGCTCTAGGACATTCAGAAGCCAAGTTATAAGCCCACAAATGTGTAACTGGACTAATTCTTTAAAGTGACACCAGATCCGGTGACCTTTGCGACATGGTTTGACCCCCTTAGGAAAGTGCTATCATCATGAAACGTTCAGATCACTTACAACTCAATAGATTCTACCTTCCTGTAACGTTTCTGCCTGATTGGACCTTGTTTTCACACAAATGAACCCAGAATGATGTGAAATTTTGCTTCGTGCAACATAATTCTGTGTGCCATTTACAAACCATAAGTGCTAATGACTCCATTCCTTTTTGTGGTTGTAGGGGCTGTTGATTGGAGTACATTAAAACAAACCTGATCTCTCTAGGACATTCAGAAGCCAAGTTATAAGCCTACAAAGATGTAACTGGACTACTTCTTTAAAGTGACACCAGGCCCGGTGACCTTTGGGACATGGTTTTACCCCCTATAGGAATGTGCGATCATCTTGAAATGTTCAGATCACTTACCACTCAATAGATTCTACCTTCCTGTAACGTTTCAGCCTGATTGGACCTTGTTTTCACACAAATGGACCCAGAATGATGTGAAATTGTGCTTCGTGCAACATAATTCTGGGTGCCATTTAAGAACCATAAGTGCTAATGACTCCATTCCTTTTTGTTGTTGTGGGGGCTGTTGATTGGAGTACACGAAAACAACCCTGATCTCTCTAGGAAATTCAGAAGCCAAGTTATAAGCCCACAAATGTGTAACTGGACTACTTCTTTAAAGTGACACCAGGCCCGGTGACCTTTGGGACATGGTTTGACCCCCTATAGGAAAGTGCTATCATCATGAAACGTTCAGATCACTTACAACTCAATAGATTCTACCTTCCTGTAACGTTTCTGCCTGATTGGACCTTGTTTTCACACAAATGAACCCAGAATGATGTGAAATTTTGCTTCGTGCAACATAATTCTGAGTGCCATTTACAAACCGTAAGTGCTAATGACTCCATTCCTTTTTGTGGTTGTAGGGGCTGTTGATTGGAGTACATTAAAACAAACCTGACCTCTCCAGGACATTCAGAAGCCAAGTTATAAGCCCACAAATGTGTAACTGGACTACTACTTTAAAATGACACCAGATCCGGTGACATTTGGGACATGGTTTGACCCCCTTAGGAAAGTGCTATCATCATGAAACGTTCAGATCACTTACAACTCAATAGATTCTACCTTTCTGTAACGTTTCAGCCTGATTGGACCTTGTTTTCACACAAATGAACCCAGAATGATGTGAAATTGTGCTTCGTGCAACATAATTCTGGGTGCCATTTAAAAACCATAAGTGCTAATGACTCCATTCCTTTTTGTGGTTGTAGGGGCTGTTGATTGGAGTATACTAAAACAAACCTGATCTCTCTAGGACATTCAGAAGCCAAGTTATAAGCCCACAAATGTGTAACTGGACTACTTCTTTAGACACCAGATCCGGTGACCTTTGGGACATGGTTTGACCCCCTTAGGGAAGTGCTATCATCATGAAACCTTCAGATCACTTACATTTTAATAGATTCTACCTTCCTGTAATGTTTCAGCCTGATTGGACCTTGTTTTCACACAAATGGACCCAGAATGATGTGAAATTGTGCTTCGTGCAACATAATTCTGGGTGCCATTTACAAACCATAAGTGCTAATGACTCCATTCCTTTTTGTGGTTGTAGGGGCTGTTGATTGGAGTACACTAAAACAAACCTGACCGCTCTAGGACATTCAGAAGCCAAGTTATAAGCCCACAAATGTGTAACTGGACTACTACTTTAAAATGACACCAGATCCGGTGACATTTGGGACATGGTTTGACCCCCTTAGGAAAGTGCTATCATCATGAAACGTTCAGATCACTTACAACTCAATAGATTCTACCTTCCTGTAAAGTTTCTGCCTGATTGGACCTTGTTTTCACACAAATGAACCCAGAATGATGTGAAATTGTGCTTCGTGCAACATAATTCTGTGTGCCATTTACAAACCATAAGTGCTAATGACTCCATTCCTTTTTGTGGTTGTAGGGGCTGTTGATTGGAGTACATTAAAACAAACCTGATCTCTCTAGGACATTCAGAAGCCAAGTTATAAGCCTACAAAGATGTAACTGGACTACTTCTTTAAAGTGACACCAGGCCCGGTGACCTTTGGGACATGGTTTTACCCCCTATAGGAATGTGCGATCATCTTGAAACGTTCAGATCACTTACAACTCAATAGATTCTACCTTCCTGTAACGTTTCAGCCTGATTGGACCTTGTTTTCACACAAATGGACCCAGAATGATGTGAAATTGTGCTTCGTGCAACATAATTCTGGGTGCCATTTAAGAACCATAAGTGCTAATGACTCCATTCCTTTTTGTGGTTGTGGGGGCTGTTGATTGGAGTACACTAAAACAACCCTGATCTCTCTAGGACATTCAGAAGCCAAGTTATAAGCCCACAAATGTGTAACTGGACTACTACTTTAAAATGACACCAGATCCGGTGACATTTGGGACATGGTTTGACCCCCTTAGGAAAGTGCTATCATCATGAAACGTTCAGATCACTTACAACTCAATAGATTCTACCTTTCTGTAACGTTTCAGCCTGATTGGACCTTGTTTTCACACAAATGAACCCAGAATGATGTGAAATTGTGCTTCGTGCAACATAATTCTGGGTGCCATTTAAAAACCATAAGTGCTAATGACTCCATTCCTTTTTGTGGTTGTAGGGGCTGTTGATTGGAGTATACTAAAACAAACCTGATCTCTCTAGGACATTCAGAAGCCAAGTTATAAGCCCACAAATGTGTAACTGGACTACTTCTTTAGACACCAGATCCGGTGACCTTTGGGACATGGTTTGACCCCCTTAGGGAAGTGCTATCATCATGAAACCTTCAGATCACTTACATTTTAATAGATTCTACCTTCCTGTAATGTTTCAGCCTGATTGGACCTTGTTTTCACACAAATGGACCCAGAATGATGTGAAATTGTGCTTCGTGCAACATAATTCTGGGTGCCATTTACAAACCATAAGTGCTAATGACTCCATTCCTTTTTGTGGTTGTAGGGGCTGTTGATTGGAGTACACTAAAACAAACCTGACCGCTCTAGGACATTCAGAAGCCAAGTTATAAGCCCACAAATGTGTAACTGGACTAATTCTTTAAAGTGACACCAGATCCGGTGACCTTTGCGACATGGTTTGACCCCCTTAGGAAAGTGCTATCATCATGAAACGTTCAGATCACTTACAACTCAATAGATTCTACCTTCCTGTAAAGTTTCTGCCTGATTGGACCTTGTTTTCACACAAATGAACCCAGAATGATGTGAAATTGTGCTTCGTGCAACATAATTCTGTGTGCCATTTACAAACCATAAGTGCTAATGACTCCATTCCTTTTTGTGGTTGTAGGGGCTGTTGATTGGAGTACATTAAAACAAACCTGATCTCTCTAGGACATTCAGAAGCCAAGTTATAAGCCTACAAAGATGTAACTGGACTACTTCTTTAAAGTGACACCAGGCCCGGTGACCTTTGGGACATGGTTTTACCCCCTATAGGAATGTGCGATCATCTTGAAACGTTCAGATCACTTACAACTCAATAGATTCTACCTTCCTGTAACGTTTCAGCCTGATTGGACCTTGTTTTCACACAAATGGACCCAGAATGATGTGAAATTGTGCTTCGTGCAACATAATTCTGGGTGCCATTTAAGAACCATAAGTGCTAATGACTCCATTCATTTTTGTGGTTGTGGGGGCTGTTGATTGGAGTACACTAAAACAACCCTGATCTCTTTAGGACATTCAGAAGCCAAGTTATAAGCCCACAAAGGTGTAACTGGACTACTTCTTTAAAGTGACACCAGGCCCGGTGACCTTTGGGACATGGTTTGACCCCCTATAGGAAAGTGCTATCATCATGAAACGTTCAGATCACTTACAACTAAATAGATTCTACCTTCCTGTAACGTTTCTGCCTGATTGGACCTTGTTTTCACACAAATGAACCCAGAATGATGTGAAATTTTGCTTCTTGCAACATAATTCTGGGTGCCATTTACAAACCATAAGTGCTAATGACTCCATTCCTTTTTGTGGTTGTAGGGGCTGTTGATTGGAGTACATTAAAACAAACCTGACCTCTCCAGGACATTCAGAAGCCAAGTTATAAGCCCACAAATGTGTAACTGGACTACTACTTTAAATTGACACCAGATCCGGTGACATTTGGGACATGGTTTGACCCCCTTAGGAAAGTGCTATCATCATGAATCGTTCAGATCACTTACAACTCAATAGATTCTACCTTTCTGTAACGTTTCAGCCTGATTGGACCTTGTTTTCACACAAATGAACCCAGAATCATGTGAAATTGTGCTTCGTGCAACATAATTCTGGGTGCCATTTAAAAACCATAAGTGCTAATGACTCCATTCCTTTTTGTGGTTGTAGGGGCTGTTGATTGGAGTATACTAAAACAAACCTGATCTCTCTAGGACATTCAGAAGCCAAGTTATAAGCCCACAAATGTGTAACTGGACTACTTCTTTAGACACCAGATCCGTTGACCTTTGGGACATGGTTTGACCCCCTTTGGGAAGTGCTATCATCATGAAACCTTCAGATCACTTACATTTTAATAGATTCTACCTTCCTGTAATGTTTCAGCCTGATTGGACCTTGTTTTCACACAAATGGACCCAGAATGATGTGAAATTGTGCTTCGTGCAACATAATTCTGGGTGCCATTTACAAACCATAAGTGCTAATGACTCCATTCCTTTTTGTGGTTGTAGGGGCTGTTGATTGGAGTACACTAAAACAAACCTGACCGCTCTAGGACATTCAGAAGCCAAGTTATAAGCCCACAAATGTGTAACTGGACTAATTCTTTAAAGTGACACCAGATCCGGTGACCTTTGCGACATGGTTTGACCCCCTTAGGAAAGTGCTATCATCATGAAACGTTCAGATCACTTACAACTCAATAGATTCTACCTTCCTGTAACGTTTCTGCCTGATTGGACCTTGTTTTCACACAAATGAACCCAGAATGATGTGAAATTGTGCTTCGTGCAACATAATTCTGTGTGCCATTTACAAACCATAAGTGCTAATGACTCCATTCCTTTTTGTGGTTGTAGGGGCTGTTGATTGGAGTACATTAAAACAAACCTGATCTCTCTAGGACATTCAGAAGCCAAGTTATAAGCCTACAAAGATGTAACTGGACTACTTCTTTAAAGTGACACCAGGCCCGGTGACCTTTGGGACATGGTTTTACCCCCTATAGGAATGTGCGATCATCTTGAAACGTTCAGATCACTTACAACTCAATAGATTCTACCTTCCTGTAACGTTTCAGCCTGATTGGACCTTGTTTTCACACAAATGGACCCAGAATGATGTGAAATTGTGCTTCGTGCAACATAATTCTGGGTGCCATTTAAGAACCATAAGTGCTAATGACTCCATTCCTTTTTGTGGTTGTGGGGGCTGTTGATTGGAGTACACTAAAACAACCCTGATCTCTCTAGGACATTCAGAAGCCAAGTTATAAGCCCACAAAGGTGTAACTGGACTACTTCTTTAAAGTGACACCAGGCCCGGTGACCTTTGGGACATGGTTTGACCCCCTATAGGAAAGTGCTATCATCATGAAACGTTCAGATCACTTACAACTCAATAGATTCTACCTTCCTGTAACGTTTCTGCCTGATTGGACCTTGTTTTCACACAAATGAACCCAGAATGATGTGAAATTGTGCTTCGTGCAACATAATTCTGGGTGCCATTTAAAAACCATAAGTGCTAATGACTCCATTCCTTTTTGTGGTTGTAGGGGCTGTTGATTGGAGTATAATAAAACAAACCTGATCTCTCTAGGACATTCAGAAGCCAAGTTATAAGCCCACAAATGTGTAACTGGACTACTTCTTTAGACACCAGATCCGGTGACCTTTGGGACATGGTTTGACCCCCTTAGGGAAGTGCTATCATCATGAAACCTTCAGATCACTTACATTTTAATAGATTCTACCTTCCTGTAATGTTTCAGCCTGATTGGACCTTGTTTTCACACAAATGGACCCAGAATGATGTGAAATTGTGCTTCGTGCAACATAATTCTGGGTGCCATTTACAAACCATAAGTGCTAATGACTCCATTCCTTTTTGTGGTTGTAGGGGCTGTTGATTGGAGTACACTAAAACAAACCTGACCGCTCTAGGACATTCAGAAGCCAAGTTATAAGCCCACAAATGTGTAACTGGACTAATTCTTTAAAGTGACACCAGATCCGGTGACCTTTGCGACATGGTTTGACCCCCTTAGGAAAGTGCTATCATCATGAAACGTTCAGATCACTTACAACTCAATAGATTCTACCTTCCTGTAACGTTTCAGCCTGATTGGACCTTGTTTTCACACAAATGGACCCAGAATGATGTGAAATTGTGCTTCGTGCAACATAATTCTGGGTGCCATTTACAAACCATAAGTGCTAATGACTCCATTCCTTTTTGTGGTTGTAGGGGCTGTTGATTGGAGTACATTAAAACAAACCTGATCTCTCTAGGACATTCAGAAGCCAAGTTATAAGCCTACAAAGATGTAACTGGACTACTTCTTTAAAGTGACACTTGGCCCGGTGACCTTTGGGACATGGTTTGACCCCCTATAGGAATGTGCGATCATCTTGAAACGTTCAGATCACTTACAACTCAATAGATTCTACCTTCTTGTAGCGTTTCAGCTGGATTGGACCTTGTTTTCACACAAATTGACCCAGAATCATGTGAAATTGTGCTTAGTGCAGCATAATTCTGGGTGCCATTTAAGAACCATAAGTGCTAATGACTCCATTCCTTTTTGTGGTTGTAGGGGCTGTTGATTGGAGTACACTAAAATAAACCTGATCTCTCTAGGACATTCAGAAGCCAAGTTATAAGCCCACAAATGTGTAACTGGACTACTTCTTTAAATTGACACCAGATCCGGTGACCTTTGGGACATGGTTTGACCCCCTTAGGAAAGCGCTATCATCATGAAACGTTCAGATCACTTACAACTCAATAGATTCTAGCTTCCAGTAACGTTTCAGCCTGATTGGACCTTGTTTTCACACAAATGAACCCAGAATGATGTGAAATTGTGCTTCGTGCAAAATAATTCTGGGTGCCACTTACAAACCATAAGTGCTAATGACTCCATTCATTTTTGTGGTTGTAGGGGCTGTTGATTGGAGTACATTAAAACAAACCTGATCTCTCTAGGACATTCAGAAGCCAAGTTATAAGCCCACAAATGTGTAACTGGACTACTTCTTTAAATTGACACCAGATCCAGTGACCTTTGGGACATGGTTTGACCCCCTTAGGAAAGTGCTATCATCATGAAACGTTCAGATCACTTACAACTCAATAGATTCTACCTTCCTGTAACGTTTCAGCCTGATTGGACCTTGTTTTCACACAAATGGACCCAGAATGATGTGAAATTGTGCTTTGTGCAACATAATTCTGGGTGCCATTTAAAAACCATAAGTGCTAATGACTCCATTCCTTTTTGTGGTTGTAGGGGCTGTTGATTGGAGTACACTAAAATAAACCTGATCTCTCTAGGACATTCAGAAGCCAAGTTATAAGCCCACAAATGTGTAACTGGACTACTTCTTTAAATTGACACCAGATCCGGTGACCTTTGGGACATGGTTTGACCCCCTTAGGAAAGTGCTATCATCATGAAACATTCAGATCACTTACAACTCAATAGATTCTACCTTCCTGTAACGTTTCAGCCTGATTGGACCTTGTTTTCACACAAATGAACCCAGAATGATGGGAAATTGTGCTTCGTGCAAAATAATTCTGGGTGCCATTTACAAACCATAAGTGCTAATGACTCCATTCCTTTTTGTGGTTGTAGGGGCTGTTGATTGGAGTACACTAAAACAAACCTGACCTCTCTAGGACATTCAGAAGCCAAGTTATAAGCCCACAAAGGTGTAACTGGACAACTTCTTTAAAGTGACACCAGGCCCGGTGACCTTTGGGACATGGTTTTACCCCCTATAAGAATGTGCGATCATCTTGAAACCTTCAGATCACTTACAACTCAATAGATTCTACCTTCTTGTAGCGTTTCAGCCTGATTGGACCTTGTTTTCACACAAATGGACCCAGAATGATGTGAAATTGTGCTTCGTGCAACATAATTCTGGGTGCCATTTACAAACCATAAGTGCTAATGACTCCATTCCTTTTTGTGGTTGTAGGGGCTGTTGAATGGAGTACATTAAAACAAACCTGATCTCTCTAGGACATTCAGAAGTCAAGTTATAAGCCCACAAATGTGTAACTGGACTACTACTTTAAATTGACACCAGATCCGGTGACCTTTGGGACATGGTTTGACCCCCTTAGGAAAGTGCTATCATCATGAAACATTCAGATCACTTACAACCCAATAGATTCTACCTTCCTGTAACGTTTCAGCCTGATTGGACCTTGTTTTCACACAAATGAACCCAGAATGATGTGAAATTGTGCTTCGTGCAACATAATTCTGGGTGCCATTTACAAACCATAAGTGCTAATGACTCCATTCCTTTTTGTGGTTGTAGGGGCTGTTGATTGGAGAACACTAAAACAAAGCTAACCTCTCTAGGACATTCAGAAGCCAAGTTATAAGCCCACAAAGGTGTAACTGGACTACTTCTTTAAAGTGACACCAGGCCCGGTGACCTTTGGGACATGGTTTTACCCCCTATAGGAATGAGCGATCATCTTGAAACGTTCAGATCACTTACAACTCAATAGATTCTACCTTCTTGTAGCGTTTCAGCCTGATTGGACCTTGTTTTCACACAAATGGACCCAGAATGATGTGAAATTGTGCTTCCTGCAACATAATTCTGGGTGCCATTTACAAACCTTAAGTGGTAATGACTCCATTCCTTTTTGTGGTTGTAGGGGCTGTTGATTGGAGTACACTAAAACAAACCTGATCTCTCTAGGACATTCAGAAGCCAAGTTATAAGCCCACAAATGTGTAACTGGACTACTTCTTTAAATTGACACCAGATCCGGTGACCTTTGGGACATGGTTTGACCCCCTTAGGAAAGTGCTATCATCATGAAACGTTCAGATCACTTACAACTCAATAGATTCTACCTTCCTGTAACGTTTCAGCCTGATTGGACCTTGTTTTCACACAAATGAACCCAGAATGATGTGAAATTGTGCTTTGTGCAACATAATTCTGGGTGCCATTTACAAACCATAAGTGCTAATGACTCCATTCCTTTTTGTGGTTTTAGGGGCTGTTGATTGGAGTACACTAAAACAAACTAACCTCTCTAGGACATTCAGAAGCCAAGTTATAAGCCCAAAAGGTGTAACTGGACTACTACTTTAAAGTGACACCAGGCCCGGTGACCTTTGTGACATGGTTTTACCCCCTATAGGAATGTGCGATCATCTTGAAATGTTCAGATCACTTACAACTCAATAGATTCTACCTTCTTGTAGCGTTTCAGCCTGATTGGACCTTGTTTTCACACAAATGGACCCAGAATGATGTGAAATTGTGCTTCGTGCAACATAATTCTGGGTGCCATTTACAAACCATAAGTGCTAATGACTCCATTCCTTTTTGTGGTTGTAGGGGCTGTTGATTGGAGTACACTAAAACAAACCTGATCTCTCTAGGACATTCAGAAGCCAAGTTATGAGCCCACAAATGTGTAACTGGACTACTTCTTTAAATTGACACCAGATCCGGTGACTTTTGGGACATGGTTTGACCCCCTTAGGAAAGTGCTATCATCATGAAACGTTCAGATCACTTGCAACTCAATAGATTCTACCTTCCTGTAACGTTTCAGCCTGATTGGACCTTGTTTTCACACAAATGAACCCAGAATGATGTGAAATTGTGCTTCGTGCAACATAATTCTGGGTGCCATTTACAAACCATAAGTGCTAATATCTCCATTCCTTTTTGTGGTTGTAGGGGCTGTTGATTGGAGTACATTAAAACAAACCTGATCTCTCTAGGTCATTCAGAAGCCAAGTTATAAGCCCACAAATGTGTAACTGGACTGCTTCTTTAAATTGACACCAGATCCGGTGACCTTTGGGACATGGTTTGACCCCCTTAGGAAAGTGCTATCATCATGAAACGTTCAGATAACTTACAACTCAATAGATTCTACCTTCCTGTAACGTTTCAGCCTGATTGGACCTTGTTTTCACACAAATGAACCCAGAATGATGTGAAATTGTGCTTCGTGCAACATAATTCTGGGTGCCATTTACAAACCATAAGTGCTAATGACTCCATTCCTTTTTGTGGTTGTAGGGGCTTTGATTGGAGTACACTAAAACAAACCTAACCTCTCTAGGACATTCAGAAGCCAAGTTACAGGTGCTGGCCAGTAAATTAGAATATCATCAAAAGGTTGAAAATATTTCAGTAATTCCATTCAAAACGTGAAACTTGTACATTATATTCATGCAATGCACACAGACCAATGTATTTCCGATGTTTATTACATTTAAATTTGATATTTATAGGTGACAACCAATGAAAACATCAAATCTGGTATCTCAGAAAATTAGAATATTCTAAAGGCCAATGAAAAAATGTTTGTTTCTCTAATGTTGGCCAACTGAAAAGAATGAACATGAAAAGAATGTGCATGTATAGCACTCAATACTTAGTCGGGGCTCCTTTTGCCTCAATAACTGCAGTAATGCGGCGTGGCATGGACTCGATCAGTCTGTGGCACTGCTCAGGTGTTATGAGAGCCCAGGCTGCTCTGATAGTCGTCTTCAGCTCCTCTGCATTGTTGGGTCTAGCGTATTGCATCCTCCGCTTCACAATACCCCATAGATTTTCTATGGGGTTAAGGTCAGGCGAGTTTGCTGGCCAATCAAGGACAGGGATACCATGGTCCTTGAACCAGGTGCTGGTGGTTTTGGCACTGTGTGCAGGTGCCAAGTCCTGTTGAAAGGTGAAGTCTGCATCCCCATAAAGTTGGTCAGCAGCAGGAAGCATGAAGTGCTCTAAAACTTCCTGGTAGACGGCTGCATTGACCCTGGACCTCAGGAAACAGAGTGGGCCAACACCGGCAGATGACATGGCACCCCACACCATCACTGACGGTGGAAACTTTACACTGGACCTCATGCAACGTGGATTCTGTGCTTCTCCGCTCTTCCTCCAGACTCTGGGTCCTTGATTTCCAAAGGAAATGCAGAACTTGCTTTCATCAGAAAACATAACTTTGGACCACTCAGCATCAGTCCAGTCCTTTTTGTCCTTGGCCCAGGCGAGACGCTTCTTGCGCTGTTTCTTGTTCAAGAGTGGCTTGACACACGGAATGCGACACCTGAATCCCATGTCTTTCATGAGTCTCCTCGTGGTGGTTCTTGAAGCGCTGACTCCAGCTGCAGTCCACTCTTTGTGGATCTCCCCCACATTTTTGAATGGGTTTGTCGTCACAATTCTCTGCAGGGTGCGGTTATCCCTAGAGCTTGTACACTTTTTTCTACCACATTTTTTCCGTCCCTTCGCCTGTCTGTTAATGTGCTTGGACACAGAGCTCTGCGAACAGCCAGCTTCTTTAGCAATCACCTTTTGTGTCTTGCCCTCCTTGTGCAAGGTGTCAATGATTGTCTTTTGGACAGCTGTTAAGTCAGAAGTCTTCCCCATGATTGTGGTGCCTTCAAAACAAGACTGAGGGACCTTTTAAAGGCCTTTGCAGGTGTTTTGAGTAAATCAGCTGATTAGAGTGGCAGCAGGTGTCTTCTATATTCAGCCTTTTCAGAATATTCTAATTTTTTGAGATACCAAATTTGGAGTTTTCATTAGTTGTCACTTATGAATATCAAATTTAAATGTAATGAACATTGGAAATACATTGGTCTGTGTGCATTGCATGAATATAATGTACATGTTTCACGTTTTGAATGGAATTACTGAAATATTTTCAACCTTTTGATGATATTCTAATTTACTGGCCAGCACCTGTATAAGCCCACAAAGGTGTAACTGGACTACTTCTTTAAAGTGACACCAGGCCCGGTGACCTTTGGGAAATGGTTTTACCCCCAATAGGAATGTGCGATCATCTTGAAACGTTCAGATCACTTACAACTCAATAGATTCTACCTTCCTGTATTGTTTCAGCCTGATTGGACCTTGTTTTCACACAAATGAACCCAGAATGATGTGAAATTGTGCTTCGTGCAACATAATTCTGGGTGCCATTTACAAACCATAAGTGCTAATGACTCCATTCCTTTTTGTGGTTGTAGGGGCTGTTGATTGGAGTACATTAAAACAAACCTGATCTCTCTAGAGCCCTTTTCAGACAGACATTCTGGAACATTTGTGGAAAATTCAATCCGGTTTTTAACCGGAACTGTGTTTTCAGACACACCACTTTTGTACCGGAACTTGTCCTTTCGGCTGCGTTCAGACAGCAGGGAAAAGTTCCAGATGTCTGGGGGGAGGGGGTGGGGAGGCTGTACCCGGATATTGCGTAAACAAAGTGCGGCGGGCGTACATGCGTCATTTCCCCAAACAAAGCTATTCAGTCCAACATGGCCGGCGAAGAGCTAGAATTCCTCTCACTGATCGGACTTATGTTAAGCGTAATCCTGCGCACACGAAAACGCATTAGAGACCTGGATGATGAAGCTCAATTGGTAATAAAGGAATCACGGGAGCAGTGTGAAACGCTCCGTCGCGCGTGTAGGAGACGGTACCGTAGGAGGCGAGCTGCCATGGTTCGCCGCATGCTTCAGGAGACAGCGACCCGGCGTATATGGAAACATTCACGACCAAGTGGCGAAGTTTTCTGGTCAAACGCGTTGAAAAACTTTGGAGATGAGGAGCTTTATCAACATTTTCGAATGTCTCGCAGGACCTTCAACTACCTGTTAAGCTTGGTTAGGCCTGTTTTGGCACGGAAAACTACAAACAGGCGCAGGCCTTACGAACCTTCCCTCAGGCTAGCCGTTGTTATCTGGTGGTATGCCACACCGAGCGAATACAGAACCATAAGCTGCCTGTTTGGTGTTGGTAAATCCACTGTCTGTGTTTTTTTGCGAGAGGTGACAAGTGCTCTGAAGGACCGTTTGCTAGAATGTTTCATTTCATTACCAAAGCTGGACCAGCTACAGGTCACAATGGATGGATTTGCTGCACGCGGCTACCCAATGTGTGGTGGAGCTATAGATGAAGCCACATTCCAATCATTGCTCCGAAGGACGATCCAGCTTCATATCACAACAGAAAAGGCTGGCATTCCATTGTTCTGCAGGCTGTTGTTGACCACAGTTTCTAGTAAGACTGGTTTTGTGAGAGCATGAATTTCTATGTTGTTGTCAAGAGCAAATTTACATTTTATGCATCCCTTTGTTGTTTGGGGCTGTTATGTTGCAGCACTAACGAAATGCTTTGTTCAGTTTCACAGATGTTTATGTTGGTTGGCCTGGTCGAACGCATGACGCCAGAGTACTCAGCAACTCTACCATCTTCATCAAAGCCGAACAACAAGATGGCTACCTGTTCCCCCGTGAGGTATGCCTTAACATCTAAATCTGCGCGCGCACACACACACACACACACACCCCTACACCTCTAATCTTGGTTTTCTGTCCTTCTAGATGTCCAGAGACATCAATGGTGTAGAGGTTCCCGTTCATCTGATTGGGGATGCGGCATATCCACTGAAGAAGTGGCTGATGAAGGGGTTCACACAACACCATCGTCTGACGCCTGAACAAAGCACCTTCAACTATCGTTTAAGCTCTGCTCGGATGGTTGTTGAAAATGCATTTGGGCGGCTTAAGGGCCGCTGGAAGTGTCTGGCCAAGCGTTGTGATGTGGACATTCACATTATGCCGGACATTGTGATTGCTTGTTGCATTCTTCACAATGTCTGCGAGATCAACAAAGACAATTACCTTGCTGAATGGAATACTGATGCCACTGAACTACCTGAACCTAATGCAGAAGCTGTGTATGCCCCTCCAGTTGGAGGGGCACAGCAAATTCGAGGGGCAATCATGTCAGTACTTTAACTGCATTTCAAATTGATTGTGCTTCTTGTCCAAAACTGCGTTGTACATTTTGGGACTGTAACTATGTCTGCTTCCCCTAATTAAAAAGAAAACTTTTAACAGTGTTAACCATTCTTCACATAGATGAGAATGTATTCATAGTTTCACCCAAAAAGGTTTTTATTTGCCAAGCAAAAAAAGTAAAATAGACACTGCAAACAGAGGTATAAGTTGTGTTGTGCAAAATCTGTCACTTCAAGTAAAAGACATTTAATTAAAATGTGCAAAACTTGTCCAAAAAAATTAAACTCAATACCCCCCCCCCCCCCCCAATTTAATCGAGACTAAAGGTTTGCCATGAAAGGCTTGTATAAAAAAAAACACAAAAAACAACTTATTTTAGTAGATTGTATAAATGGCAAAAGTTTAAATAAAGTGTAACAAATAAAAACTGAAAATTAATACTGAAATGAAACTGTCTACAGATGGAGAATGTGGGGTGCAGCAGTCTGCACTGATGGAGCTCTGCAGGTCAGAATGTTACATCAGCCAGTGAAGGTGGAGGGACAATGAACTACAAATTGTGGTAGTTTGGACCCGGCATCCATTCCGGCTGTGGCTGAGTCAACCTGTTAACAAGTTGACGCATCAAAGATGTTATATCCTGGAATGTAGCCACTTCTTGTCGCCTGACCGCTAAGTATTCACGCATATATTGCTGTTTAAACTCCCTCTGCTCCTGCATTAATTCTCTGTCACGCTGATGGCTTCTCTCATCCATGCGTTCCAAAGCCTCGCTCCATTCTGTGTAGGAAGACTTGTCTCTCTTCCTCTTTCTTTGCCTTGGAGTGCTGGATGCCGCCTGCGATGGGGTGCTGCATGATGGCCCTATTGAAAAAGGCAGACATTAGTGTCACATATATGCTGTAGTGTTTCAATGTATTTTGTGCAGTGGGGTGATTATCTGAATATGGTGCACTACAGGTTTACCACAAAGACAAACATTTAAACTCAACTCAGATATAGTAACAAAATACATGTTCAAAATGGGACACATAATGTATGTCCTCCATTTTTTGGTGAGTTTTCCAATAACTGTAACCCCCAATGTGCACGTAATTCAAACACATCACCCAGCGCTTTTCTCATCACGTGCTCAGTTGGAGCAGTTTAGATACCAGAAGTTAAAAGCCTGCTGTTTAGGTCGCAGTTGTCTGCAATTAACGTTTTTATAGCTATAAGCTGTACATCTGCACACCCAGTCTTACAACAGCATCTGCTTGCTAACGTGAATATTTACCTGCTATGGAAGAGCAGTCACTGTCCGATGCGACTTGGGGCCTGTGGTTCTCGCTGCCGTCCGTTGCGTCTTCTTGGGCCCTCTCAAGGGAGCTGCAGCTGGCCTCAGAGCAGTCCTCTGGTCGGTTGGAAGCCGCCGCCATGCTTCCACACACCACAACAGGGTTTGTGGTTTTTTGAGCACCCCATATAGCTTCACATAAGTTGAAGTAGCCCCACTCCATCCGGTCGTTACCACTTCTCCTATTGTGGTCACATACCTCGTGGTATCGACGCTTTAAGGCCTTGAGCTTCGATATGGCCTGTTGTTTGCTCCGGTGCGTTCCCAGATCACGCAACTTCGATATTAGGCGGTCGTAGGTGACAGAGTCTCGCGCTGTACCTTGAATACTTTTCATAATGACCATGTCTCCCCTCACCGTGAGTAGGTCTCGAATCTCTGAATCTGTCCAATTGGTCGACATGTTGGAGATGCTGTTCAGATGTTCGCCTTCTTTCCTCTGTGTGTTTGTGCTCAGGACTCGGGACATCATGTGGTATACCTTCCCGGTCACGTGACATATACGTTATCTAGGTGCGCACAGCGTCCCCCGGTCCCCTCCTCCCCCCTCCCCCTTGTCCGGAAATTTATCTCACGAGTCTGAAAGCAGCCACCCTGTCCGTAACAAGTCCGGACCTGTTACTAGGGGCTTCGTCCGGAGAAATTCCCGAGCACGTTATCCGGATGTTTGTTGCACGAAGCACAATTTCACATCATTCTGGGTTCATTTGTGTGAAATCAAGGTCCAATCAGGCTGAAACGTTACAGGAAGGTAGAATCTATTTAGTTGTAAGTGATCTGAACGTTTCATGATGATAGCACTTTCCTAAGGGGGTCAAACCATGTCGCAAAGGTCACCAGATCTGGTGTCAATTTAAAGAAGTAGTCTAGTTACATATTTGTGGGCTTATAACTTGGCTTCTGAATGTCCTAGAGATATCAGGTTTGTTTTAATGTACTCCAATCAACAGCCCCTACAACCACAAAAAGGAATGGAGATATTAGCACTTATGGTTTGTAAATGGCACCCAGAATTATGTTGCACGAAGTACAATTTCACATCATTCTGGGTTCATTTGTGTGAAAACAAGGTCCAATCAGGCTGAAACGTTACAGGAAGGTAGAATCTATTGAGTTGCAAGTGATCTGAACGTTTTATGATGATAGCACTTTCCTAAGGGGGTCAAACCATGTCCCAAAGGTCACCGGATCTGGTGTCAATTTAAAGAAGTAGTCCAGTTACACATTTGTGGGCTTATAACTTGGCTTCTGAATGTTCTAGAGAGATCAGGTTTGTTTTAGTGTACTCCAATCAACAGCCCCTACAACCACAAAAAGGAATGGAGTCATTAGCACTTATGGTTTGTAAATGGCACCCAGAATTATGTTGCACGAAGCACAATTTCACATCATTCTGGGTTCATTTGTGTGGAAACAAGGTCCAATCAGGCTGAAACGTTACAGGAAGGTAGAATCTATTGAGTTGTAAGTGATCTGAACGTTTCATGATGATAGCACTTTCCTAAGGGGGTCAAACCATGTCCCAAAGGTCACCGGATCTGGTGTCAATTTAAAGAAGTAGTCCAGTTACACATTTGTGGGCTTATAACTTGGCTTCTGAATGTCCTAGGGAGATCAGGTTTGTTTTAGTGTACTCCAATCAACAGCCCCTACAACCACAAAAAGGAATGGAGTCATTAGCACTTAAGGTTTGTAAATGGCACCCAGAATTATGTTGCAGGAAGAACAATTTCACATCATTCTGGGTCCATTTGTGTGAAAACAAGGTCCAATCAGGCTGAAACGCTACAAGAAGGTAGAATCTATTGAGTTGTAAGTGATCTGAAGGTTTCAAGATGATCGCACATTCTTATAGGGGGTAAAACCATGTCCCAAAGGTCACCGGGCCTGGTGTCACTTTAAAGAAGTTGTCCAGTTACACCTTTGTGGGCTTATAACTTGGCTTCTGAATGTCCTAGAGAGATCAGGTTTGTTTTAGTGTACTCCAATCAACAGCCCCTACAACCACAAAAAGGAATGGAGTCATTAGCACTTATGGTTTGTAAATGGCACCCAGAATTATGTTGCACGAAGCACAATTTCACATCATTCTGGGTTCATTTGTGTGAAAACAAGGTCCAATCAGGCTGAAACGTTACAGGAAGGTAGAATCTATTGAGTTGTAAGTGATCTGAATGTTTCATGATGATAGAACTTTCCTAAGGGGGTCAAACCATGTCCCAAAGGTCACCGGATCTGGTGTCAATTTAAAGAAGTAGTCCAGTTACACATTTGTGGGCTTATAACTTGGCTTCTGAATGTCCTAGAGAGATCAGGTTTATTTTAGTGTACTCCAATCAACAGCCCCTACAACCACAAAAAGGAATGGAGTCATTAGCACTTATGGTTTTTAAATGGCACCCAGAATTATGTTGCACAAAGCACAATTTCACATCATTCTGGGTCCATTTGTGTGAAAACAAGGTCCAATCAGGCTGAAACGTTACAGGAATGTAGAATCTATTGAGTTGTAAGTGATCTGAACGTTTCATGATGATAGCACTTTCCTAAGGGGGTCAAACCATGTCCCAAAGGTCACTGGATCTGGTGTCAATTTAAAGAAGTAGTCCAGTTACACATTTGTGGGCTTATAACTTGGCTTCTGAATGTCCTAGAGAGATCAGGTTTGTTTTAATGTACTCCAATCAACAGCCCCTACAACCATAAAAATGAATGGAGTCATTAGCACTTATGGTTTGTAAGTGGCACCCAGAATTATGTTGCACGAAGCACAATTTCACATCATTCTGGGTTAATTTGTGTGAAAACAAGGTCCAATCCGGCTGAAACGCTACAAGAAGGTAGAATCTATTGAGTTGTAAGTGATCTGAACGTTTCAAGATGATCGCACATTCCTATAGGGGGTCAAACCATGTCCCAAAGGTCACCGGGCCAAGTGTCACTTTAAAGAAGTAGTCCAGTTACACCTTTGTGGGCTTATAACTTGGCTTCTGAATGTCCTAGAGAGGTTAGGTTTGTTTTAGTGTACTCCAATCAACAGCCCCTACAACCACAAAAAGGAATGGAGTCATTAGCACTTATGGTTTGTAAATGGCACCCAGAATTATTTTGCACGAAGCACAATTTCACATCATTCTGGGTTCATTTGTGTGAAAACAAGGTCCAATCAGGCTGAAACGTTACTGGAAGCTAGAATCTATTGAGTTGTAAGTGATCTGAACGTTTCATGATGATAGCGCTTTCCTAAGGGTGTCAAACCATGTCCCAAAGGTCACCGGATCTGGTGTCAATTTAAAGAAGTAGTCCAGTTACACATTTGTGGGCTTATAACTTGGCTTCTGAATGTCCTAGAGAGATCAGGTTTATTTTAGTGTACTCCAATCAACAGCCCCTATAACCACAAAAAGGAATGGAGTCATTAGCACTTATGGTTCTTAAATGGCACCCAGAATTATGCTGCACGAAGCACAATTTCACATGATTCTGGGTCAATTTGTGTGAAAACAAGGTCCAATCCGGCTGAAACGCTACAAGAAGGTAGAATCTATTGAGTTGTAAGTGATCTGAACGTTTCAAGATAATCGCACATTCCTATAGGGGGTCAAACCATGTCCCAAAGGTCACCGGGCCAAGTGTCACTTTAAAGAAGTAGTCCAGTTACATCTTTGTGTGTGGGCTTATAACTTGGCTTCTGAATGTCCTAGAGAGATCAGGTTTGTTTTAGTGTACTCCAATCAACAGCCCCTACAACCACAAAAAGGAATGGAGTCATTAGCACTTATGGTTTGTAAATGGCACCCAGAATTATGTTGCACGAAGCACAATTTCACATCATTCTGGGTTCATTTGTGTGAAAACAAGGTCCAATCAGGCTGAAACGTTACAGGAAGGTAGAATCTATTGAGTTGTAAGTGATCTGAACGTTTCATGATGATAGCACTTTCCTAAGGGGGTCAAACCATGTCCCAAAGGTCACCGGATCTGGTGTCAATTTAAAGAAGTAGTCCAGTTACACATTTGTGGGCTTATAACTTGGCTTCTGAATGTCCTAGAGCGATCAGGTTTGTTTTAGTGTACTCCAATCAACAGCCCCTACAACCACAAAAAGGAATGGAGTCATTAGCACTTATGGTTTTTAAATGGCACCCAGAATTATGTTGCACGAAGCACAATTTCACATCATTCTGGGTTCATTTGTGTGAAAACAAGGTCCAATCAGGCTGAAACGTTACAGGAAGGTAGAATCTATTGAGTTGTAAGTGATCTGAACGTTTCATGATGATAGCACTTTCCTAAGGGGGTCAAACCATGTCCCAAAGGTCACCGGATCTGGTGTCAATTTAAAGAAGTAGTCCAGTTACACATTTGTGGGCTTATAACTTGGCTTCTGAATGTCCTAGAGAGATCAGGTTTGTTTTAGTGTACTCCAATCAACAGCCCCTACAACCACAAAAAGGAATGGAGTCATTAGCACTTATGGTTTGTAAATGGCACCCAGAATTATGTTGCACGAAGCACAATTTCACATCATTCTGGGTCCATTTGTGTGAAAACAAGGTCCAATCAGGCTGAAACATTACAGGAAGGTAGAATCTATTAAAATGTAAGTGATCTGAAGGTTTCATGATGATAGCACTTCCCTAAGGGGGTCAAACCATGTCCCAAAGGTCACCGGATCTGGTGTCTAAAGAAGTAGTCCAGTTACACATTTGTGGGCTTATAACTTGGCTTCTGAATGTCCTAGAGAGATCAGGTTTGTTTTAGTATACTCCAATCAACAGCCCCTACAACCACAAAAAGGAATGGAGTCATTAGCACTTATGGTTTTTAAATGGCACCCAGAATTATGTTGCACGAAGCACAATTTCACATCATTCTGGGTTCATTTGTGTGAAAACAAGGTCCAATCAGGCTGAAACGTTACAGAAAGGTAGAATCTATTGAGTTGTAAGTGATCTGAACGTTTCATGATGATAGCACTTTCCTAAGGGGGTCAAACCATGTCCCAAATGTCACCGGATCTGGTGTCAATTTAAAGTAGTAGTCCAGTTACACATTTGTGGGCTTATAACTTGGCTTCTGAATGTCCTGGAGAGGTCAGGTTTGTTTTAATGTACTCCAATCAACAGCCCCTACAACCACAAAAAGGAATGGAGTCATTAGCACTTATGGTTTGTAAATGGCACCCAGAATTATGTTGCACGAAGCAAAATTTCACATCATTCTGGGTTCATTTGTGTGAAAACAAGGTCCAATCAGGCAGAAACGTTACAGGAAGGTAGAATCTATTGAGTTGTAAGTGATCTGAACGTTTCATGATGATAGCACTTTCCTATAGGGGGTCAAACCATGTCCCAAAGGTCACCGGATCTGGTGTAAATTTAAAGTAGTAGTCCAGTTACACATTTGTGGGCTTATAACTTGACTTCTGAATGTCCTAGAGAGATCAGGTTTGTTTTAATGTACACCAATCAACAGCCCCTACAACCACAAAAAGGAATGGAGTCATTAGCACTTTTGGTTTGTAAATGGCACCCAGAATTATGTTGCACGAAGCACAATTTCACATCATTCTGGGTCCATTTGTGTGAAAACAAGGTCCAATCAGGCTGAAACGCTACAAGAAGGTAGAATCTATTGAGTTGTAAGTGATCTGAAGGTTTCAAGATGATCGCACATTCTTATAGGGGGTAAAACCATGTCCCAAAGGTCACCGGGCCTGGTGTCACTTTAAAGAAGTTGTCCAGTTACACATTTGTGGGCTTATAACTTGGCTTCTGAATGTCCTAGAGAGATCAGGTTTGTTTTAGTGTACTCCAATCAACAGCCCCTACAACCACAAAAAGGAATGGAGTCATTAGCACTTATGGTTTGTAAATGGCACCCAGAATTATGTTGCACGAAGCACAATTTCACATCATTCTGGGTTCATTTGTGTGAAAACAAGGTCCAATCAGGCTGAAACGTTACAGGAAGGTAGAATCTATTGAGTTGTAAGTGATCTGAATGTTTCATGATGATAGCACTTTCCTAAGGGGGTCAAACCATGTCCCAAAGGTCACCGGATCTGGTGTCAATTTAAAGAAGTAGTCCAGTTACACATTTGTGGGCTTATAACTTGGCTTCTGAATGTCCTAGAGAGATCAGGTTTATTTTAGTGTACTCCAATCAACAGCCCCTACAACCACAAAAAGGAATGGAGTCATTAGCACTTATGGTTTTTAAATGGCACCCAGAATTATGTTGCACAAAGCACAATTTCACATCATTCTGGGTCCATTTGTGTGAAAACAAGGTCCAATCAGGCTGAAACGTTACAGGAAGGTAGAATCTATTGAGTTGTAAGTGATCTGAACGTTTCATGATGATAGCACTTTCCTAAGGGGGTCAAACCATGTCCCAAAGGTCACTGGATCTGGTGTCAATTTAAAGAAGTAGTCCAGTTACACATTTGTGGGCTTATAACTTGGCTTCTGAATGTCCTAGAGAGATCAGGTTTGTTTTAATGTACTCCAATCAACAGCCCCTACAAACACAAAAATGAATGGAGTCATTAGCACTTATGGTTTGTAAGTGGCACCCAGAATTATGTTGCACGAAGCACAATTTCACATCATTCTGGGTCCATTTGTGTGAAAACAAGGTCCAATCCGGCTGAAACGCTACAGGAAGGTAGAATCTATTGTTGTAAGTGATCTGAACGTTTCATGATGATAGCACTTTCCTAAGGGGGTCAAACCATGTCCCAAAGGTCACCGGATCTGGTGTCTAAAGAAGTAGTCCAGTTACAAATTTGTGGGCTTATAACTTGGCTTCTGAATGTCCTAGAGAGATCAGGTTTGTTTTAGTATACTCCAATCAACAGCCCCTAGAACCACAAAAAGGAATGGAGTCATTTTACTTATGGTTTTTAAATGGCACCCAGAATTATGTTGCACGAAGCACAATTTCACATCATTCTGGGTTCATTTGTGTGAAAACAAGGTCCAATCAGGCTGAAACGTTACAGGAAGGTAGAATCTATTGCGTTGTAAGTGATCTGAACGTTTCATGATGATAGCACTTTCCTAAGGGGGTCAAACCATGTCCCAAAGGTCACCGGATCTGGTGTCAATTTAAAGAAGTAGTCCAGTTACACATTTGTGGGCTTATAACTTGGCTTCTGAATGTCCTAGAGCGATCAGGTTTGTTTTAGTGTACTCCAATCAACAGCCCCTACAACCACAAAAAGGAATGGAGTCATTAGCACTTATGGTTTTTAAATGGCACCCAGAATTATGTTGCACGAAGCACAATTTCACATCATTCTGGGTTCATTTGTGTGAAAACAAGGTCCAATCAGGCTGAAACGTTACAGGAAGGTAGAATCTATTGAGTTGTAAGTGATCTGAACGTTTCATGATGATAGCACTTTCCTAAGGGGGTCAAACCATGTCCCAAAGGTCACCGGATCTGGTGTCAATTTAAAGAAGTAGTCCAGTTACACATTTGTGGGCTTATAACTTGGCTTCTGAATGTCCTAGAGAGATCAGGTTTGTTTTAGTATACTCCAATCAACAGCCCCTACAACCACAAAAAGGAATGGAGTCATTAGCACTTATGGTTTTTAAATGGCACCCAGAATTATGTTGCACGAAGCACAATTTCACATCATTCTGGGTTCATTTGTGTGAAAACAAGGTCCAATCAGGCTGAAACGTAACAGAAAGGTAGAATCTATTGAGTTGTAAGTGATCTGAACGTTTCATGATGATAGCACTTTCCTAAGGGGGTCAAAATATGTCCCAAATGACACCGGATCTGGTGTCAATTTAAAGTAGTAGTCCAGTTACACATTTGTGGGCTTATAACTTGGCTTCTGAATGTCCTGGAGAGGTCAGGTTTGTTTTAATGTACTCCAATCAACAGCCCCTACAACCACAAAAAGGAATGGAGTCATTAGCACTTATGGTTTTTAAATGGCACCCAGAATTATGTTGCACGAAGCAAAATTTCACATCATTCTGGGTTCATTTGTGTGAAAACAAGGTCCAATCAGGCAGAAACGTTACAGGAAGGTAGAGGAAAGTGCTATCATCATGAAACGTTCAGATCACTTACAACTCAATAGATTCTACCTTCCTGTAACGTTTCAGCCTGATTGGACCTTGTTTTCACACAAATGAACCCAGAATGATGTGAAATTGTGCTTCGTGCAACATAATTATGGGTGCCATTTACAAACCATAAGTGCTAATGACTCCATTCCTTTTTGTGGTTTTAGGGGCTGTTGATTGGAGTACACTAAAACAAACTAACCTCTCTAGGACATTCAGAAGCCAAGTTATAAGCCCACAAAGGTGTAACTGGACTACTACTTTAAAGTGACACCAGGCCCGGTGACCTTTGGGACATGGTTTTACCCCCTATAGGAATGCGCGATCATCTTGAAACATTCAGATCACTTACAACTCAATAGAATCTACCTTCTTGTAGCGTTTCAGCCTGATTGGACCTTGTTTTCACACAAATGGACCCAGAATAATGTGAAATTGTGCTTCCTGCAACATAATTCTGGGTGCCATTTACAAACCATAAGTGCTAATGACTCCATTCCTTTTTGTGGTTGTAGGGGCTGTTGATTGGAGTACACTAAAACAAACCTGATCTCTCTAGGACATTCAGAAGCCAAGTTATAAGCCCACAAATGTGTAACTGGACTACTTCTTTAAAATGACACCAGATCCGGTGACTTTTGGGACATGGTTTGACCCCCTTAGGAAAGTGCTATCATCATGAAACGTTCAGATCACTTGCAACTCAATAGATTCTACCTTCCTGTAACGTTTCAGCCTGATTGGACCTTGTTTTCACACAAATGAACCCAGAATGATGTGAAATTGTGCTTCGTGCAACATAATTCTGGGTGCCATTTAAAAACCATAAGTGCTAATGACTCCATTCCTTTTTGGGGTGATGGGGGCTGTTAATTGGAGTACGCTAAAACAAACCTGATCTCTCTAGGACATTCATAAGCCAAGTTATAAGCCCACAAATGTGTAACTGGACTACTTCTTTAAATTGACACCAGTTCCGGTGACCTTTGGGACATGGTTTGACCCCATTAGGAAAGTGCTATCATCATGAAACGTTCAGATCACTTACAACTCAGTAGATTCTACCTTCCTGTAACGTTTCAGCCTGATTGGACCTTGTTTTCACACAAATGAACCCAGAATGATGTGAAATTGTGCTTCGTGCAACATAATTCTGGGTGCCATTTACAAACCATAAGTGCTAATATCTCCATTCCTTTTTGTGGTTGTAGGGGCTGTTGATTGGAGTACATTAAAACAAACCTGATCTCTCTAGGACATTCAGAAGCCATGTTATAAGCCCACAAATGTGTAACTGGACTGCTTCTTTAAATTAACACCAGATCCGGTGACCTTTGGGACATGGTTTGACCCCATTAGGAAAGTGCTATCATCATGAAACGTTCAGATCACTTACAACTCAGTAGATTCTACCTTCCTGTAACGTTTCAGCCTGATTGGACCTTGTTTTCACACAAATGAACCCAGAATGATGTGAAATTGTGCTTCGTGCAACATAATTCTGGGTGCCATTTACAAACCATAAGTGCTAATATCTCCATTCCTTTTTGTGGTTGTAGGGGCTGTTGATTGGAGTACATTAAAACAAACCTGATCTCTCTAGGACATTCATAAGCCATGTTATAAGCCCACAAAGGTGTAACTGGACTACTTCTTTAAAGTGACACCAGGCCCGGTGACCTTTGGGAAATGGTTTTACCCCCTATAGGAATGTGCGATCATCTTGAAACGTTCAGATCACTTACAACTCAATAGATTCTACCTTCTTGTAGCGTTTCAGCCTGATTGGACCTTGTTTTCACACAAATGCACCCAGAATGATGTGAAATTGTGAATCGTGCAACATAATTCTGGGTGCCATTTACAAACCATAAGTGCTAATGACTCCATTCCTTTTTGTGTTTGTAGGGTCTCTTGATTGGAGTACATTAAAACAAACCTGATCTCTCTAGGACATTCAGAAGCCAAGTTATAAGCCCACAAATGTGTAACTGGACTACTTCTTTAAATTGACACCAGATCCGGTGACCTTCGGGACATGGTTTGACCCCCTTAGGAAAGTGCTATCATCATGAAACGTTCAGATCACTTACAACTCAATAGATTCTACCTTCCTGTAACGTTTCAGCCTGATTGGACCTTGTTTTCACACAAATGAACCCAGAATGATGTGAAATCGTGCTTCGTGCAACATAATTCTGGGTGCCATTTACATACCATAAGTGCTAATGACTCCATTCCTTTTTGTGGTTGTAGGGGCTGTTGATTGGAGTACATTAAAACAAACCTGACATCTCTAGGACATTCAGAAGCCAAGTTATAAGCCCACAAATGTGTAACTGGACTACTTCTTTAAATTGACACCAGATCCGGTGACCTTTGCGACATGGATTGACCCCCTTAGGAAAGTGCTATCATCATGAAACGTTCAGATCACTTACAATTCAATAGATTCTACCTTCCTGTAACGTTTCAGCCTGATTGGACCTTGTTTTCACACAAATGAACCCAGAATGATGTGAAATTGTGCTTCGTGCAACATAATTCTGGGTGCCATTTAAAAACCATAAGTGCTAATGACTCCATTCCTTTTTGTGGTTGTAGGGTATGTTGATTGGAGTATACTAAAACAACCCTGATCTCTCTAGGACATTCAGAAGCCAAGTTATAAGCCCACAAATGAGTAACTGGACTACTTCTTTAAATTGACACCAGATCCGGTGACCTTTGGGACATGGGTAGACCCCCTTAGGAAAGTGCTATCATCATGAAACGTTCAGATCACTTACAACTCAATAGATTCTACCTTCCTGTAAGGTGTCAGCCTGATTGGACCTTGTTTTCACACAAATGAACCCAGAATGATGTGAAATTGTGCTTCGTGCAACATAATTCTTGGTGCCATTTACAAACCATAAGTGCTAATGACTCCATTCCTTTTTGTGGTTGTAGGGGCTGTTGATTGGAGTACACTAAAACAAACCTGACCTCTCTAGGACATTCAGAAGCCAAGTTATAAGCCCACAAAGGTGTAACTGGACTACTTCTTTAAAGTGACACCAGGCCCTGTGACCTTTGGGACATGGTTTTACCCCCTATAGGAATGTGCGATCATCTTGAAATGTTCAGATCACTTACAACTCAATAGATTCTACCTTCTTGTAGCGTTTCAGCCTGATTGGACCTTGTTTTCACACAAATGGACCCAGAATGATGTGAAATTGTGCTTCGTGCAACATAATTCTGGGTGCCATTTACAAACCATAAGTGCTAATGACTCCATTCCTTTTTGTGGTTGTAGGGGCTGTTGATTGGAGTACACTAAAACAAACCTGATCTCTCTAGGACATTCAGAAGCCAAGTTATAAGCCCACAAATGTGTAACTGGACTACTTCTTTAAATTGACACCAGATCCGGTGATCTTTGGGACATGGTTTGACCCCTTAGGAAAGTGCTATCATCATGAAACGTTCAGATCACTTACAACTCAGTAGATTCTACCTTCCTGTAACGTTTCAGCCTGATTGGACCTTGTTTTCACACAAATGAACCCAGAATGATGTGAAATTGTGCTTCGTGCAACATAATTCTGGGTGCCATTTAAAAAACCATAAGTGCTAATGTCTCCATTCCTTTTTGTGGTTGTAGGGGCTGTTGATTGGAGTACACTAAAGCAAAACTGATCGCTCTAGGACATTCAGAAGCCAAGTTTTAAGCCCACAAATGTGTAACTGGACTACTTCTTTAAATTGACACCAGATCCGGTGACCTTTGGGACATGGTTTGACCCCCTTAGGAAAGTGCTATCATCATGAAACGTTCAGATCACTTACAACTCAATAGATTCTACCTTCCTGAAACGTTTCAGCCTGATTGGACCTTGTTTTCACACAAATGGAACCAGAATGATGTGAAATTGTGCTTCGTGACAACATAATTCTGGGTGCCATTTACAAACCATAAGTGCTAATGACTCCATTCCTTTTTGTGGTTGTAGGGGCTGTTGGTTGGAGTACACTAAAACAAACCTGACCTCTCTAGGACATTCAGAAGCCAAGTTATAAGCCCACAAAGGTGTAACTGGACTACTTCTTTAAAGTGACACCAGGCCCGGTGACCTTTGGGACATGGTTTGACCCCCTATGGGAATGTGAGATCATCATGAAACGTTCAGATCACTTACAACTCAATAGATTCTACCTTCTTGTAATGTTTCAGCCTGATTGGACCTTGTTTTCACACAAATGGACCCAGAATGATGTGAAATTGTGCTTCGTGCAACATAATTCTGGGTGCCATTTACAAACCATAAGGCTAATGACTCCATTCCTTTTGTGGTTGTAGGGGCTGTTGATTGGAGTACACTAAAACAAACCTGATCTCTCTAGGACATTCAGAAGCCAAGTTATAAGCCCACAAATGTGTAACTGGACTACTTCTTTAAATTGACACCAGATCCGGTGACCTTTGGGACATGGTTTGATCCCCTTAGGAAAGCGCTATCATCATGAAACGTTCAGATCACTTACAACTAAATAGATTCTACCTTCCTGTAACGTTTCAGCCTGATTGGACCTTGTTTTCACACAAATGAACCCAGAATGATGTGAAATTGTGCTTCGTGCAACATAATTCTGGGTGCCATTTACAAACCATAAATGCTAATGACTCCATTCCTTTTTGTGGTTGTAGGGGCTGTTGATTGGAGTACATTAAAACAAACCTGATCTCTCTTGGACATTCAGAAGCCAAGTTATAAGCCCACAAATGTGTAACTGGACTACTTCTTTAAATTGACACCAGATCCGGTGACCTTTGGGACATGGTTTGATCCCCTTAGGAAAGTGCTATCATCATGAAACGTTCAGATCACTTACAACTCAATAGATTCTAACTTCCTGTAACGTTTCAGCCTGATTGGACCTTGTTTTCACACAAATGGACCCAGAATCATGTGAAATTGTGCTTCGTGCAACATAATTCTGGGTGCCATTTAAAAACCATAAGTGCTAATGACTCCATTCCTTTTTGTGGTTGTAGGGGCTGTTAATTGGAGTATACTAAAACAAACCTGATCTCTCTAGGACATTCAGAAGCCACATTATAAGCCCACAAATGTGTAACTGGACTACTTCTTTAAATTGACACCAGATCCGGTGACCTTTGGGACATGGTTTGACCCCCTTAGGAAAGTGCTATCATCATGAAACGTTCAGATCACTTACAACTCAATAGATTCTAACTTCCTGTAACGTTTCAGCCTGATTGGACCTTGTTTTCACACAAATGAACCCAGAATGATGTGAAAGTGTGCTTCGTGCAACATAATTCTGGGTGCCATTTAAAAACCATAAGTGCTAATGACTCCATTCCTCTTTGGGGTAATGGGGGCTGTTAACTGGAGTACTCTAAAACAAACCTGACCTCTCTAGGATATTCAGAAGCCAAGTTATAAGCCCACAAATGTGTAACTGGACTACTTCTTTAAATTGACACCAGATCCGGTGACCTTTGGGACATGGTTTGATCCCCTTAGGAAAGCGCTATCATCATGAAACGTTCAGATCACTTACAACTAAATAGATTCTACCTTCCTGTAACGTTTCAGCCTGATTGGACCTTGTTTTCACACAAATGAACCCAGAATGATGTGAAATTGTGCTTCGTGCAACATAATTCTGGGTGCCATTTACAAACCATAAATGCTAATGACTCCATTCCTTTTTGTGGTTGTAGGGGCTGTTGATTGGAGTACATTAAAACAAACCTGATCTCTCTTGGACATTCAGAAGCCAAGTTATAAGCCCACAAATGTGTAACTGGACTACTTCTTTAAATTGACACCAGATCCGGTGACCTTTGGGACATGGTTTGATCCCCTTAGGAAAGTGCTATCATCATGAAACGTTCAGATCACTTACAACTCAATAGATTCTAACTTCCTGTAACGTTTCAGCCTGATTGGACCTTGTTTTCACACAAATGGACCCAGAATCATGTGAAATTGTGCTTCGTGCAACATAATTCTGGGTGCCATTTAAAAACCATAAGTGCTAATGACTCCATTCCTTTTTGTGGTTGTAGGGGCTGTTAATTGGAGTATACTAAAACAAACCTGATCTCTCTAGGACATTCAGAAGCCACATTATAAGCCCACAAATGTGTAACTGGACTACTTCTTTAAATTGACACCAGATCCGGTGACCTTTGGGACATGGTTTGACCCCCTTAGGAAAGTGCTATCATCATGAAACGTTCAGATCACTTACAACTCAATAGATTCTAACTTCCTGTAACGTTTCAGCCTGATTGGACCTTGTTTTCACACAAATGAACCCAGAATGATGTGAAATTGTGCTTCGTGCAACATAATTCTGGGTGCCATTTACAAACCATAAGGCTAATGACTCCATTCCTTTTGTGGTTGTAGGGGCTGTTGATTGGAGTACACTAAAACAAACCTGATCTCTCTAGGACATTCAGAAGCCAAGTTATAAGCCCACAAATGTGTAACTGGACTACTTCTTTAAATTGACACCAGATCCGGTGACCTTTGGGACATGGTTTGATCCCCTTAGGAAAGCGCTATCATCATGAAACGTTCAGATCACTTACAACTAAATAGATTCTACCTTCCTGTAACGTTTCAGCCTGATTGGACCTTGTTTTCACACAAATGAACCCAGAATGATGTGAAATTGTGCTTCGTGCAACATAATTCTGGGTGCCATTTACAAACCATAAATGCTAATGACTCCATTCCTTTTTGTGGTTGTAGGGGCTGTTGATTGGAGTACATTAAAACAAACCTGATCTCTCTTGGACATTCAGAAGCCAAGTTATAAGCCCACAAATGTGTAACTGGACTACTTCTTTAAATTGACACCAGATCCGGTGACCTTTGGGACATGGTTTGATCCCCTTAGGAAAGTGCTATCATCATGAAACGTTCAGATCACTTACAACTCAATAGATTCTAACTTCCTGTAACGTTTCAGCCTGATTGGACCTTGTTTTCACACAAATGGACCCAGAATCATGTGAAATTGTGCTTCGTGCAACATAATTCTGGGTGCCATTTAAAAACCATAAGTGCTAATGACTCCATTCCTTTTTGTGGTTGTAGGGGCTGTTAATTGGAGTATACTAAAACAAACCTGATCTCTCTAGGACATTCAGAAGCCACATTATAAGCCCACAAATGTGTAACTGGACTACTTCTTTAAATTGACACCAGATCCGGTGACCTTTGGGACATGGTTTGACCCCCTTAGGAAAGTGCTATCATCATGAAACGTTCAGATCACTTACAACTCAATAGATTCTAACTTCCTGTAACGTTTCAGCCTGATTGGACCTTGTTTTCACACAAATGAACCCAGAATGATGTGAAAGTGTGCTTCGTGCAACATAATTCTGGGTGCCATTTAAAAACCATAAGTGCTAATGACTCCATTCCTCTTTGGGGTAATGGGGGCTGTTAACTGGAGTACTCTAAAACAAACCTGACCTCTCTAGGATATTCAGAAGCCAAGTTATAAGCCCACAAATTTGTAACTGGACTACTTCTTTAAAGTGACACCAGGCCCGGTGACCTTTGGGACATGGTTTTACCCCCTATAGGAATGTGCGATCATCTTGAAATGTTCAGATCACTTACAACTCAATAGATTCTACCTTCTTGTAGCGTTTCAGCCTGATTGGACCTTGTTTTCACACAAATGGACCCAGAATGATGTGAAATTGTGCTTCGTGCAACATAATTCTGGGTGCCATTTACAAACCATAAGTGCTAATGACTCCATTCCTTTTTGTGGTTGTAGGGGCTGTTGATTGGAGTACACTAAAACAAACCTGATCTCTCTAGGACATTCAGAAGCCAAGTTATAAGCCCACAAATGTGTAACTGGACTACTTCTTTAAATTGACACCAGATCCGGTGATCTTTGGGACATGGTTTGACCCCCTTAGGAAAGTGCTATCATCATGAAACATTCAGATCACTTACAACTCAGTAGATTCTACCTTCCTGTAACGTTTCAGCCTGATTGGACCTTGTTTTCACACAAATGAACCCAGAATGATGTGAAATTGTGCTTCGTGCAACATAATTCTGGGTGCCATTTAAAAAACCATAAGTGCTAATGTCTCCATTCCTTTTTGTGGTTGTAGGGGCTGTTGATTGGAGTACACTAAAGCAAACCTGATCGCTCTAGGACATTCAGAAGCCAAGTTTTAAGCCCACAAATGTGTAACTGGACTACTTTAAATTGACACCAGATCCGGTGACCTTTGGGACATGGTTTGACCCCCTATGGGAATGTGAGATCATCATGAAACGTTCAGATCACTTACAACTCAATAGATTCTACCTTCTTGTAATGTTTCAGCCTGATTGGACCTTGTTTTCACACAAATGGACCCAGAATGATGTGAAATTGTGCTTCGTGCAACATAATTCTGGGTGCCATTTACAAACCATAAGGCTAATGACTCCATTCCTTTTGTGGTTGTAGGGGCTGTTGATTGGAGTACACTAAAACAAACCTGATCTCTCTAGGACATTCAGAAGCCAAGTTATAAGCCCACAAATGTGTAACTGGACTACTTCTTTAAATTGACACCAGATCCGGTGACCTTTGGGACATGGTTTGATCCCCTTAGGAAAGCGCTATCATCATGAAACGTTCAGACAACTTACAACTAAATAGATTCTACCTTCCTGTAACGTTTCAGCCTGATTGGACCTTGTTTTCACACAAATGAACCCAGAATGATGTGAAATTGTGCTTCGTGCAACATAATTCTGGGTGCCATTTACAAACCATAAATGCTAATGACTCCATTCCTTTTTGTGGTTGTAGGGGCTGTTGATTGGAGTACATTAAAACAAACCTGATCTCTCTAGGACATTCAGAAGCCAAGTTATAAGCCCACAAATGTGTAACTGGACTACTTCTTTAAATTGACACCAGATCCGGTGACCTTTGGGACATGGTTTGATCCCCTTAGGAAAGTGCTATCATCATGAAACGTTCAGATCACTTACAACTCAATAGATTCTAACTTCCTGTAACGTTTCAGCCTGATTGGACCTTGTTTTCACACAAATGAACCCAGAATGATGTGAAAGTGTGCTTCGTGCAACATAATTCTGGGTGCCATTTAAAAACCATAAGTGCTAATGACTCCATTCCTCTTTGGGGTAATGGGGGCTGTTAACTGGAGTACTCTAAAACAAACCTGACCTCTCTAGGATATTCAGAAGCCAAGTTATAAGCCCACAAATGTGTAACTGGACTACTTCTTTAAATTGACACCAGATCCGGTGACCTTTGGGACATGGTTTGATCCCCTTAGGAAAGCGCTATCATCATGAAACGTTCAGATCACTTACAACTAAATAGATTCTACCTTCCTGTAACGTTTCAGCCTGATTGGACCTTGTTTTCACACAAATGAACCCAGAATGATGTGAAATTGTGCTTCGTGCAACATAATTCTGGGTGCCATTTACAAACCATAAATGCTAAAGACTCCATTCCTTTTTGTGGTTGTAGGGGCTGTTGATTGGAGTACATTAAAACAAACCTGATCTCTCTTGGACATTCAGAAGCCAAGTTATAAGCCCACAAATGTGTAACTGGACTACTTCTTTAAATTGACACCAGATCCGGTGACCTTTGGGACATGGTTTGATCCCCTTAGGAAAGTGCTATCATCATGAAACGTTCAGATCACTTACAACTCAATAGATTCTAACTTCCTGTAACGTTTCAGCCTGATTGGACCTTGTTTTCACACAAATGGACCCAGAATCATGTGAAATTGTGCTTCGTGCAACATAATTCTGGGTGCCATTTAAAAACCATAAGTGCTAATGACTCCATTCCTTTTTGTGGTTGTAGGGGCTGTTAATTGGAGTATACTAAAACAAACCTGATCTCTCTAGGACATTCAGAAGCCACATTATAAGCCCACAAATGTGTAACTGGACTACTTCTTTAAATTGACACCAGATCCGGTGACCTTTGGGACATGGTTTGACCCCCTTAGGAAAGTGCTATCATCATGAAACGTTCAGATCACTTACAACTCAATAGATTCTAACTTCCTGTAACGTTTCAGCCTGATTGGACCTTGTTTTCACACAAATGAACCCAGAATGATGTGAAATTGTGCTTCGTGCAACATAATTCTGGGTGCCATTTACAAACCATAAGGCTAATGACTCCATTCCTTTTGTGGTTGTAGGGGCTGTTGATTGGAGTACACTAAAACAAACCTGATCTCTCTAGGACATTCAGAAGCCAAGTTATAAGCCCACAAATGTGTAACTGGACTACTTCTTTAAATTGACACCAGATCCGGTGACCTTTGGGACATGGTTTGATCCCCTTAGGAAAGCGCTATCATCATGAAACGTTCAGATCACTTACAACTAAATAGATTCTACCTTCCTGTAACGTTTCAGCCTGATTGGACCTTGTTTTCACACAAATGAACCCAGAATGATGTGAAATTGTGCTTCGTGCAACATAATTCTGGGTGCCATTTACAAACCATAAATGCTAATGACTCCATTCCTTTTTGTGGTTGTAGGGGCTGTTGATTGGAGTACATTAAAACAAACCTGATCTCTCTTGGACATTCAGAAGCCAAGTTATAAGCCCACAAATGTGTAACTGGACTACTTCTTTAAATTGACACCAGATCCGGTGACCTTTGGGACATGGTTTGATCCCCTTAGGAAAGTGCTATCATCATGAAACGTTCAGATCACTTACAACTCAATAGATTCTAACTTCCTGTAACGTTTCAGCCTGATTGGACCTTGTTTTCACACAAATGGACCCAGAATCATGTGAAATTGTGCTTCGTGCAACATAATTCTGGGTGCCATTTAAAAACCATAAGTGCTAATGACTCCATTCCTTTTTGTGGTTGTAGGGGCTGTTAATTGGAGTATACTAAAACAAACCTGATCTCTCTAGGACATTCAGAAGCCACATTATAAGCCCACAAATGTGTAACTGGACTACTTCTTTAAATTGACACCAGATCCGGTGACCTTTGGGACATGGTTTGACCCCCTTAGGAAAGTGCTATCATCATGAAACGTTCAGATCACTTACAACTCAATAGATTCTAACTTCCTGTAACGTTTCAGCCTGATTGGACCTTGTTTTCACACAAATGAACCCAGAATGATGTGAAAGTGTGCTTCGTGCAACATAATTCTGGGTGCCATTTAAAAACCATAAGTGCTAATGACTCCATTCCTCTTTGGGGTAATGGGGGCTGTTAACTGGAGTACTCTAAAACAAACCTGACCTCTCTAGGATATTCAGAAGCCAAGTTATAAGCCCACAAATTTGTAACTGGACTACTTCTTTAAAGTGACACCAGGCCCGGTGACCTTTGGGACATGGTTTTACCCCCTATAGGAATGTGCGATCATCTTGAAATGTTCAGATCACTTACAACTCAATAGATTCTACCTTCTTGTAGCGTTTCAGCCTGATTGGACCTTGTTTTCACACAAATGGACCCAGAATGATGTGAAATTGTGCTTCGTGCAACATAATTCTGGGTGCCATTTACAAACCATAAGTGCTAATGACTCCATTCCTTTTTGTGGTTGTAGGGGCTGTTGATTGGAGTACACTAAAACAAACCTGATCTCTCTAGGACATTCAGAAGCCAAGTTATAAGCCCACAAATGTGTAACTGGACTACTTCTTTAAATTGACACCAGATCCGGTGATCTTTGGGACATGGTTTGACCCCCTTAGGAAAGTGCTATCATCATGAAACATTCAGATCACTTACAACTCAGTAGATTCTACCTTCCTGTAACGTTTCAGCCTGATTGGACCTTGTTTTCACACAAATGAACCGAGAATGATGTGAAATTGTGCTTCGTGCAACATAATTCTGGGTGCCATTTAAAAAACCATAAGTGCTAATGTCTCCATTCCTTTTTGTGGTTGTAGGGGCTGTTGATTGGAGTACACTAAAGCAAACCTGATCGCTCTAGGACATTCAGAAGCCAAGTTTTAAGCCCACAAATGTGTAACTGGACTACTTTAAATTGACACCAGATCCGGTGACCTTTGGGACATGGTTTGACCCCCTATGGGAATGTGAGATCATCATGAAACGTTCAGATCACTTACAACTCAATAGATTCTACCTTCTTGTAATGTTTCAGCCTGATTGGACCTTGTTTTCACACAAATGGACCCAGAATGATGTGAAATTGTGCTTCGTGCAACATAATTCTGGGTGCCATTTACAAACCATAAGGCTAATGACTCCATTCCTTTTGTGGTTGTAGGGGCTGTTGATTGGAGTACACTAAAACAAACCTGATCTCTCTAGGACATTCAGAAGCCAAGTTATAAGCCCACAAATGTGTAACTGGACTACTTCTTTAAATTGACACCAGATCCGGTGACCTTTGGGACATGGTTTGATCCCCTTAGGAAAGCGCTATCATCATGAAACGTTCAGACAACTTACAACTAAATAGATTCTACCTTCCTGTAACGTTTCAGCCTGATTGGACCTTGTTTTCACACAAATGAACCCAGAATGATGTGAAATTGTGCTTCGTGCAACATAATTCTGGGTGCCATTTACAAACCATAAATGCTAATGACTCCATTCCTTTTTGTGGTTGTAGGGGCTGTTGATTGGAGTACATTAAAACAAACCTGATCTCTCTAGGACATTCAGAAGCCAAGTTATAAGCCCACAAATGTGTAACTGGACTACTTCTTTAAATTGACACCAGATCCGGTGACCTTTGGGACATGGTTTGATCCCCTTAGGAAAGTGCTATCATCATGAAACGTTCAGATCACTTACAACTCAATAGATTCTAACTTCCTGTAACGTTTCAGCCTGATTGGACCTTGTTTTCACACAAATGAACCCAGAATGATGTGAAAGTGTGCTTCGTGCAACATAATTCTGGGTGCCATTTAAAAACCATAAGTGCTAATGACTCCATTCCTCTTTGGGGTAATGGGGGCTGTTAACTGGAGTACTCTAAAACAAACCTGACCTCTCTAGGATATTCAGAAGCCAAGTTATAAGCCCACAAATGTGTAACTGGACTACTTCTTTAAAGTGACACCAGGCCCGGTGACCTTTGGGACATGGTTTGACCCCCTATAGGAATGTGCGATCATCATGAAACGTTCAGATCACTTACAACTCAATAGATTCTACCTTCTTGTAACGTTTCAGCCTGATTGGACCTTATTTTCACACAAATGAACCCAGAATGAAGTGAAATTGTGCTTCGTGCAACATAATTCTGGGTGCCATTTACAAACCACAAGTGCTAATGACTCCATTCCTTTTTGTGGTTGTATGGGCTTTTGATTGGAGTACACTAAAACAAACCTGATCTCTCTAGGACATTCAGAAGCCAAGTTATAAGCCCACCAATTTGTAACTGTACTACTTTAAATTGACACCAGATCCGGTGACCTTTGGGACATGGTTTGACCCCCTTAGGAAAGTTCTATCATCATGAAACGTTCAGATCAATTACAACTCAATAGATTCTACCTTCTTGTAACGTTTCAGCCTGATTGGACCTTGTTTTCACACAAATGGACCCAGAATGATGTGAAATTGTGCTTCGTGCAACATAATTCTGGGTGCCATTTACAAACCATAAGTGCTAATGACTCCATTCCTTTTTGTGGTTGTAGGGGCTGTTGATTGGAGTACACTAAAACAAACCTGATCTCTCCAGGACATTCAGAAGCCAAGTTATAAGCCCACAAATGTGTAACTGGACTACTTCTTTAAAGTGACACCAGGCCCGGTGACCTTTGGGACATGGTTTGACCCCCTATAGGAATGTGCGATCATCATGAAACGTTGAGATCACTTACAACTCAATAGATTCTACCTTCTTGTAACGTTTCAGCCTGATTGGACCTTGTTTTCACACAAATTAACCCAGAATGATGTGAAATTGTGCTTCGTGCAACATAATTCTGGGTGCCATTTACAAACCATAAGTGCTAATGACTCCATTCCTTTTTGTGGTTGTAGGGGCTGTTGATTGGAGTACACTAAAACAAACCTAACCTCTCTAGGACATTCAGAAGCCAAGTTATAAGCCCACAAAGATGTAACTGGACTACTTCTTTAAAGTGACACCAGGCCCGGTGACCTTTGGGACATGGTTTTACCCCCTATAGGAATGTGCGATCATCTTGAAACGTTCAAATCACTTACAACTCAATAGATTCTACCTTCTTATAGCGTTTCAGCCTGATTGGACCTTGTTTTCACACAAATGGACCCAGAATGAAGTGAAATTGTGCTTCGTGCAACATAATTCTGGATGCCATTTACAAACCATAAGTGCTAATGACTCCATTCCTTTTTGTGGTTGTAGGGGCTGTTGATTGGAGTACACTAAAACAAACCTGATCTCTCTAGGACATTCAGAAGCCAAGTTATAAGCCCACAAATGTGTAACTGGACTACTTTAAATTGACACCAGATCCGGTGACCTTTGGGACATGGTTTGACCCCCTTAGGAAAGTGCTATCATCATGAAACGTTCAGATCACTTACAACTCAATAGATTCTACCTTCTTGTAACGTTTCAGCCTGATTGGACCTTGTTTTCACACAAATGGACCCAGAATGATGTGAAATTGTGCTTCGTGCAACATAATTCTGGGTGCCATTTACAAACCATAAGTGCTAATGACTCCATTCCTTTTTGTGGTTGTAGGGGCTGTTGATTGGAGTACACTAAAACAAACCTGATCTCTCTAGGACATTCAGAAGCCAAGTGATAAGCCCACAAATGTGTAACTGGACTACTTCTTTAAAGTGACACCAGATCCGGTGACCTTTGCGACATGGTTTGACCCCCTTAGGAAAGTGCTATCATCATGAAACGTTCAGATCACTTACAACTCAATAGATTCTACCTTCCTGTAACGTTTCTGCCTGATTGGACCTTGTTTTCACACAAATGAACCCAGAATGATGTGAAATTGTGCTTCGTGCAACATAATTCTGGGTGCCATTTACAAACCATAAGTGCTAATGACTCCATTCCTTTTTGTGGTTGTAGGGGCTGTTGATTGGAGTACATTAAAACAAACCTGATCTCTCTAGGACATTCAGAAGTCAAGTTATAAGCCTACAAAGATGTAACTGGACTACTTCTTTAAAGTGACACCAGGCCCGGTGACCTTTGGGACATGGTTTTACCCCCTATAGGAATGTGCGATCATCTTGAAACGTTCAGATCACTTACAACTCAATAGATTCTACCTTCCTGTAACGTTTCAGCCTGATTGGACCTTGTTTTCACACAAATGGACCCAGAATGATGTGAAATTGTGCTTCGTGCAACATAATTCTGGGTGCCATTTAAGAACCATAAGTGCTAATGACTCCATTCCTTTTTGTGGTTGTAGGGGCTGTTGATTGGAGTACACTAAAACAACCCTGATCTCTCTAGGACATTCAGAAGCCAAGTTATAAGCCCACAAAGGTGTAACTGGACTACTTCTTTAAAGTGACACCAGGCCCGGTGACCTTTGGGACATGGTTTGACCCCCTATAGGAAAGTGCTATCATCATGAAACGTTCAGATCACTTACAACTCAATAGATTCTACCTTCCTGTAACGTTTCTGCCTGATTGGACCTTGTTTTCACACAAATGAACCCAGAATGATGTGAAATTTTGCTTCGTGCAACATAATTCTGGGTGCCATTTACAAACCATAAGTGCTAATGACTCCATTCCTTTTTGTGGTTGTAGGGGCTGTTGATTGGAGTACATTAAAACAAACCTGACCTCTCCAGGACATTCAGAAGCCAAGTTATAAGCCCACAAATGTGTAACTGGACTACTACTTTAAATTGACACCAGATCCGGTGACATTTGGGACATGGTTTGACCCCCTTAGGAAAGTGCTATCATCATGAAACGTTCAGATCACTTACAACTCAATAGATTCTACCTTCCTGTAACGTTTCAGCCTGATTGGACCTTGTTTTCACACAAATGAACCCAGAATGATGTGAAATTGTGCTTCGTGCAACATAATTCTGGGTGCCATTTAAAAACCATAAGTGCTAATGACTCCATTCCTTTTTGTGGTTGTAGGGGCTGTTGATTGGAGTATACTAAAACAAACCTGATCTCTCTAGGACGTTCAGAAGCCAAGTTATAAGCCCACAAATGTGTAACTGGACTACTTCTTTAGACACCAGATCCGGTGACCTTTGGGACATGGTTTGACCCCCTTAGGGAAGTGCTATCATCATGAAACGTTCAGATCACTTACAATTTAATAGATTCTACCTTCCTGTAATGTTTCAGCCTGATTGGACCTTGTTTTCACACAAATGGACCCAGAATGATGTGAAATTGTGCTTCGTGCAACATAATTCTGGGTGCCATTTACAAACCATAAGTGCTAATGACTCCATTCCTTTTTGTGGTTGTAGGAGCTGTTGATTGGAGTACACTAAAACAAACCTGATCTCTCTAGGACATTCAGAAGCCAAGTTATAAGCCCACAAATGTGTAACTGGACTACTTCTTTAAATTGACACCAGATCCGGTGACCTTTGGGACATGGTTTGACCCCCTTAGGAAAGTGCTATCATCATGAAACGTTCAGATCACTTACAACTCAATAGATTCTACCTTCCTGTAACATTTCAGCCTGATTGGACCTTGTTTTCACACAAATGAACCCAGAATGATGTGAAATTGTGCTTCGTGCAACATAATTCTGGGTGCCATTTAAAAACCATAAGTGCTAATGACTCCATTCCTTTTTGTGGTTGTAGGGGCTGTTGATTGGAGTACACTAAAACAAAACTGATCGCTCTAGGACATTCAGAAGCCAAGTTATAAGCCCACAAATGTGTAACTGGACTACTTCTTTAAATTGACACCATATCCGGTGACCTTTGGGACATGGTTTGACCCCCTTAGGAAAGTGCTACCATCATGAAACGTTCAGATCACTTACAACGCAATAGATTCTACCTTCCTGTAACGTTTCAGCCTGATTGGACCTTGTTTCCACACAAATGGACCCAGAATGATGTGAAATTGTGCTTCGTGCAACATAATTCTGGGTGCCATTTAAAAACCATAAGTGCTAATGACTCCATTCCTTTTTGTGGTTGTAGGGGCTGTTGATTGGAGTACACTAAAACAAACCTAACCTCTCTAGGACATTCAGAAGCCAAGTTATAAGCCCACAAAGGTGTAACTGGACTACTTCTTTAAAGTGACACTTGGCCCGGTGACCTTTGGGACATGGTTTGACCCCCTATAGGAATGTGCGATCATCTTGAAACGTTCAGATCACTTACATCTCAATAGATTCTACCTTCTTGTAGCGTTTCAGCCGGATTGGACCTTGTTTTCACACAAATTGACCCAGAATGATGTGAAATTGTGCTTCGTGCAACATAATTCTGGGTGCCACTTACAAACCATAAGTGCTAATGACTCCATTCCTTTTTGTGGTTGTAGGGGCTGTTGATTGGAGTACATTAAAACAAACCTGATCTCTCTAGGACATTCAGAAGCCAAGTTATAAGCCCACAAATGTGTAACTGGACTACTTCTTTAAATTGACACCAGATCCAGTGACCTTTGGGACATGGTTTGACACCCTTAGGAAAGTGCTATCATCATGAAACGTTCAGATCACTTACAACTCAATAGATTCTACCTTCCTGTAACGTTTCAGCCTGATTGGACCTTGTTTTCACACAAATGGACCCAGAATGATGTGAAATTGTGCTTCGTGCAACATAATTCTGGGTGCCATTTAAAAACCATAAGTGCTAATGACTCCATTCCTTTTTGTGGTTGTAGGGGCTGTTGATTGGAGTATACTAAAACAAACCTGATCTCTCTAGGACGTTCAGAAGCCAAGTTATAAGCCCACAAATGTGTAACTGGACTACTTCTTTAGACACCAGATGCGGTGACCTTTGGGACATGGTTTGACCCCCTTAGGGAAGTGCTATCATCAAGAAACGTTCAGATCACTTACAATTTAATAGATTCTACCTTCCTGTAATGTTTCAGGCTGATTGGACCTTGTTTTCACACAAATGGACCCAGAATGATGTGAAATTGTGCTTCGTGCAACATAATTCTGGGTGCCATTTACAAACCATAAGTGCTAATGACTCCATTCCTTTTTGTGGTTGTAGGGGCTGTTGATTGGAGTACACTAAAACAAACCTGATCTCTCTAGGACATTCAGAAGCCAAGTTATAAGCCCACAAATGTGTAACTGGACTACTTCTTTAAATTGACACCAGATCCGGTGACCTTTGGGACATGGTTTGACCCCCTTAGGAAAGTGCTATCATCATGAAACGTTCAGATCACTTACACCTCAATAGATTCTACCTTCCTGTAACGTTTCAGCCTGATTGGACCTTGTTTTCACACAAATGAACCCAGAATGATGTGAAATTGTGCTTCGTGCAACATAATTCTGGGTGCCATTTAAAAACCATAAGTGCTAATGACTCCATTCCTTTTTGTGGTTGTAGGGGCTGTTGATTGGAGTACACTAAAACAAAACTGATCGCTCTAGGACATTCAGAAGCCAAGTTATAAGCCCACAAATGTGTAACTGGACTACTTCTTTAAATTGACACCATATCCGGTGACCTTTGGGACATGGTTTGACCCCCTTAGGAAAGTGCTACCATCATGAAACGTTCAGATCACTTACAACGCAATAGATTCTACCTTCTTGTAGCGTTTCAGCCGGATTGGACCTTGTTTTCACACAAATTGACCCAGAATGATGTGAAATTGTGCTTCGTGCAACATAATTCTGGGTGCCACTTACAAACCATAAGTGCTAATGACTCCATTCCTTTTTGTGGTTCTAGGGGCTGTTGATTGGAGTACATTAAAACAAACCTGATCTCTCTAGGACATTCAGAAGCCAAGTTATAAGCCCACAAATGTGTAACTGGACTACTTCTTTAAATTGACACCAGATCCAGTGACCTTTGGGACATGGTTTGACACCCTTAGGAAAGTGCTATCATCATGAAACGTTCAGATAACTTACAACTCAATAGATTCTACCTTCCTGTAACGTTTCAGCCTGATTGGACCTTGTTTTCACACAAATGGACCCAGAATGATGTGAAATTGTGCTTCGTGCAACATAATTCTGGGTGACATTTAAAAACCATAAGTGCTAATGACTCCATTCCTTTTTGTGGTTGTAGGGGCTGTTGATTGGAGTACACTAAAATAAACCTGATCTCTCTAGGACATTCAGAAGCCAAGTTATAAGCCCACAAATGTGTAACTGGACTACTTCTTTAAATTGACACCAGATCCGGTGACCTTTGGGACATGGTTTGACCCCCTTAGGAAAGTGCTATCATCATGAAACGTTCAGATCACTTACAACTCAATAGATTCTACCTTCCTGTAACGTTTCAGCCTGATTGGACCTTGTTTTCACACAAATGAACCCAGAATGATGTGAAATTGTGCTTCGTGCAACATAATTCTGGGTGCCATTTACAAACCATAAGTGCTAATGACTCCATTCCTTTTTGTGGTTGTAGGGGCTGTTGATTGGAGTACACTAAAACAAACTTGTCCTCTCTAGGACATTCAGAAGCCAAGTTATAAGCCCACAAAGGTGTAACTGGACAACTTCTTTAAAGTGACACCAGGCCCGGTGACCTTTGGGACATGGTTTTACCCCCTATAAGAATGTGCGATCATCTTGAAACATTCAGATCACTTACAACTCAATAGATTCTAACTTCTTGTAGAGTTTCAGCCTGATTGGACCTTGTTTTCACACAAATGGACCCAGAATGATGTGAAATTGTGCTTCGTGCAACATAATTCTGGGTGCCATTTACAAACCATAAGTGCTAATGACCCATTCCTTTTTGTGGTTGTAGGGGCTGTTGATTGGAGTACATTAAAACAAACCTGATCTCTCTAGGACATTCAGAAGTCAAGTTATAAGCCCACAAATGTGTAACTGGACTACTACTTTAAATTGACACCAGATCCGGTGACCGTTGGGACATGGTTTGACCCCCTTAGGAAAGTGCTATCATCATGAAACATTCAGATCACTTACAACTCAATAGATTCTACCTTCCTGTAACGTTTCAGCCTGATTGGACCTTGTTTTCACACAAATGAACCCAGAATGATGTGAAATTGTGCTTCGTGCAACATAATTCTGGGTGCCATTTACAAACCTTAAGTGCTAATGACTCCATTCCTTTTTGTGGTTGTAGGGGCTGTTGATTGGAGTACACTAAAACAAACCTGATCTCTCTAGGACATTCAGAAGCCAAGTTATAAGCCCACAAATGTGTAACTGGACTACTTCTTTAAATTGACACCAGATCCGGTGACCTTTGGGACATGGTTTGACCCCCTTAGGAAAGTGCTATCATCATGAAACGTTCAGATCACTTACAACTCAATAGATTCTACCTTCCTGTAACGTTTCAGCCTGATTGGACCTTGTTTTCACACAAATGAACCCAGAATGATGTGAAATTGTGCTTCGTGCAACATAATTCTGGGTGCCATTTACAAACCATAAGTGCTAATGACTCCATTCCTTTTTGTGGTTTTAGGGGCTGTTGATTGGAGTACACTAAAACAAACTAACCTCTCTAGGACATTCAGAAGCCAAGTTATAAGCCCAAAAGGTGTAACAGGACTACTACTTTAAAGTGACACCAGGCCCAGTGACCTTTGGGACATGGTTTTACCCCCTATAGGAATGTGCGATCATCTTGAAATGTTCAGATCACTTACAACTCAATAGATTCTACCTTCTTGTAGCGTTTCAGCCTGATTGGACCTTGTTTTCACACAAATGGACCCAGAATGATGTGAAATTGTGCTTCGTGCAACATAATTCTGGGTGCCATTTACAAACCATAAGTGCTAATGACTCCATTCCTTTTTGTGGTTGTAGGGGCTGTTGATTGGAGTACACTAAAACAAACCTGATCTCTCTAGGACATTCAGAAGCCAAGTTTTAAGCCCACAAATGTGTAACTGGACTACTTCTTTAAATTGACACCAGATCCGGTGACTTTTGGGACATGGTTTGACCCCCTTAGGAAAGTGCTATCATCATGAAACGTTCAGATCACTTGCAACTCAATAGATTCTACCTTCCTGTAACGTGTCAGCCTGATTGGACCTTGTTTTCACACAAATGAACCCAGAATGATGTGAAATTGTGCTTCGTGCAACATAATTCTGGGTGCCATTTACAAACCATAAGTGCTAATATCTCCATTCCTTTTTGTGGTTGTAGGGGCTGTTGATTGGAGTACATTAAAACAAACCTGATCTCTCTAGGACATTCAGAAGCCAAGTTATAAGCCCACAAATGTGTAACTGGACTACTTCTTTAAATTGACACCAGATCCGGTGACCTTTGGGACATGGTTTGATCCCCTTAGGAAAGCGCTATCATCATGAAACGTTCAGATCACTTACAACTAAATAGATTCTACCTTCCTGTAACGTTTCAGCCTGATTGGACCTTGTTTTCACACAAATGAACCCAGAATGATGTGAAATTGTGCTTCGTGCAACATAATTCTGGGTGCCATTTACAAACCATAAATGCTAATGACTCCATTCCTTTTTGTGGTTGTAGGGGCTGTTGATTGGAGTACATTAAAACAAACCTGATCTCTCTAGGACATTCAGAAGCCAAGTTATAAGCCCACGAATGTGTAACTGGACTACTTCTTTAAAGTGACACCAGGCCCGGTGACCTTTGGGACATGGTTTGACCCCCTTAGGAAAGTGCTATCATCATGAAACGTTCAGATCACTTACAACTAAATAGATTCTACCTTCCTGTAACGTTTCAGCCTGATTGGACCTTGTTTTCACACAAATGAACCCAGAATGATGTGAAATTGTGCTTCGTGCAACATAATTCTGGGTGCCATTTACAAACCATAAATGCTAATGACTTCATTCCTTTTAGTGGTAATGGGGCTGCTAATTGGAGTACTCTAAAACAAACCTGACCTCTCTAGGATATTCAGAAGCCAAGTTATAAGCCCACAAAGGTGTAACTGGACTACTTCTTTAAAGTGACACCAGGCCCGGTGACCTTTGGGACATGGTTTGACCCCCTTAGGAAAGTGCTATCATCATGAAACGTTCAGATCACTTACAATTCAATAGATTCTACCTTCCTGTAACGTTTCAGCCTGATTGTACCTTGTTTTCACACAAATGAACCCAGAATGATGTGAAATTGTGCTTCGTGCAACATAATTCTGGGAGCCATTTAAAAACCATAAGTGCTAATGACTCCTTTCCTTATTGTGGTTGTAGGGGCTGTTGATTGGAGTATACTAAAACAAACCTGATGTCTCTAGGACATTCAGAAGCCAAGTTATAAGCCCACAAATGTGTAACTGGACTACTTCTTTAAATTGACACCAGATCCGGTGACCTTTGGGACATGGTTTGACCCCCTTAGGAAAGTGCTATCATCATGAAACGTTCAGATCACTTACAACTCAATAGATTCTACCTTCCTGTAACGTTTCAGCCTGATTGGACCTTGTTTTCACACAAATGGACCCAGAATGATGTGAAATTGTGCTTCGTGCAACATAATTCTGGGGGCCATTTACAAACCATAAGTGCTAATTACTCCATTCCTTTTTGTGGTTGTAGGGGCTGTTGATTGGAGTACACTAAAACAAACCTAACCTCTCTAGGACATTCAGAAGCCAAGTTATAAGCCCACAAAGGTGTAACTGGACTACTTCTTTAAAGTGACACCAGGCCCGGTGACCTTTGGGACATGGTTTTACCCCCTATAGGAATGTGCGATCATCTTGAAACGTTCAGATCACTTACACCTCAATAGATTCTACCTTCCTGTAACGTTTCAGCCGGATTGGACCTTGTTTTTACACAAATGAACCCAGAATGATGTGAAATTGTGCTTCGTGCAACATAATTCTGGGTGCCATTTACAAACCATAAATGCTAATGACTCCATTCCTTTTTGTGGTTGTAGGGGCTGTTGATTGGAGTACATTAAAACAAACCTGATCTCTCTAGGACATTCAGAAGCCAAGTTATAAGTCCACAAATGTGTAACTGGACTACTACTTTAAATTGACACCAGATCCGGTGACCTTTGGGACATGGTTTGACCCCCTTAGGAAAGTGCTATCATCATGAAACGTTCAGATCACTTACAACTCAATAGATTCTACCTTCCTGTAACGTTTCAGCCTGATTGGACCTTGTTTTCACACACATGGACCCAGAATGATGTGAAATTGTGCTTCGTGCAACATAATTCTGGGTGCCATTTACAAACCATAAGTGCTAATGACTCCATTCCTTTTTGTGGTTGTAGGGGCTGTTGATTGGAGTACACTAAAACAAACCTGACCTCTCTAGGACATTCAGAAGCCAAGTTATAAGCCCACAAAGGTGTAACTGGACTACTTCTTTAAAGTGACACCAGGCCCGGTGACCTTTGGGACATGGTTTGACCCCCTATGGGAATGTGAGATCATCATGAAACGTTCAGATCACTTACAACTCAATAGATTTTACCTTCTTGTAACGTTTCAGCCTGATTGGACCTTGTTTTCACACAAATGGACCCAGAATGATGTGAAATTGTGCTTCGTGCAACATAATTCTGGATGCCATTTACAAACCATAAGTGCTAATGACTCCATTCCTTTTGTGGTTGTAGGGGCTGTTGATTGGAGTACACTAAAACAAACTTGATCTCTCTAGGACATTCAGAAGCCAAGTTATAAACCCACAAATGTGTAACTGGACTACTTCTTTAAATTGACACCAGATGCGGTGACCTTTGGGTAGGGATGAGTACCGAATTCGGTACTTTTTAAGGTACCGACCGAATTCCACAGTACCGACCGAACACCGATTCACGTCATTTCAAACGGTGCCTCGTTTCGGTACTGCCAAGACAGGTGCGCATGCGCAAGAGCGTTATGTCGCCGGTCCCTGCGAGCCAGTTGTAAACAGAGCAAGCATGGTAGAAAGAAGAACGCACGCTAAAGCTTGGGTCCACTTCACTAAATGTGATGGGTAACTGGGTGATGAAACTAGCGACAGACAACGATCTAAGTGAGACATCCTCATCTTAATCTGCTCCAGTAGGTAAATAAAATGTTTAAGATAACGTTACCTTGATTTGTTAGCTTCCGTTTCGCTAATGGTGCGTTCGCTTTCTCCTCGGAACTCCGAATTTCCGACTAGAAGAACATGAACGCGCTCTAAAGTTTGGCTTTACTTTACTAAATGCGACGGGTGAATGGGTGAAGGTAAAACCAGCGACAACGATATAAGTTTGATCCATCATCGTTTTAATCTGCTCCAGCAGCTAAATAAACTGTTAAAGATAACGTTAGCTTGATATGTTAGCTTCCATTGCCACCGTTATCAGCTAATGGTGCGTTCGCTTTCTCCTCGGAAATTCTAACTTCCCAGTAGGAAAAATCATATGAAAAAGGACGGCAAAAGGAATGAAGATACACAGTAAATTTAGTTCACAGTAAAGATGTTTGCTTCAGTTTAATTATCAGCTTATAAAACTACAAGGACGAAGTTAAAATACAAACTTGTATGTTATTTATCATGATATTTATCAAATATGGTTATATATTGAGAAAAATATATATTTAATTATAAAAGAGAATTAAAATAATAAACACTCAAAAGTATCGAAAATTGGTACCGTTAAGTACCGGTATCGACTCGTAGGTACCGGGAATTAGTACCGGATCGATTCAAATGTCAAAGGTACCCATCCCTACCTTTGGGACATGGTTTGATCCCCTTAGGAAAGCGCTATCATCATGAAACGTTCAGATCACTTACAACTAAATAGATTCTACCTTCTTGTAACGTTGCAGCCTGATTGGACCTTGTTTTCACACAAATGAACCCAGAATGATGTGAAATTGTGCTTCGTGCAACATAAATCTGGGTGCCATTTACAAACCATAAGTGCTAATGACTCAATTCCTTTTTGTGGTTGTAGGGGCTGTTGATTGGAGTATACTAAAACAAACCTGATCTCTCTAGGACATTCAGAAGCCAAGTTATAAGCCCACAAAGGTGTAACTGGACTACTTCTTTAAAGTGACACTTGGCCCGGTGACCTTTGGGACATGGTTTGACCTATAGGAATGTGCGATCATCTTGAAACGTTCAGATCACTTACAACTCAATAGATTCTACCTTCTTGTAGCGTTTCAGCCGGATTGGACCTTGTTTTCACACAAATTGACCCAGAATGATGTGAAATTGTGCTTCATGCAACATAATTCTGGGTGCCATTTACAAACCATAAATGCTAATGACTTCATTCCTTTTAGTGGTAATGGGGGCTGCTAATTGGAGTACTCTAAAACAAACCTGACCTCTCTAGGATATTCAGAAGCCAAGTTATAAGCCCACAAAGGTGTAACTGGACTACTTCTTTAAAGTGACACCAGGCCCGGTGACCTTTGGGACATGGTTTGACCCCCTTAGGAAAGTGCTATCATCATGAAACGTTCAGATCTCTTACAATTCAATAGATTCTACCTTCCTGTAACGTTTCAGCCTGATTGTACCTTGTTTTCACACAAATGAACCCAGAATGATGTGAAATTGTGCTTCGTGCAACATAATTCTGGGTGCTATTTAAAAACCATAAGTGCTAATGACTCCATTCCTTATTGTGGTTGTAGGGGCTGTTGATTGGAGTATACTAAAACAAACCTGATCTCTCTAGGACATTCAGAAGCCAAGTTATAAGCCCACAAATGTGTAACTGGACTACTTCTTTAAATTGACACCAGATCCGGTGACCTTTGGGACATGGTTTGACCCCCTTAGGAAAGTGCTATCATCATGAAACGTTCAGATCACTTACAACTCAATAGATTCTACCTTCCTGTAACGTTTCAGCCTGATTGGACCTTGTTTTCAGACAAATGGACCCAGAATGATGTGAAATTGTGCTTCGTGCAACATAATTCTGGGGGCCATTTACAAACCATAAGTGCTAATTACTCCATTCCTTTTTGTGGTTGTAGGGGCTGTTGATTGGAGTACACTAAAACAAACCTGACCTCTCTAGGACATTCAGAAGCCAAGTTATAAGCCCACAAAGGTGTAACTGGACTACTTCTTTAAAGTGACACCAGGCCCGGTGACCTTTGGGACATGGTTTTACCCCCTATAGGAATGTGCGATCATCTTGAAACGTTCAGATCACTTACAACTCAATAGATTCTACCTTCCTGTAACGTTTCAGCCTGATTGGACCTTGTTTTCACACAAATGAACCCAGAATGATGTGAAATTGTGCTTCGTGCAACATAATTCTGGGTGCCATTTACAAACCTTAAGTGCTAATGACTCCATTCCTTTTTGTGGTTGTAGGGGCTGTTGATTGGAGTACACTAAAACAAACCTGATCTCTCTAGGACATTCAGAAGCCAAGTTATAAGCCCACAAATGTGTAACTGGACTACTTCTTTAAATTGACACCAGATCCGGTGACCTTTGGGACATGGTTTGACCCCCTTAGGAAAGTGCTATCATCATGAAACGTTCAGATCACTTACAACTCAATAGATTCTACCTTCCTGTAACGTTTCAGCCTGATTGGACCTTGTTTTCACACAAATGAACCCAGAATGATGTGAAATTGTGCTTCGTGCAACATAATTCTGGGTGCCATTTACAAACCATAAGTGCTAATGACTCCATTCCTTTTTGTGGTTTTAGGGGCTGTTGATTGGAGTACACTAAAACAAACTAACCTCTCTAGGACATTCAGAAGCCAAGTTATAAGCCCAAAAGGTGTAACAGGACTACTACTTTAAAGTGACACCAGGCCCGGTGACCTTTGGGACATGGTTTTACCCCCTATAGGAATGTGCGATCATCTTGAAATGTTCAGATCACTTACAACTCAATAGATTCTACCTTCTTGTAGCGTTTCAGCCTGATTGGACCTTGTTTTCACACAAATGGACCCAGAATGATGTGAAATTGTGCTTCGTGCAACATAATTCTGGGTGCCATTTACAAACCATAAGTGCTAATGACTCCATTCCTTTTTGTGGTTGTAGGGGCTGTTGATTGGAGTACACTAAAACAAACCTGATCTCTCTAGGACATTCAGAAGCCAAGTTATAAGCCCACAAATGTGTAACTGGACTACTTCTTTAAATTGACACCAGATCCGGTGACTTTTGGGACATGGTTTGACCCCCTTAGGAAAGTGCTATCATCATGAAACGTTCAGATCACTTGCAACTCAATAGATTCTACCTTCCTGTAACGTGTCAGCCTGATTGGACCTTGTTTTCACACAAATGAACCCAGAATGATGTGAAATTGTGCTTCGTGCAACATAATTCTGGGTGCCATTTACAAACCATAAGTGCTAATATCTCCATTCCTTTTTGTGGTTGTAGGGGCTGTTGATTGGAGTACATTAAAACAAACCTGATCTCTCTAGGACATTCAGAAGCCAAGTTATAAGCCCACAAATGTGTAACTGGACTACTTCTTTAAATTGACACCAGATCCGGTGACCTTTGGGACATGGTTTGATCCCCTTAGGAAAGCGCTATCATCATGAAACGTTCAGATCACTTACAACTAAATAGATTCTACCTTCCTGTAACGTTTCAGCCTGATTGGACCTTGTTTTCACACAAATGAACCCAGAATGATGTGAAATTGTGCTTCGTGCAACATAATTCTGGGTGCCATTTACAAACCATAAATGCTAATGACTCCATTCCTTTTTGTGGTTGTAGGGGCTGTTGATTGGAGTACATTAAAACAAACCTGATCTCTCTAGGACATTCAGAAGCCAAGTTATAAGCCCACGAATGTGTAACTGGACTACTTCTTTAAAGTGACACCAGGCCCGGTGACCTTTGGGACATGGTTTGACCCCCTTAGGAAAGTGCTATCATCATGAAACGTTCAGATCACTTACAACTAAATAGATTCTACCTTCCTGTAACGTTTCAGCCTGATTGGACCTTGTTTTCACACAAATGAACCCAGAATGATGTGAAATTGTGCTTCGTGCAACATAATTCTGGGTGCCATTTACAAACCATATATGCTAATGACTTCATTCCTTTTAGTGGTAATGGGGCTGCTAATTGGAGTACTCTAAAACAAACCTGACCTCTCTAGGATATTCAGAAGCCAAGTTATAAGCCCACAAAGGTGTAACTGGAATACTTCTTTAAAGTGACACCAGGCCCGGTGACCTTTGGGACATGGTTTGACCCCCTTAGGAAAGTGCTATCATCATGAAACGTTCAGATCACTTACAATTCAATAGATTCTACCTTCCTGTAACGTTTCAGCCTGATTGTACCTTGTTTTCACACAAATGAACCCAGAATGATGTGAAATTGTGCTTCGTGCAACATAATTCTGGGTGCCATTTAAAAACCATAAGTGCTAATGACTCCATTCCTTATTGTGGTTGTAGGGGCTGTTGATTGGAGTATACTAAAACAAACCTGATGTCTCTAGGACATTCAGAAGCCAAGTTATAAGCCCACAAATGTGTAACTGGACTACTTCTTTAAATTGACACCAGATCCGGTGACCTTTGGGACATGGTTTGACCCCCTTAGGAAAGTGCTATCATCATGAAACGTTCAGATCACTTACAACTCAATAGATTCTACCTTCCTGTAACGTTTCAGCCTGATTGGACCTTGTTTTCACACAAATGGACCCAGAATGATGTGAAATTGTGCTTCGTGCAACATAATTCTGGGGGCCATTTACAAACCATAAGTGCTAATTACTCCATTCCTTTTTGTGGTTGTAGGGGCTGTTGATTGGAGTACACTAAAACAAACCTAACCTCTCTAGGACATTCAGAAGCCAAGTTATAAGCCCACAAAGGTGTAACTGGACTACTTCTTTAAAGTGACACCAGGCCCGGTGACCTTTGGGACATGGTTTTACCCCCTATAGGAATGTGCGATCATCTTGAAACGTTCAGATCACTTACAACTCAATAGATTCTACCTTCCTGTAACGTTTCAGCCGGATTGGACCTTGTTTTTACACAAATGAACCCAGAATGATGTGAAATTGTGCTTCGTGCAACATAATTCTGGGTGCCATTTACAAACCATAAATGCTAATGACTCCATTCCTTTTTGTGGTTGTAGGGGCTGTTGATTGGAGTACATTAAAACAAACCTGATCTCTCTAGGACATTCAGAAGCCAAGTTATAAGTCCACAAATGTGTAACTGGACTACTACTTTAAATTGACACCAGATCCGGTGACCTTTGGGACATGGTTTGACCCCCTTAGGAAAGTGCTATCATCATGAAACGTTCAGATCACTTACAACTAAATAGATTCTACCTTCCTGTAACGTTTCAGCCTGATTGGACCTTGTTTTCACACACATGGACCCAGAATGATGTGAAATTGTGCTTCGTGCAACATAATTCTGGGTGCCATTTACAAACCATAAGTGCTAATGACTCCATTCCTTTTTGTGGTTGTAGGGGCTGTTGATTAGAGTACACTAAAACAAACCTGACCTCTCTAGGACATTCAGAAGCCAAGTTATAAGCCCACAAAGGTGTAACTGGACTACTTATTTAAAGTGACACCAGGCCCGGTGACCTTTGGGACATGGTTTGACCCCCTATGGGAATGTGAGATCATCATGAAACGTTCAGATCACTTACAACTCAATAGATTCTACCTTCTTGTAATGTTTCAGCCTGATTGGACCTTGTTTTCACACAAATGGACCCAGAATGATGTGAAATTGTGCTTCGTGCAACATAATTATGGGTGCCATTTACAAACCATAAATGCTAATGACTCCATTCCTTTTTGTGGTTGTAGGGGCTGTTGATTGGAGTACATTAAAACAAACCTGATCTCTCTAGGACATTCAGAAGCCAAGTTATAAGTCCACAAATGTGTAACTGGACTACTACTTTAAATTGACACCAGATCCGGTGACCTTTGGGACATGGTTTGACCCCCTTAGGAAAGTGCTATCATCATGAAACGTTCAGATCACTTACAACTCAATAGATTCTACCTTCCTGTAACGTTTCAGCCTGATTGGACCTTGTTTTCACACACATGGACCCAGAATGATGTGAAATTGTGCTTCGTGCAACATAATTCTGGGTGCCATTTACAAACCATAAGTGCTAATGACTCCATTCCTTTTTGTGGTTGTAGGGGCTGTTGATTGGAGTACACTAAAACAAACCTGACCTCTCTAGGACATTCAGAAGCCAAGTTATAAGCCCACAAAGGTGTAACTGGACTACTTCTTTAAAGTGACACCAGGCCCGGTGACCTTTGGGACATGGTTTGACCCCCTATGGGAATGTGAGATCATCATGAAACGTTCAGATCACTTACAACTCAATAGATTTTACCTTCTTGTAACGTTTCAGCCTGATTGGACCTTGTTTTCACACAAATGGACCCAGAATGATGTGAAATTGTGCTTCGTGCAACATAATTCTGGATGCCATTTACAAACCATAAGTGCTAATGACTCCATTCCTTTTGTGGTTGTAGGGGCTGTTGATTGGAGTACACTAAAACAAACTTGATCTCTCTAGGACATTCAGAAGCCAAGTTATAAGCCCACAAATGTGTAACTGGACTACTTCTTTAAATTGACACCAGATCCGGTGACCTTTGGGACATGGTTTGATCCCCTTAGGAAAGCGCTATCATCATGAAACGTTCAGATCACTTACAACTAAATAGATTCTACCTTCTTGTAACGTTGCAGCCTGATTGGACCTTGTTTTCACACAAATGAACCCAGAATGATGTGAAATTGTGCTTCGTGCAACATAAATCTGGGTGCCATTTACAAACCATAAGTGCTAATGACTCAATTCCTTTTTGTGGTTGTAGGGGCTGTTGATTGGAGTATACTAAAACAAACCTGATCTCTCTAGGACATTCAGAAGCCAAGTTATAAGCCCACAAAGGTGTAACTGGACTACTTCTTTAAAGTGACACTTGGCCCGGTGACCTTTGGGACATGGTTTGACCTATAGGAATGTGCGATCATCTTGAAACGTTCAGATCACTTACAACTCAATAGATTCTACCTTCTTGTAGCGTTTCAGCCGGATTGGACCTTGTTTTCACACAAATTGACCCAGAATGATGTGAAATTGTGCTTCATGCAACATAATTCTGTGTGCCATTTACAAACCATAAATGCTAATGACTTCATTCCTTTTAGTGGTAATGGGGGCTGCTAATTGGAGTACTCTAAAACAAACCTGACCTCTCTAGGATATTCAGAAGCCAAGTTATAAGCCCACAAAGGTGTAACTGGACTACTTCTTTAAAGTGACACCAGGCCCGGTGACCTTTGGGACATGGTTTGACCCCCTTAGGAAAGTGCTATCATCATGAAACGTTCAGCTCACTTACAATTCAATAGATTCTACCTTCCTGTAACGTTTCAGCCTGATTGTACCTTGTTTTCACACAAATGAACCCAGAATGATGTGAAATTGTGCTTCGTGCAACATAATTCTGGGTGCTATTTAAAAACCATAAGTGCTAATGACTCCATTCCTTATTGTGGTTGTAGGGGCTGTTGATTGGAGTATACTAAAACAAACCTGATCTCTCTAGGACATTCAGAAGCCAAGTTATAAGCCCACAAATGTGTAACTGGACTACTTCTTTAAATTGACACCAGATCCGGTGACCTTTGGGACATGGTTTGACCCCCTTAGGAAAGTGCTATCATCATGAAACGTTCAGATCACTTACAACTCAATAGATTCTACCTTCCTGTAACGTTTCAGCCTGATTGGACCTTGTTTTCACACAAATGGACCCAGAATGATGTGAAATTGTGCTTCGTGCAACATAATTCTGGGGGCCTTTACAAACCATAAGTGCTAATTACTCCATTCCTTTTTGTGGTTGTAGGGGCTGTTGATTGGAGTACACTAAAACAAACCTGACCTCTCTAGGACATTCAGAAGCCAAGTTATAAGCCCACAAAGGTGTAACTGGACTACTTCTTTAAAGTGACACCAGGCCCGGTGACCTTTGGGACATGGTTTTACCCCCTATAGGAATGTGCGATCATCATGAAACGTTCAGATCACTTACAACTCAATAGATTCTACCTTCTTGTAACGTTTCAGCCTGATTGGACCTCGTTTTCACACAAATGGACCCAGAATGATGTGAAATTGTGCTTCGTGCAACATAATTCTGGGTGCCATTTACAAACCATAAGTGCTAATGACTCCATTCCTTTTTGTGGTTGTAGGGCTGTTGATTGGAGTACACTAAAACAAACCTGATATCTCTAGGACATTCAGAAGCCAAGTTATAAGCCCACAAATGTGTAACTGGACTACTTCTTTAAATTGACACCAGATCCGGTGACCTTTGGGACATGGTTTGACCCCCTTATGAAAGTGCTATCATCATGAAACGTTCAGATCCCTTACAACTCAATAGATTCTACCTTCCTGTAACGTTTCAGCCTGATTGGACCTTGTTTTCACACAAATGGACCCAGAATGATGTGAAATTGTGCTTCGTGCAACATAATTCTGGGTGCCATTTACAAACCATAAGTGCTAATGACTCCATTCCTTTTTGTGGTTGTAGGGGCTGTTGATTGGAGTACACTAAAACAAACCTAACCTCTCTAGGACATTCAGAAGCCAAGTTATAAGCCCACAAAGGTGTAACTGGACTACTTCTTTAAAGTGACACCAGGCCCGGTGACCTTTGGGACATGGTTTTACCCCCTATAGGAATGTGCGATCATCTTGAAATGTTCAGATCACTTACAACTCAATAGATTCTACCTTCTTGTAGCGTTTCAGCCTGATTGGACCTTGTTTTCACACAAATGGACCCAGAATGATGTGAAATTGTGCTTCGTGCAACATAATTCTGGGTGCCATTTAAAAACCATAAGTGCTAATGTCTCCATTCCTTTTTGTGGTTGTAGGGGCTGTTGATTGGAGTACACTAAAGAAAACCTGATCGCTCTAGGACATTCAGAAGCCAAGTTATAAGCCCACAAATGTGTAACTGGACTACTTCTTTAAATTGACACCAGATCCGGTGACCTTTGGGACATGGTTTGACCCCCTTAGGAAAGTGGTATCATCATGAAACGTTCAGATCACTTACAACTCAATAGATTCTACCTTCCTGTAACGTTTCAGCCTGATTGGACCTTGTTTTCACACAAATGGACCCAGAATGATGTGAAATTGTGCTTCGTGCAACATAATTCTGGGTGCCATTTACAAACCATAAGTGCTAATGACTCCATTCCTTTTTGTTGTTGTAGGGGCTGTTGATTGGAGTACACTAAAACAAACCTGACCTCTCTAGGACATTCAGAAGCCAAGTTATAAGCCGACAAAGGTGTAACTGGACTACTTCTTTAAAGTGACACCAGGCCCGGTGACCTTTGGGACATGGTTTGACCCCTTATGGGAATGTGAGATCATCATGAAACGTTCAGATCACTTACAACTCAATAGATTCTACCTTCTTGTAATGTTTCAGCCTGATTGGACCTTGTTTTCACACAAATGGACCTAGAATGATGTGAAATTGTGCTTCGTGCAACATAATTCTGGGTGCCATTTACAAACCATAAGGCTAATGACTCCATTCCTTTTTGTGGTTGTAGGGGCTGTTGATTGGAGTACACTAAAACAAACCTGATCTCTCTAGGACATTCAGAAGCCAAGTTATAAGCCCACAAATTTGTAACTGGACTACTTCTTTAGACACCAGATCCGGTGACCTTTGGGACATGGTTTGACCCCCTTAGGGAAGTGCTATCATCATGAAACGTTCAGATCACTTACAACTTAATAGATTCTACCTTCCTGTAATGTTTCAGCCTGATTGGACCTTGTTTTAACACAAATGGACCCAGAATGATGTGAAATTGTGCTTCGTGCAACATAATTCTGGGTGATATTTACAAACCATAAGTGCTAATGACTCCATTCCTTTTTGTGGTTGTAGGGGCTGTTGATTGGAGTACACTAAAACAAACCTGACCTCTCTAGGACATTCAGAAGCCAAGTTATAAGCCCACAAATGTGTAACTGGACTACTTCTTTAAATTGACACCAGATCCGGTGACCTTTGGGACATGGTTTGACCCCCTTAGGAAAGGGCTATCATCATGAAACGTTCAGATCACTTACAACTCAATAGATTCTACCTTCCTGTAACGTTTCAGCCTGATTGGACCTTGTTTTCACACAAATGAACCCAGAATGATGTGAAATTGTGCTTCGTGCAACATAATTCTGGGTGCCATTTACAAACCATAAGTGCTAATGACTCCATTCCTTTTTGTGGTTGTAGGGGCTGTTGATTGGAGTACACTAAAACAAACCTGACCTCTCTAGGACATTCAGAAGCCAAGTTATAAGCCCACAAAGGTGTAACTGGACTACTTCTTTAAAGTGACACCAGGCCCGGTGACCTTTGGGACATGGTTTGACCCCCTAGAGGTATGTGCGATCATCATGAAACGTTCAGATCACTTACAACTCAATAGATTCTACCTTCTTGTAACGTTTCAGCCTGATTGGACCTCGTTTTCACACAAATGGACCCAGAATGATGTGAAATTGTGCTTCGTGCAACATAATTCTGGGTGCCATTTACAAACCATAAGTGCTAATGACTCCATTCCTTTTTGTGGTTGTAGGGGCTGTTGATTGGAGTACACTAAAACAAACCTGATATCTCTAGGACATTCAGAAGCCAAGTTATTATCCCACAAATGTGTAACTGGACTACTTCTTTAAATTGACACCAGATCCGGTGACCTTTGGGACATGGTTTGACCCCCTTATGAAAGTGCTATCATCATGAAACGTTCAGATCCCTTACAACTCAATAGATTCTACCTTCCTGTAACGTTTCAGCCTGATTGGACCTTGTTTTCACACAAATGGACCCAGAATGATGTGAAATTGTGCTTCGTGCAAAATAATTCTGGGTGCCATTTACAAACCATAAGTGCTAATGACTCCATTCCTTTTTGTGGTTGTAGGGGCTGTTGATTGGAGTTCACTAAAACAAACCTAACCTCTCTAGGACATTCAGAAGCCAAGTTATAAGCCCACAAAGGTGTAACTGGACTACTTCTTTAAAGTGACACCAGGCCCGGTGACCTTTGGGACATGGTTTTACCCCCTATAGGAATGTGCGATCATCTTGAAATGTTCAGATCACTTACAACTCAATAGATTCTACCTTCTTGTAGCGTTTCAGCCTGATTGGACCTTGTTTTCACACAAATGGACCCAGAATGATGTGAAATTGTGCTTCGTGCAACATAATTCTGGGTGCCATTTAAAAACCATAAGTGCTAATGACTCCATTCCTTTTTGTGGTTGTAGGGGCTGTTGATTGGAGTACACTAAAACAAACCTGACCTCTCTAGGACATTCAGAAGCCAAGTTATAAGCCCACAAATGTGTAACTGGACTACTTCTTTAAAGTGACACCAGATCCGGTGACCTTTGGGACATGGTTTGACCCCCTTAGGAAAGTGCTATCATCATGAAACGTTCAGATCACTTACAACTCAATAGATTCTACCTTCCTGTAACGTTTCAGCCTGATTGGACCTTGTTTTCACACAAATGGACCCAGAATCATGTGAAATTGTGCTTCGTGCAACATAATTCTGGGTGCCATTTAAAAACCATAAGTGCTAATGACTCCATTCCTTTTTGTGGTTGTAGGGGCTGTTGATTGGAGTACACTAAAACAAACCTAACCTCTCTAGGACATTCAGAAGCCAAGTTATAAGCCCACAAAGGTGTAACTGGACTACTTCTTTAAAGTGACACCTGATCCGGTGACCTTTGGGACATGGTTTGACCCCCTTAGGAAAGTGCTATCATCATGAAACGTTCAGATCACTTACAACTCAATAGATTCTACCTTCCTGTAACGTTTGAGCCTGATTGGACCTTGTTTTCACACAAATGGACCCAGAATGATGTGAAATTGTGCTTCGTGCAACATAATTCTGGGTGCCATTTAAAAACCATAAGTGCTAATGACTCCATTCCTTTTTGTGGTTGTAGGGGCTGTTGATTGGAGTACACTAAAATAGACCTGATCTCTCTAGGACATTCAGAAGCCAAGTTATAAGCCCACAAATATGTAACTGGACTACTTCTTTAAATTGACACCAGATCCGGTGACCTTTGGGACATGGTTTGACCCCCTTAGGAAAGTGCTATCATCATGAAACGTTCAGATCACTTACAACTCAATAGATTCTACCTTCATGTAACGTTTCAGCCTGATTGGACCTTGTTTTCACACAAATGGACCCAGAATGATGTGAAATTGTGCTTCGTGCAACATAATTCTGGGTGCCATTTACAAACCATAAGTGCTAATGACTCCATTCCTTTTTGTGGTTGTAGGGGCTGTTGATTGGAGTACACTAAAACAAACCTAACCTCTCTAGGACATTCAGAAGCCAAGTTATAAGCCCACAAATGTGTAACTGGACTACTTCTTTAAAGTGACACCAGGCCCGGTGACCTTTGGGACATGGTTTTACCCCCTATAGGAATGTGCGATCATCTTGAAACGTTCAGATCACTTACAACTCAATAGATTCTACCTTCTTGTAGCGTTTCAGCCTGATTGGACCTTGTTTTCACAAAAATGAACCCAGAATGATGTGAAATTGTGCTTTGTGCAACATAATTCTGGGTGCCATTTAAAAACCATAAGTGCTAATTTCTCCATTCCTGTTTGTGGTTGTAGGGGCTGCTGATTGGAGTACACTAAAGCAAACCTGATCGCTCTAGGACATTCAGAAGCCAAGTTATAAGCCCACAAATGTGTAACTGGACTACTTCTTTAAATTGACACAAGATCCGGTGACCTTTGGGACATTGTTTGACCCCCTTAGGAAAGTGCTATCATCATGAAACGTTCAGATCACTTACAACTCAATAGATTCTACCTTCCTGTAACGTTTCAGCCTGATTGGACCTTGTTTTCACACAAATGAACCCAGAATGATGTGAAATTGTGCTTCGTGCAACATAATTCTGGGTGCCATTTAAAAACCATAAGTGCTAATGACTCCATTCCTTTTTGTGGTTGTAGGGGCTGTTGATTGGAGTATACTAAAACAAACCTGATCTCTCTAGGACATTCAGAAGCCAAGTTATAAGCCCACAAATGTGTGACTGGACTACTTCTTTAGACACCAGATCCGGTGACCTTTGGGACATGGTTTGACCCCCTTAGGAAAGTGCTATCATCATGAAACCTTCAGATCACATACAACTCAATAGACTCTACCTTCATGTAACGTTTCAGCCTGATTGGACCTTGTTTTCACACAAATGAACCCAGAATGATGTGAAATTGTGCTTCGTGCAACATAATTCTGGGTGCCATTTAAAAGCCATAAGTGCTAATGACTCCATTCTTTTTGTGGTTGTAGGGGCTGTTGATTGGAGTACACTAAAACAAACCTGATCGCTCTAGGACCTTCAGAAGCCAAGTTATAAGCCCATAAATGTGTAACTGGACTACTTCTTTAAATTGACACCAGATCCGGTGACCTTTGGGACATGGTTTGACCCCCTTAGGAAAGTGCTATCATCATTAAACGTTCAGATCACTTACAACTCAATAGATTCTACCTTCCTGTAACGTTTCAGCCTGATTGGACCTTGTTTTCACACAAATGGACCCAGAATGATGTGAAATAGTGCTTCGTGCAACATAATTCTGGGTGCCATTTACAAACCATAAGTGCTAATGACTCCATTCCTTTTTGTGGTTGTAGGGGCTGTTGATTGGAGTACACTACAATAAACCTGATCTCTCTAGGACATTCAGAAGCCAAGTTATAAGCCCACAAATGTGTAACCGGACTACTTATTTAAATTGACACCAGATCCGGTGACCTTTGGGACATGGTTTGACCCCCTTAGGAAAGTGCTATCATCATTAAACGTTCAGATCACTTACAACTCAATAGATTCTACCTTCCTGTAACGTTTCAGCCTGATTGGACCTTGTTTTCACACAAATGAACCCAGAATGATGTAAAATTGTGCTTCGTGCAACATAATTCTGGGTGCCATTTACAAACCATTAGTGCTAATGACTCCATTCCTTTTTGTGGTTGTAGGGGCTGTAGATTGGAGTACACTAAAACAAACCTAACCTCTCTAGGACATTCAGAAGCCAAGTTATAAGCCCACAAAGGTGTAACTGGACTACTTCTTTAAATTGACACCAGATCCGGTGACCTTTGGGACATGGTTTGACCCCCTTAGGAAAGTGCTATCATCATGAAATGTTCCGATCATTTACAACTCAATAGATTCTACCTTCTTGTAACGTTTCAGCCTGATTGGACCTTGTTGTCACACAAATGGACCCAGAATGATGTGAAATAGTGCTTCGTGCAACATAGTTCTGGGTGCCATTTACAAACCATAAGTGCTAATGACTCCATTCCTTTTTGTGGTTGTAGGGGCTGTTGATTGGAGTACACTAAAATAAACTTGATCTCTCTAGGACATTCAGAAGCCAAGTTACAAGCCCACACATGTGTAACTGGACTACTTCTTTAAATTGACACCAGATCCGGTGACCTTTGGGACATGGTTTGACCCCCTTAGGAAAGTGCTATCATCATGAAACGTTCAGATCACTTACAACTCAATAGATTCTACCTTCTTGTAGCGTTTCAGCCTGATTGGACCTTGTTTTCACACAAATGGACCCAGAATGATGTGAAATTGTGCTTCGTGCAACATAATTCTGGGTGCCATTTAAAAACCATAAGTGCTAATGACTCCATTCCTTTTTGTGGTTGTAGGGGCTGTTGATTGGAGTACACTAAAACAAACCTGATCTCTCTAGGACATTCAGAAGCCAAGTTATAAGCCCACACATGTGTAACTGGACTACTTCTTTAAATTGACACCAGATCCGGTGACCTTTGGGACATGGTGTGACCCCCTTAGGAAAGTGCTATCATCATGAAACGTTCAGATCACTTACAACTCAATAGATTCTACCTTCCTGTAACGTTTCAGCCTGATTGGACCTTATTTTCACACAAATGGACCCAGAATGATGTGAAATTGTGCTTCGTGCAACATAATTCTGGGTGCCATTTACAAACCATAAGTGCTAATGACTCCATTCCTTTTTGTGGTTGTAGGGGCTGTTGATTGGAGTACACTAAAACAACCCTGACCTCTCTAGGACATTCAGAAGCCAAGTTATAAGCCCACAAATGTGTAACTGGACTACTTCTTTAAAGTGACACCAGATCCGGTGACCTTTGGGACATGGTTTGACCCCCTTAGGAAAGTGCGATCATCATGAAACGTTCAGATCACTTACAACTCAATAGATTCTACCTTCCTGTATTGTTTCAGCCTGATTGGACCTTGTTTTCACACAAATGAACCCAGAATGATGTGAAATTGTGCTTCGTGCAACATAATTCTGGGTGCCATTTAAAAACCATAAGTGCTAATGTCTCCATTCCTGTTTGTGGTTGTAGGGGCTGTTGATTGGAGTACACTAAAGCAAACCTGATCGCTCTAGGACATTCAGAAGCCAAGTTATAAGCCCACAAATGTGTAACTGGACTACTTCTTTAAATTGACACCAGATCCGGTGACCTTTGGGACATTGTTTGACCCCCTTAGGAAAGTGCTATCATCATGAAACGTTCAGATCACTTACAACTCAATAGATTCTACCTTCCTGTAACGTTTCAGCCTGATTGGACCTTGTTTTCACACAAATGAACCCAGAATGATGTGAAATTGTGCTTCGTGCAACATAATTCTGGGTGCCTTTTAAAAACCATAAGTGCTAATGACTCCATTCCTTTTTGTGGTTGTAGGGGCTGTTGATTGGAGTATACTAAAACAAACCTGATCTCTCTAGGACATTCAGAAGCCAAGTTATAAGCCCACAAATGTGTAACTGGACTACTTCTTTAGACACCAGATCCGGTGACCTTTGGGACATGGTTTGACCCCCTTAGGAAAGTGCTATCATCATGAAACATTCAGATCACTTACAACTCAATAGATTCTACCTTCCTGTAACGATTCAGCCTGATTGGACCTTGTTTTCACACAAATGAACCCAGAATGATGTGAAATTGTGCTTCGTGCAACATAATTCTGGGTGCCATTTAAAAACCATAAGTGCTAATGTCTCCATTCCTTTTTGTGGTTCTAGGGGCTGTTGATTGGAGTACACTAAAACAAACCTGATCGCTCTAGGACATTCAGAAGCCAAGATATAAGCCCACAAATGTGTAACTGGACTACTTCTTTAAATTGACGCCAGATCCGCTGACCTTTGAGACATGGTTTGACCCCCTTAGGAAAGTGCTATCATCATGAAACCTTCAGATCACATACAACTCAATAGATTCTACCTTCATGTAACGTTTCAGCCTGATTGAACCTTGTTTTCACACAAATGAACCCAGAATGATGTGAAATTGTGCTTCGTGCAACATAATTCTGGGTGCCATTTAAAAGCCATAAGTGCTAATGACTCCATTCCTTTTTGTGGTTGTAGGGGCTGTTGATTGGAGTACACTAAAACAAACCTGATCGCTCTAGGACCTTCAGAAGCCAAGTTATAAGCCCATAAATGTGTAACTGGACTACTTCTTTAAATTGACACCAGATCCGGTGACCTTTGGGACATGGTTTGACCCCCTTAGGAAAGTGCTATCATCATTAAACGTTCAGATCACTTACAACTCAATAGATTCTACCTTCCTGTAACGTTTCAGCCTGATTGGACCTTGTTTTCACACAAATGGACCCAGAATGATGTGAAATAGTGCTTCGTGCAACATAATTCTGGGTGCCATTTACAAACCATAAGTGCTAATGACTCCATTCCTTTTTGTGGTTGTAGGGGCTGTTGATTGGAGTACACTACAATAAACCTGATCTCTCTAGGACATTCAGAAGCCAAGTTATAAGCCCACAAATGTGTAACTGGACTACTTATTTAAATTGACACCAGATCCGGTGACCTTTGGGACATGGTTTGACCCCCTTAGGAAAGTGCTATCATCATTAAACGTTCAGATCACTTACAACTCAATAGATTCTACCTTCCTGTAACGTTTCAGCCTGATTGGACCTTGTTTTCACACAAATGAACCCAGAATGATGTGAAATTGTGCTTCGTGCAACATAATTCTGGGTGCCATTTACAAACCATAAGTGCTAATGACTCCATTCCTTTTTGTGGTTGTAGGGGCTTTAGATTGGAGTACACTAAAACAAACCTAACCTCTCTAGGACATTCAGAAGCCAAGTTATAAGCCCACAAAGGTGTAACTGGACTACTTCTTTAAATTGACACCAGATCCGGTGACCTTTGGGACATGGTTTGACCCCCTTAGGAAAGTGCTATCATCATGAAACGTTCAGATCACTTACAACTCAATAGATTCTACCTTCCTGTAACGATTCAGCCTGATTGGACCTTGTTTTCACACAAATGAACCCAGAATGATGTGAAATTGTGCTTCGTGCAACATAATTCTGGGTGCCATTTAAAAACCATAAGTGCTAATGTCTCCATTCCTTTTTGTGGTTCTAGGGGCTGTTGATTGGAGTACACTAAAACAAACCTGATCGCTCTAGGACATTCAGAAGCCAAGATATAAGCCCACAAATGTGTAACTGGACTACTTCTTTAAATTGACGCCAGATCCGCTGACCTTTGAGACATGGTTTGACCCCCTTAGGAAAGTGCTATCATCATGAAACCTTCAGATCACATACAACTCAATAGATTCTACCTTCATGTAACGTTTCAGCCTGATTGAACCTTGTTTTCACACAAATGAACCCAGAATGATGTGAAATTGTGCTTCGTGCAACATAATTCTGGGTGCCATTTAAAAGCCATAAGTGCTAATGACTCCATTCCTTTTTGTGGTTGTAGGGGCTGTTGATTGGAGTACACTAAAACAAACCTGATCGCTCTAGGACCTTCAGAAGCCAAGTTATAAGCCCATAAATGTGTAACTGGACTACTTCTTTAAATTGACACCAGATCCGGTGACCTTTGGGACATGGTTTGACCCCCTTAGGAAAGTGCTATCATCATTAAACGTTCAGATCACTTACAACTCAATAGATTCTACCTTCCTGTAACGTTTCAGCCTGATTGGACCTTGTTTTCACACAAATGGACCCAGAATGATGTGAAATAGTGCTTCGTGCAACATAATTCTGGGTGCCATTTACAAACCATAAGTGCTAATGACTCCATTCCTTTTTGTGGTTGTAGGGGCTGTTGATTGGAGTACACTACAATAAACCTGATCTCTCTAGGACATTCAGAAGCCAAGTTATAAGCCCACAAATGTGTAACTGGACTACTTATTTAAATTGACACCAGATCCGGTGACCTTTGGGACATGGTTTGACCCCCTTAGGAAAGTGCTATCATCAATAAACGTTCAGATCACTTACAACTCAATAGATTCTACCTTCCTGTAACGTTTCAGCCTGATTGGACCTTGTTTTCACACAAATGAACCCAGAATGATGTGAAATTGTGCTTCGTGCAACATAATTCTGGGTGCCATTTACAAACCATAAGTGCTAATGACTCCATTCCTTTTTGTGGTTGTAGGGGCTGTAGATTGGAGTACACTAAAACAAACCTAACCTCTCTAGGACATTCAGAAGCCAAGTTATAAGCCCACAAAGGTGTAACTGGACTACTTCTTTAAATTGACACCAGATCCGGTGACCTTTGGGACATGGTTTGACCCCCTTAGGAAAGTGCTATCATCATGAAATGTTCAGATCACTTACAACTCAATAGATTCTACCTTCTTGTAACGTTTCAGCCTGATTGGACCTTGTTTTCACACAAATGGACCCAGAATGATGTGAAATAGTGCTTCGTGCAACATAATTCTGGGTGCCATTTACAAACCATAAGTGCTAATGACTCCATTCCTTTTTGTGGTTGTAGGGGCTGTTGATTGGAGTACACTAAAATAAACTTGATCTCTCTAGGACATTCAGAAGCCAAGTTATAAGCCCACACATGTGTAACTGGACTACTTCTTTAAATTGACACCAGATCCGGTGACCTTTGGGACATGGTTTGACCCCCTTAGGAAAGTGCTATCATCATGAAACGTTCAGATCACTTACAACTCAATAGATTCTACCTTCCTGTAACGTTTCAGCCTGATTGGACCTTGTTTTCACACAAATGGACCCAGAATGATGTGAAATAGTGCTTCGTGCAACATAATTCTGGGTGCCATTTACAAACCATAAGTGATAATGACTCCATTCCTTTTTGTGGTTGTAGGGGCTGTTGATTGGAGTACACTAAAATAAACCTGATCTCTCTAGGACATTCAGAAGCCAAGTTATAAGCCCACAAATGTGTAACTGGACTACTTCTTTAAATTGACACCAGATCTGGTGACTTTTGGGACATGGTTTGACCCCCTTAGGAAAGTGCTATCATCATGAAACGTTCAGATCACTTACAACTCAATAGATTCTACCTTCCTGTAACGTTTCAGCCTGATTGGACCTTGTTTTCACACAAATGGACCCAGAATCATGTGAAATTGTGCTTCGTGCAACATAATTCTGGGTGCCATTTAAAAACCATAAGTGCTAATGACTCCATTCCTTTTTGTGGTTGTAGGGGCTGTTGATTGGAGTATACTAAAACAAACCTGATCTCTCTAGGACATTCAGAAGCCACGTTTTAAGCCCACAAATGTGTAACTGGACTACTTCTTTAAATTGACACCAGATCCAGTGACCTTTGGGACATGGTTTGACCCCCTTAGGAAAGTGCTATCATCATGAAACGTTCAGATCACTTACAACTCAATAGATTCTAACTTCCTGTAACGTTTCAGTCTGATTGGACCTTGTTTTCACACAAATGAACCCAGAATGATGTGAAAGTGTGCTTCGTGCAACATAATTCTGGGTGCCATTTAAAAACCTTAAGTGCTAATGACTCCATTCCTCTTTGGGGTAATGGGGGCTGTTAACTGGAGTACTCTAAAACAAACCTGACCTCTCTAGGATATTCAGAAGCCAAGTTATAAGCCCACAAATGTGTAACTGGACTACTTCTTTAAAGTGACACCAGGTCCGGTGACCTTTGGGACATGGTTTGACCCCCTATAGGAATGTGCGATCATCTTGAAACATTCAGATCACTTACAACTCAATAGATTCTACCTTCTTATAGCGTTTCAGCCTGATTGGACCTTGTTTTCACACAAATGGACCCAGAATGAAGTGAAATTGTGCTTCGTGCAACATAATTCTGGGTGCCATTTACAAACCAAAAGTGGTAATGACTCCATTCCTTTTTGTGGTTGTAGGGGCTGTTGATTGGAGTACACTAAAACAAACCTGATCTCTCTAGGACATTCAGAAGCCAAGTTATAAGCCCACAAATGTGTAACTGGACTACTTCTTTAAATTGACACCAGATCCGGTGACCTCTGGGACATGGTTTGACCCCCTTAGGAAAGTGCTATCATCATGAAACGTTCAGATCACATACAACTCAATAGATTCTACCTTCCTGTAACGTTTCTGCCTGATTGGACCTTGTTTTCACACAAATGAACCCAGAATGATGTGAAATTGTGCTTCGTGCAACATAATTCTGTGTGCCATTTACAAACCATAAGTGCTAATGACTCCATTCCTTTTTGTGGTTGTAGGGGCTGTTGATTGGAGTACATTAAAACAAACCTGATCTCTCTAGGACATTCAGAAGCCAAGTTATAAGCCTACAAAGATGTAACTGGACTACTTCTTTAAAGTGACACCAGGCCCGGTGACCTTTGGGACATGGTTTTACCCCCTATAGGAATGTGCGATCATCTTGAAACGTTCAGATCACTTACAACTCAATAGATTCTACCTTCCTGTAACGTTTCAGCCTGATTGGACCTTGTTTTCACACAAATGGACCCAGAATGATGTGAAATTGTGCTTCGTGCAACATAATTCTGGGTGCCATTTAAGAACCATAAGTGCTAATGACTCCATTCCTTTTTGTGGTTGTGGGGGCTGTTGATTGGAGTACACGAAAACAACCCTGATCTCTCTAGGACATTCAGAAGCCAAGTTATAAGCCCACAAAGGTGTAACTGGACTACTTCTTTAAAGTGACACCAGGCCCGGTGACCTTTGGGACATGGTTTGACCCCCTATAGGAAAGTGCTATCATCATGAAACGTTCAGATCACTTACAACTCAATAGATTCTACCTTCCTGTAACGTTTCTGCCTGATTGGACCTTGTTTTCACACAAATGAACCCAGAATGATGTGAAATTTTGCTTCGTGCAACATAATTCTGGGTGCCATTTACAAACCATAAGTGCTAATGACTCCATTCCTTTTTGTGGTTGTAGGGGCTGTTGATTGGAGTACATTAAAACAAACCTGACCTCTCCAGGACATTCAGAAGCCAAGTTATAAGCCCACAAATGTGTAACTGGACTACTACTTTAAAATGACACCAGATCCGGTGACATTTGGGACATGGTTTGACCCCCTTAGGAAAGTGCTATCATCATGAAACGTTCAGATCACTTACAACTCAATAGATTCTACCTTTCTGTAACGTTTCAGCCTGATTGGACCTTGTTTTTACACAAATGAACCCAGAATGATGTGAAATTGTGCTTCGTGCAACATAATTCTGGGTGCCATTTAAAAACCATAAGTGCTAATGACTCCATTCCTTTTTGTGGTTGTAGGGGCTGTTGATTGGAGTATACTAAAACAAACCTGATCTCTCTAGGACATTCAGAAGCCAAGTTATAAGCCCACAAATGTGTAACTGGACTACTTCTTTAGACACCAGATCCGGTGACCTTTGGGACATGGTTTGACCCCCTTAGGGAAGTGCTATCATCATGAAACCTTCAGATCACTTACATTTTAATAGATTCTACCTTCCTGTAATGTTTCAGCCTGATTGGACCTTGTTTTCACACAAATGGACCCAGAATGGTGTGAAATTGTGCTTCGTGCAACATAATTCTGGGTGCCATTTACAAACCATAAGTGCTAATGACTCCATTCCTTTTTGTGGTTGTAGGGGCTGTTGATTGGAGTACACTAAAACAAACCTGACCGCTCTAGGACATTCAGAAGCCAAGTTATAAGCCCACAAATGTGTAACTGGACTAATTCTTTAAAGTGACACCAGATCCGGTGACCTTTGCGACATGGTTTGACCCCCTTAGGAAAGTGCTATCATCATGAAACGTTCAGATCACTTACAACTCAATAGATTCTACCTTCCTGTAACGTTTCTGCCTGATTGGACCTTGTTTTCACACAAATGAACCCAGAATGATGTGAAATTGTGCTTCGTGCAACATAATTCTGTGTGCCATTTACAAACCATAAGTGCTAATGACTCCATTCCTTTTTGTGGTTGTAGGGGCTGTTGATTGGAGTACACTAAAACAAACCTGATCTCTCTAGGACATTCAGAAGCCAAGTTATAAGCCCACAAATGTGTAACTGGACTACTTCTTTAAATTGACACCAGATCCGGTGACCTTTGGGACATGGTTTGACCCCCTTAGGAAAGTGCTATCATCATGAAACGTTCAGATCACTTACAACTCAATAGATTCTACCTTCTTGTAACGTTTCAGCCTGATTGGACCTTGTTTTCACACAAATGGACCCAGAATGATGTGAAATTGTGCTTCGTGCAACATAATTCTGGGTGCCATTTACAAACCATAAGTGCTAATGACTCCATTCCTTTTTGTGGTTGTAGGGGCTGTTGATTGGAGTACACTAAAACAAACCTGACCGCTCTAGGACATTCAGAAGCCAAGTTATAAGCCCACAAATGTGTAACTGGACTAATTCTTTAAAGTGACACCAGATCCGGTGACCTTTGCGACATGGGTTGACCCCCTTAGGAAAGTGCTATCATCATGAAACGTTCAGATCACTTACAACTCAATAGATTCTACCTTCCTGTAACGTTTCTGCCTGATTGGACCTTGTTTTCACACAAATGAACCCAGAATGATGTGAAATTTTGCTTCGTGCAACATAATTCTGGGTCCCATTTACAAACCATAAGTGCTAATGACTCCATTCCTTTTTGTGGTTGTAGGGGCTGTTGATTGGAGTACATTAAAACAAACCTGACCTCTCCAGGACATTCAGAAGCCAAGTTATAAGCCCACAAATGTGTAACTGGACTACTACTTTAAAATGACACCAGATCCGGTGACATTTGGGACATGGTTTGACCCCCTTAGGAAAGTGCTATCATCATGAAATGTTCAGATCACTTACAACTCAATAGATTCTACCTTTCTGTAACGTTTCAGCCTGATTGGACCTTGTTTTCACACAAATGAACCCAGAATGATGTGAAATTGTGCTTCGTGCAACATAATTCTGGGTGCCATTTAAAAACCATAAGTGCTAATGACTCCATTCCTTTTTGTGGTTGTAGGGGCTGTTGATTGGAGTATACTAAAACAAACCTGATCTCTCTAGGACATTCAGAAGCCAAGTTATAAGCCCACAAATGTGTAACTGGACTACTTCTTTAGACACCAGATCCGGTGACCTTTGGGACATGGTTTGACCCCCTTAGGGAAGTGCTATCATCATGAAACCTTCAGATCACTTACATTTTAATAGATTCTACCTTCTTGTAATGTTTCAGCCTGATTGGACCTTGTTTTCACACAAATGGACCCAGAATGGTGTGAAATTGTGCTTCGTGCAACATAATTCTGGGTGCCATTTACAAACCATAAGTGCTAATGACTCCATTCCTTTTTGTGGTTGTAGGGGCTGTTGATTGGAGTACACTAAAACAAACCTGACCGCTCTAGGACATTCAGAAGCCAAGTTATAAGCCCACAAATGTGTAACTGGACTAATTCTTTAAAGTGACACCAGATCCGGTGACCTTTGCGACATGGTTTGACCCCCTTAGGAAAGTGCTATCATCATGAAACGTTCAGATCACTTACAACTCAATAGATTCTACCTTCCTGTAACGTTTCTGCCTGATTGGACCTTGTTTTCACACAAATGAACCCAGAATGATGTGAAATTGTGCTTCGTGCAACATAATTCTGTGTGCCATTTACAAACCATAAGTGCTAATGACTCCATTCCTTTTTGTGGTTGTAGGGGCTGTTGATTGGAGTACATTAAAACAAACCTGATCTCTCTAGGACATTCAGAAGCCAAGTTATAAGCCTACAAAGATGTAACTGGACTACTTCTTTAAAGTGACACCAGGCCCGGTGACCTTTGGGACATGGTTTTACCCCCTATAGGAATGTGCGATCATCTTGAAACGTTCAGATCACTTACAACTCAATAGATTCTACCTTCCTGTAACGTTTCAGCCTGATTGGACCTTGTTTTCACACAAATGGACCCAGAATGATGTGAAATTGTGCTTCGTGCAACATAATTCTGGGTGCCATTTAAGAACCATAAGTGCTAATGACTCCATTCATTTTTGTGGTTGTGGGGGCTGTTGATTGGAGTACACTAAAACAACCCTGATCTCTTTAGGACATTCAGAAGCCAAGTTATAAGCCCACAAAGGTGTAACTGGACTACTTCTTTAAAGTGACACCAGGCCCGGTGACCTTTGGGACATGGTTTGACCCCCTATAGGAAAGTGCTATCATCATGAAACGTTCAGATCACTTACAACTCAATAGATTCTACCTTCCTGTAACGTTTCTGCCTGATTGGACCTTGTTTTCACACAAATGAACCCAGAATGATGTGAAATTTTGCTTCGTGCAACATAATTCTGGGTGCCATTTACAAACCATAAGTGCTAATGACTCCATTCCTTTTTGTGGTTGTAGGGGCTGTTGATTGGAGTACATTAAAACAAACCTGACCTCTCCAGGACATTCAGAAGCCAAGTTATAAGCCCACAAATGTGTAACTGGACTACTACTTTAAATTGACACCAGATCCGGTGACATTTGGGACATGGTTTGACCCCCTTAGGAAAGTGCTATCATCATGAATCGTTCAGATCACTTACAACTCAATAGATTCTACCTTTCTGTAACGTTTCAGCCTGATTGGACCTTGTTTTCACACAAATGAACCCAGAATCATGTGAAATTGTGCTTCGTGCAACATAATTCTGGGTGCCATTTAAAAACCATAAGTGCTAATGACTCCATTCCTTTTTGTGGTTGTAGGGGCTGTTGATTGGAGTATACTAAAACAAACCTGATCTCTCTAGGACATTCAGAAGCCAAGTTATAAGCCCACAAATGTGTAACTGGACTACTTCTTTAGACACCAGATCCGGTGACCTTTGGGACATGGTTTGACCCCCTTAGGGAAGTGCTATCATCATGAAACCTTCAGATCACTTACATTTTAATAGATTCTATCTTCCTGTAATGTTTCAGCCTGATTGGACCTTGTTTTCACACAAATGGACCCAGAATGATGTGAAATTGTGCTTCGTGCAACATAATTCTGGGTGCCATTTACAAACCATAAGTGCTAATGACTCCATTCCTTTTTGTGGTTGTAGGGGCTGTTGATTGGAGTACACTAAAACAAACCTGACCGCTCTAGGACATTCAGAAGCCAAGTTATAAGCCCACAAATGTGTAACTGGACTAATTCTTTAAAGTGACACCAGATCCGGTGACCTTTGCGACATGGTTTGACCCCCTTAGGAAAGTGCTATCATCATGAAACGTTCAGATCACTTACAACTCAATAGATTCTACCTTCCTGTAACGTTTCTGCCTGATTGGACCTTGTTTTCACACAAATGAACCCAGAATGATGTGAAATTGTGCTTCGTGCAACATAATTCTGTGTGCCATTTACAAACCATAAGTGCTAATGACTCCATTCCTTTTTGTGGTTGTAGGGGCTGTTGATTGGAGTACATTAAAACAAACCTGATCTCTCTAGGACATTCAGAAGCCAAGTTATAAGCCTACAAAGATGTAACTGGACTACTTCTTTAAAGTGACACCAGGCCCGGTGACCTTTGGGACATGGTTTTACCCCCTATAGGAATGTGCGATCATCTTGAAACGTTCAGATCACTTACAACTCAATAGATTCTACCTTCCTGTAACGTTTCAGCCTGATTGGACCTTGTTTTCACACAAATGGACCCAGAATGATGTGAAATTGTGCTTCGTGCAACATAATTCTGGGTGCCATTTAAGAACCATAAGTGCTAATGACTCCATTCCTTTTTGTGGTTGTGGGGGCTGTTGATTGGAGTACACTAAAACAACCCTGATCTCTCTAGGACATTCAGAAGCCAAGTTATAAGCCCACAAAGGTGTAACTGGACTACTTCTTTAAAGTGACACCAGGCCCGGTGACCTTTGGGACATGGTTTGACCCCCTATAGGAAAGTGCTATCATCATGAAACGTTCAGATCACTTACAACTCAATAGATTCTACCTTCCTGTAACGTTTCTGCCTGATTGGACCTTGTTTTCACACAAATGAACCCAGAATGATGTGAAATTTTGCTTCGTGCAACATAATTCTGGGTGCCATTTACAAACCATAAGTGCTAATGACTCCATTCCTTTTTGTGGTTGTAGGGGCTGTTGATTGGAGTACATTAAAACAAACCTGACCTCTCCAGGACATTCAGAAGCAAAGTTATAAGCCCACAAATGGGTAACTGGACTACTACTTTAAATTGACACCAGATCCGGTGACATTTGGGACATGGTTTGACCCCCTTAGGAAAGTGCTATCATCATGAAACGTTCAGATCACTTACAACTCAATAGATTCTACCTTTCTATAACGTTTCAGCCTGATTGGACCTTGTTTTCACACAAAGGAACACAGAATGATGTGAAATTGTGCTTCGTGCAACATAATTCTGGGTGCCATTTAAAAACCATAAGTGCTAATGACTCCATTCCTTTTTGTGGTTGTAGGGGCTGTTGATTGGAGTATACTAAAACAAACCTGATCTCTCTAGGACATTCAGAATCCAAGTTATAAGCCCACAAATGTGTAACTGGACTACTTCTTTAGACACCAGATCCGGTGACCTTTGGGACATGGTTTGACCCCCTTAGGGAAGTGCTATCATCATGAAACCTTCAGATCACTTACATTTTAATAGATTCTACCTTCCTGTAATGTTTCAGCCTGATTGGACCTTGTTTTCACACAAATGGACCCAGAATGATGTGAAATTGTGCTTCGTGCAACATAATTCTGGGTGCCAATTACAAACCATAAGTGCTAATGACTCCATTCCTTTTTGTGGTTGTAGGGGCTGTTGATTGGAGTACACTGAAACAAACCTGACCGCTCTAGGACATTCAGAAGCCAAGTTATAAGCCCACAAATGTGTAACTGGACTAATTCTTTAAAGTGACACCAGATCCGGTGACCTTTGCGACATGGTTTGACCCCCTTAGGAAAGTGCTATCATCATGAAACGTTCAGACCACTTACAACTCAATAGATTCTACCTTCCTGTAACGTTTCTGCCTGATTGGACCTTGTTTTCACACAAATGAACCCAGAATGATGTGAAATTGTGCTTCGTGCAACATAATTCTGTGTGCCATTTACAAACCATAAGTGCTAATGACTCCATTCCTTTTTGTGGTTGTAGGGGCTGTTGATTGGAGTACATTAAAACAAACCTGATCTCTCTAGGACATTCAGAAGCCAAGTTATAAGCCTACAAAGATGTAACTGGACTACTTCTTTAAAGTGACACCAGGCCCGGTGACCTTTGGGACATGGTTTTACCCCCTATAGGAATGTGCGATCATCTTGAAACGTTCAGATCACTTACAACTCAATAGATTCTACCTTCCTGTAACGTTTCAGCCTGATTGGACCTTGTTTTCACACAAATGGACCCAGAATGATGTGAAATTGTGCTTCGTGCAACATAATTCTGGGTGCCATTTAAGAACCATAAGTGCTAATGACTCCATTCCTTTTTGTGGTTGTGGGGGCTGTTGATTGGAGTACACGAAAACAACCCTGATCTCTCTAGGAAATTCAGAAGCCAAGTTATAAGCCCACAAATGTGTAACTGGACTACTTCTTTAAAGTGACACCAGGCCCGGTGACCTTTGGGACATGGTTTGACCCCCTATAGGAAAGTGCTATCATCATGAAACGTTCAGATCACTTACAACTCAATAGATTCTACCTTCCTGTAACGTTTCTGCCTGATTGGACATTGTTTTCACACAAATGAACCCAGAATGATGTGAAATTTTGCTTCGTGCAACATAATTCTGAGTGCCATTTACAAACCGTAAGTGCTAATGACTCCATTCCTTTTTGTGGTTGTAGGGGCTGTTGATTGGAGTACATTAAAACAAACCTGACCTCTCCAGGACATTCAGAAGCCAAGTTATAAGCCCACAAATGTGTAACTGGACTACTACTTTAAAATGACACCAGATCCGGTGACATTTGGGACATGGTTTGACCCCCTTAGGAAAGTGCTATCATCATGAAACTTTCAGATCACTTACAACTCAATAGATTCTACCTTTCTGTAACGTTTCAGCCTGATTGGACCTTGTTTTCACACAAATGAACCCAGAATCATGTGAAATTGTGCTTCGTGCAACATAATTCTGGGTGCCATTTAAAAACCATAAGTGCTAATGACTCCATTCCTTTTTGTGGTTGTAGGGGCTGTTGATTGGAGTATACTAAAACAAACCTGATCTCTCTAGGACATTCAGAAGCCAAGTTATAAGCCCACAAATGTGTAACTGGACTACTTCTTTAGACACCAGATCCGGTGACCTTTGGGACATGGTTTGACCCCCTTAGGGAAGTGCTATCATCATGAAACCTTCAGATCACTTACATTTTAATAGATTCTACCTTCCTGTAATGTTTCAGCCTGATTGGACCTTGTTTTCACACAAATGGACCCAGAATGATGTGAAATTGTGCTTCGTGCAACATAATTCTGGGTGCCATTTACAAACCATAAGTGCTAATGACTCCATTCCTTTTTGTGGTTGTAGGGGCTGTTGATTGGAGTACACTAAAACAAACCTGACCGCTCTAGGACATTCAGAAGCCAAGTTATAAGCCCACAAATGTGTAACTGGACTAATTCTTTAAAGTGACACCAGATCCGGTGACCTTTGCGACATGGTTTGACCCCCTTAGGAAAGTGCTATCATCATGAAACGTTCAGATCACTTACAACTCAATAGATTCTACCTTCCTGTAACGTTTCTGCCTGATTGGACCTTGTTTTCATACAAATGAACCCAGAAAAATGTGAAATTGTGCTTCGTGCAACATAATTCTGTGTGCCATTTACAAACCATAAGTGCTAATGATTCCATTCCTTTTTGTGGTTGTAGGGGCTGTTGATTGGAGTACATTAAAACAAACCTGATCTCTCTAGGACATTCAGAAGCCAAGTTATAAGCCTACAAAGATGTAACTGGACTACTTCTTTAAAGTGACACCAGGCCCGGTGACCTTTGGGACATGGTTTTACCCCCTATAGGAATGTGCGATCATCTTGAAACGTTCAGATCACTTACAACTCAATAGATTCTACCTTCCTGTAACGTTTCAGCCTGATTGGACCTTGTTTTCACACAAATGGACCCAGAATGATGTGAAATTGTGCTTCGTGCAACATAATTCTGGGTGCCATTTAAGAACCATAAGTGCTAATGACTCCATTCCTTTTTGTGGTTGTGGGGGCTGTTGATTGGAGTACACTAAAACAACCCTGATCTCTCTAGGACATTCAGAAGCCAAGTTATAAGCCCACAAAGGTGTAACTGGACTACTTCTTTAAAGTGACACCAGGCCCGGTGACCTTTGGGACATGGTTTGACCCCCTATAGGAAAGTGCTATCATCATGAAACGTTCAGATCACTTACAACTCAATAGATTCTACCTTCCTGTAACGTTTCTGCCTGATTGGACCTTGTTTTCACACAAATGAACCCAGAATGATGTGAAATTGTGCTTCGTGCAACATAATTCTGGGTGCCATTTAAAAACCATAAGTGCTAATGACTCCATTCCTTTTTGTGGTTGTAGGGGCTGTTGATTGGAGTATAATAAAACAAACCTGATCTCTCTAGGACATTCAGAAGCCAAGTTATAAGCCCACAAATGTGTAACTGGACTACTTCTTTAGACACCAGATCCGGTGACCTTTGGGACATGGTTTGACCCCCTTAGGGAAGTGCTATCATCATGAAACCTACAGATCACTTACATTTTAATAGATTCTACCTTCCTGTAATGTTTCAGCCTGATTGGACCTTGTTTTCACACAAATGGACCCAGAATGATGTGAAATTGTGCTTCGTGCAACATAATTCTGGGTGCCATTTACAAACCATAAGTGCTAATGACTCCATTCCTTTTTGTGGTTGTAGGGGCTGTTGATTGGAGTACACTAAAACAAACCTGACCGCTCTAGGACATTCAGAAGCCAAGTTATAAGCCCACAAATGTGTAACTGGACTAATTCTTTAAAGTGACACCAGATCCGGTGACCTTTGCGACATGGTTTGACCCCCTTAGGAAAGTGCTATCATCATGAAACGTTCAGATCACTTACAACTCAATAGATTCTACCTTCCTGTAACGTTTCTGCCTGATTGGACCTTGTTTTCACACAAATGAACCCAGAATGATGTGAAATTGTGCTTCGTGCAACATAATTCTGTGTGCCATTTACAAACCATAAGTGCTAATGACTCCATTCCTTTTTGTGGTTGTAGGGGCTGTTGATTGGAGTACATTAAAACAAACCTGATCTCTCTAGGACATTCAGAAGCCAAGTTATAAGCCTGTAGGGGCGACGGTGGCACAGGAGTTAACTGCTCGCCTCGCAATCGGAAGGTCGCAGGTTCGAGACCCGCTCAGTCTGTCGCTGTCGTTGTGTCCTTGGGCAAGACACTTAACCCACGTTGCCTGCTGGTGGTGGTCGGAGGGACCGGTGGCGCCAGTGCTCGGCAGCCTCGCCTCTGTCAGTGCGCCCCAGGGCAGCTGTGGCTACACTGTAGCTCATCCCCACCAGTGTGTGAATGTGTGTGTGAATGGGTGAATGACTGATTGTGTTGTAAAGCGCCTTGGGGGGTTCCAGGACTCTAGAAGGCGCTATATCAAATACAGGCCATTTACCATTTTACCATTTACAAAGATGTAACTGGACTACTTCTTTAAAGTGACACCAGGCCCGGTGACCTTTGGGATATGGTTTTACCCCCTATAGGAATGTGCGATCATCTTGAAACGTTCAGATCACTTACAACTCAATAGATTCTACATTCATGTAACGTTTCAGCCTGATTGGACCTTGTTTTCACACAAATGGACCCAGAATGATGTGAAATTGTGCTTCGTGCAACATAATTCTGGGTGCCATTTAAGAACCATAAGTGCTAATGACTCCATTCCTTTTTGTGGTTGTGGGGGCTGTTGATTGGAGTACACTAAAACAACCCTGATCTCTCTAGGACATTCAGAAGCCAAGTTATAAGCCCACAAAGGTGTAACTGGACTACTTCTTTAAAGTGACACCAGGCCCGGTGACCTTTGGGACATGGTTTGACCCCCTATAGGAAAGTGCTATCATCATGAAACGTTCAGATCACTTACAACTCAATAGATTCTACCTTCCTGTAACGTTTCTGCCTGATTGGACCTTGTTTTCACACAAATGAACCCAGAATGATGTGAAATTGTGCTTCGTGCAACATAATTCTGGGTGCCATTTAAAAACCATAAGTGCTAATGACTCCATTCCTTTTTGTGGTTGTAGGGGCTGTGGATTGGAGTATAATAAAACAAACCTGATCTCTCTAGGACATTCAGAAGCCAAGTTATAAGCCCACAAATGTGTAACTGGACTACTTCTTTAGACACCAGATCCGGTGACCTTTGGGACATGGTTTGACCCCCTTAGGGAAGTGCTATCATCATGAAACCTTCAGATCACTTACAACTCAATAGATTCTACCTTCCTGTAACGTTTCTGCCTGATTGGACATTGTTTTCACACAAATGAACCCAGAATGATGTGAAATTTTGCTTCGTGCAACATAATTCTGAGTGCCATTTACAAACCGTAAGTGCTAATGACTCCATTCCTTTTTCTGGTTGTAGGGGCTGTTGATTGGAGTACATTAAAACAAACCTGACCTCTCCAGGACATTCAGAAGCCAAGTTATAAGCCCACAAATGTGTAACTGGACTACTACTTTAAAATGACACCAGATCCGGTGACATTTGGGACATGGTTTGACCCCCTTAGGAAAGTGCTATCATCATGAAACTTTCAGATCACTTACAACTCAATAGATTCTACCTTTCTGTAACGTTTCAGCCTGATTGGACCTTGTTTTCACACAAATGAACCCAGAATGATGTGAAATTGTGCTTCGTGCAACATAATTCTGGGTGCCATTTAAAAACCATAAGTGCTAATGACTCCATTCCTTTTTGTGGTTGTAGGGGCTGTTGATTGGAGTATACTAAAACAAACCTGATCTCTCTAGGACATTCAGAAGCCAAGTTATAAGCCCACAAATGTGTAACTGGACTACTTCTTTAGACACCAGATCCGGTGACCTTTGGGACATGGTTTGACCCCCTTAGGGAAGTGCTATCATCATGAAACCTTCAGATCACTTACATTTTAATAGATTCTACCTTCCTGTAATGTTTCAGCCTGATTGGACCTTGTTTTCACACAAATGGACCCAGAATGATGTGAAATTGTGCTTCGTGCAACATAATTCTGGGTGCCATTTACAAACCATAAGTGCTAATGACTCCATTCCTTTTTGTGGTTGTAGGGGCTGTTGATTGGAGTACACTAAAACAAATCTGACCGCTCTAGGACATTCAGAAGCCAAGTTATAAGCCCACAAATGTGTAACTGGACTAATTCTTTAAAGTGACACCAGATCCGGTGACCTTTGCGACATGGTTTGACCCCCTTAGGAAAGTGCTATCATCATGAAACGTTCAGATCACTTACAACTCAATAGATTCTACCTTCCTGTAAAGTTTCTGCCTGATTGGACCTTGTTTTCACACAAATGAACCCAGAATGATGTGAAATTGTGCTTCGTGCAACATAATTCTGTGTGCCATTTACAAACCATAAGTGCTAATGACTCCATTCCTTTTTGTGGTTGTAGGGGCTGTTGGTTGGAGTACATTAAAACAAACCTGATCTCTCTAGGACATTCAGAAGCCAAGTTATAAGCCTACAAAGATGTAACTGGACTACTTCTTTAAAGTGACACCAGGCCCGGTGACCTTTGGGACATGGTTTTACCCCCTATAGGAATGTGCGATCATCTTGAAACGTTCAGATCACTTACAACTCAATAGATTCTACCTTCCTGTAACGTTTCAGCCTGATTGGACCTTGTTTTCACACAAATGGACCCAGAATGATGTGAAATTGTGCTTCGTGCAACATAATTCTGGGTGCCATTTAAGAACCATAAGTGCTAATGACTCCATTCATTTTTGTGGTTGTGGGGGCTGTTGATTGGAGTACACTAAAACAACCCTGATCTCTTTAGGACATTCAGAAGCCAAGTTATAAGCCCACAAAGGTGTAACTGGACTACTTCTTTAAAGTGACACCAGGCCCGGTGACCTTTGGGACATGGTTTGACCCCCTATAGGAAAGTGCTATCATCATGAAACGTTCAGATCACTTACAACTAAATAGATTCTACCTTCCTGTAACGTTTCTGCCTGATTGGACCTTGTTTTCACACAAATGAACCCAGAATGATGTGAAATTTTGCTTCGTGCAACATAATTCTGGGTGCCATTTACAAACCATAAGTGCTAATGACTCCATTCCTTTTTGTGGTTGTAGGGGCTGTTGATTGGAGTACATTAAAACAAACCTGACCTCTCCAGGACATTCAGAAGCCAAGTTATAAGCCCACAAATGTGTAACTGGACTACTACTTTAAATTGACACCAGATCCGGTGACATTTGGGACATGGTTTGACCCCCTTAGGAAAGTGCTATCATCATGAATCGTTCAGATCACTTACAACTCAATAGATTCTACCTTTCTGTAACGTTTCAGCCTGATTGGACCTTGTTTTCACACAAATGAACCCAGAATCATGTGAAATTGTGCTTCGTGCAACATAATTCTGGGTGCCATTTAAAAACCATAAGTGCTAATGACTCCATTCCTTTTTGTGGTTGTAGGGGCTGTTGATTGGAGTATACTAAAACAAACCTGATCTCTCTAGGACATTCAGAAGCCAAGTTATAAGCCCACAAATGTGTAACTGGACTACTTCTTTAGACACCAGATCCGGTGACCTTTGGGACATGGTTTGACCCCCTTAGGGAAGTGCTATCATCATGAAACCTTCAGATCACTTACATTTTAATAGATTCTACCTTCCTGTAATGTTTCAGCCTGATTGGACCTTGTTTTCACACAAATGGACCCAGAATGATGTGAAATTGTGCTTCGTGCAACATAATTCTGGGTGCCATTTACAAACCATAAGTGCTAATGACTCCATTCCTTTTTGTGGTTGTAGGGGCTGTTGATTGGAGTACACTAAAACAAACCTGACCGCTCTAGGACATTCAGAAGCCAAGTTATAAGCCCACAAATGTGTAACTGGACTAATTCTTTAAAGTGACACCAGATCCGGTGACCTTTGCGACATGGTTTGACCCCCTTAGGAAAGTGCTATCATCATGAAACGTTCAGATCACTTACAACTCAATAGATTCTACCTTCCTGTAACGTTTCTGCCTGATTGGACCTTGTTTTCACACAAATGAACCCAGAATGATGTGAAATTGTGCTTCGTGCAACATAATTCTGTGTGCCATTTACAAACCATAAGTGCTAATGATTCCATTCCTTTTTGTGGTTGTAGGGGCTGTTGATTGGAGTACATTAAAACAAACCTGATCTCTCTAGGACATTCAGAAGCCAAGTTATAAGCCTACAAAGATGTAACTGGACTACTTCTTTAAAGTGACACCAGGCCCGGTGACCTTTGGGACATGGTTTTACCCCCTATAGGAATGTGCGATCATCTTGAAACGTTCAGATCACTTACAACTCAATAGATTCTACCTTCCTGTAACGTTTCAGCCTGATTGGACCTTGTTTTCACACAAATGAACCCAGAATGATGTGAAATTGTGCTTCGTGCAACATAATTCTGGGTGCCATTTAAAAACCATAAGTGCTAATGACTCCATTCCTTTTTGTGGTTGTAGGGGCTGTTGATTGGAGTATAATAAAACAAACCTGATCTCTCTAGGACATTCAGAAGCCAAGTTATAAGCCCACAAATGTGTAACTGGACTACTTCTTTAGACACCAGATCCGGTGACCTTTGGGACATGGTTTGACCCCCTTAGGGAAGTGCTATCATCATGAAACCTACAGATCACTTACATTTTAATAGATTCTACCTTCCTGTAATGTTTCAGCCTGATTGGACCTTGTTTTCACACAAATGGACCCAGAATGATGTGAAATTGTGCTTCGTGCAACATAATTCTGGGTGCCATTTACAAACCATAAGTGCTAATGACTCCATTCCTTTTTGTGGTTGTAGGGGCTGTTGATTGGAGTACACTAAAACAAACCTGACCGCTCTAGGACATTCAGAAGCCAAGTTATAAGCCCACAAATGTGTAACTGGACTAATTCTTTAAAGTGACACCAGATCCGGTGACCTTTGCGACATGGTTTGACCCCCTTAGGAAAGTGCTATCATCATGAAACGTTCAGATCACTTACAACTCAATAGATTCTACCTTCCTGTAACGTTTCTGCCTGATTGGACCTTGTTTTCACACAAATGAACCCAGAATGATGTGAAATTGTGCTTCGTGCAACATAATTCTGTGTGCCATTTACAAACCATAAGTGCTAATGACTCCATTCCTTTTTGTGGTTGTAGGGGCTGTTGATTGGAGTACATTAAAACAAACCTGATCTCTCTAGGACATTCAGAAGCCAAGTTATAAGCCTGTAGGGGCGACGGTGGCACAGGAGTTAACTGCTCGCCTCGCAATCGGAAGGTCGCAGGTTCGAGACCCGCTCAGTCTGTCGCTGTCGTTGTGTCCTTGGGCAAGACACTTAACCCACGTTGCCTGCTGGTGGTGGTCGGAGGGACCGGTGGCGCCAGTGCTCGGCAGCCTCGCCTCTGTCAGTGCGCCCCAGGGCAGCTGTGGCTACACTGTAGCTCATCCCCACCAGTGTGTGAATGTGTGTGTGAATGGGTGAATGACTGATTGTGTTGTAAAGCGCCTTGGGGGGTTCCAGGACTCTAGAAGGCGCTATATCAAATACAGGCCATTTACCATTTTACCATTTACAAAGATGTAACTGGACTACTTCTTTAAAGTGACACCAGGCCCGGTGACCTTTGGGACATGGTTTTACCCCCTATAGGAATGTGCGATCATCTTGAAACGTTCAGATCACTTACAATTCAATAGATTCTACCTTCCTGTAACGTTTCAGCCTGATTGGACCTTGTTTTCACACAAATGGACCCAGAATGATGTGAAATTGTGCTTCGTGCAACATAATTCTGGGTGCCATTTAAGAACCATAAGTGCTAATGACTCCATTCCTTTTTGTGGTTGTGGGGGCTGTTGATTGGAGTACACTAAAACAACCCTGATCTCTCTAGGACATTCAGAAGCCAAGTTATAAGCCCACAAAGGTGTAACTGGACTACTTCTTTAAAGTGACACCAGGCCCGGTGACCTTTGGGACATGGTTTGACCCCCTATAGGAAAGTGCTATCATCATGAAACGTTCAGATCACTTACAACTCAATAGATTCTACCTTCCTGTAACGTTTCTGCCTGATTGGACCTTGTTTTCACACAAATGAACCCAGAATGATGTGAAATTAAGCTTCGTGCAACATAATTCTGGGTGCCATTTAAAAACCATAAGTGCTAATGACTCCATTCCTTTTTGTGGTTGTAGGGGCTGTTGATTGGAGTATAATAAAACAAACCTGATCTCTCTAGGACATTCAGAAGCCAAGTTATAAGCCCACAAATGTGTAACTGGACTACTTCTTTAGACACCAGATCCGGTGACCTTTGGGACATGGTTTGACCCCCTTAGGGAAGTGCTATCATCATGAAACCTTCAGATCACTTACATTTTAATAGATTCTACCTTCCTGTAATGTTTCAGCCTGATTGGACCTTGTTTTCACACAAATGGACCCAGAATGATGTGAAATTGTGCTTCGTGCAACATAATTCTGGGTGCCATTTACAAACCATAAGTGCTAATGACTCCATTCCTTTTTGTGGTTGTAGGGGCTGTTGATTGGAGTACACTAAAACAAACCTGACCGCTCTAGGACATTCAGAAGCCAAGTTATAAGCCCACAAATGTGTAACTGGACTAATTCTTTAAAGTGACACCAGATCCGGTGACCTTTGCGACATGGTTTGACCCCCTTAGGAAAGTGCTATCATCATGAAACGTTCAGATCACTTACAACTCAATAGATTCTACCTTCCTGTAACGTTTCTGCCTGATTGGACCTTGTTTTCACACAAATGAACCCAGAATGATGTGAAATTGTGCTTCGTGCAACATAATTCTGTGTGCCATTTACAAACCATAAGTGCTAATGACTCCATTCCTTTTTGTGGTTGTAGGGGCTGTTGATTGGAGTACATTAAAACAAACCTGATCTCTCTAGGACATTCAGAAGCCAAGTTATAAGCCTTCAAAGATGTAACTGGACTACTTCTTTAAAGTGACACCAGGCCCGGTGACCTTTGGGACATGGTTTTACCCCCTATAGGAATGTGCGATCATCTTGAAACGTTCAGATCACTTACAACTCAATAGATTCTACCTTCCTGTAACGTTTCAGCCTGATTGGACCTTGTTTTCACACAAATGGACCCAGAATGATGTGAAATTGTGCTTCGTGCAACATAATTCTGGGTGCCATTTAAGAACCATAAGTGCTAATGACTCCATTCCTTTTTGTGGTTGTGGGGGCTGTTGATTGGAGTACACTAAAACAACCCTGATCTCTCTAGGACATTCAGAAGCCAAGTTATAAGCCCACAAAGGTGTAACTGGACTACTTCTTTAAAGTGACACCAGGCCCGGTGACCTTTGGGACATGGTTTGACCCCCTATAGGAAAGTGCTATCATCATGAAACGTTCAGATCACTTACAACTCAATAGATTCTACCTTCCTGTAACGTTTCTGCCTGATTGGACCTTGTTTTCACACAAATGAACCCAGAATGATGTGAAATTTTGCTTCGTGCAACATAATTCTGGGTGCCATTTACAAACCATAAGTGCTAATGACTCCATTCCTTTTTGTGGTTGTAGGGGCTGTTGATTGGAGTACATTAAAACAAACCTGACCTCTCCAGGACATTCAGAAGCCAAGTTATAAGCCCACAAATGTGTAACTGGACTACTACTTTAAATTGACACCAGATCCGGTGACATTTGGGACATGGTTTGACCCCCTTAGGAAAGTGCTATCATCATGAAACGTTCAGATCACTTACAACTCAATAGATTCTACCTTTCTGTAACGTTTCAGCCTGATTGGACCTTGTTTTCACACAAATGAACCCAGAATGATGTGAAATTGTGCTTCGTGCAACATAATTCTGGGTGCCATTTAAAAACCATAAGTGCTAATGACTCCATTCCTTTTTGTGGTTGTAGGGGCTGTTGATTGGAGTATACTAAAACAAACCTGATCTCTCTAGGACATTCAGAAGCCAAGTTATAAGCCCACAAATGTGTAACTGGACTACTTCTTTAGACACCAGATCCGGTGACCTTTGGGACATGGTTTGACCCCCTTAGGGAAGTGCTATCATCATGAAACCTTCAGATCTCTTACATTTTAATATATTCTACCTTCCTGTAATGTTTCAGCCTGATTGGACCTTGTTTTCACACAAATGGACCCAGAATGATGTGAAATTGTGCTTCGTGCAACATAATTCTGGGTGCCATTTACAAACCATAAGTGCTAATGACTCCATTCCTTTTTGTGGTTGTAGGGGCTGTTGATTGGAGTACACTAAAACAAACCTGATCTCTCTAGGACATTCAGAAGCCAAGTTATAAGCCCACAAATGTGTAACTGGACTACTTCTTTAAATTGACACCAGATCCGGTGACCTTTGGGACATGGTTTGACCCCCTTAGGAAAGTGCTATCATCATGAAACGTTCAGATCACTTACAACAATAGATTCTACCTTCCTGTAACGTTTCAGCCTGATTGGACCTTGTTTTCACACAAATGAACCCAGAATGATGTGAAATTGTGCTTCGTGCAACATAATTCTGGGTGCCATTTAAAAACCATAAGTGCTAATGTCTCCATTCCTTTTTGTGGTTCTAGGGGCTGTTGATTGGAGTACACTAAAACAAACCTGATCTCTCTAGGACATTCAGAAGCCAAGTTATAAGCCCACACACAAAGATGTAACTGGACTACTTCTTTAAAGTGACACTTGGCCCGGTGACCTTTGGGACATGGTTTGACCCCCTATAGGAATGTGCGATCATCTTGAAACGTTCAGATCACTTACAACTCAATAGATTCTACCTTCTTGTAGCGTTTCAGCCGGATTGGACCTTGTTTTCACACAAATTGACCCAGAATCATGTGAAATTGTGCTTAGTGCAGCATAATTCTGGGTGCCATTTAAGAATCATAAGTGCTAATGACTCCATTCCTTTTTGTGGTTGTAGGGGCTGTTGATTGGAGTACACTAAAATAAACCTGATCTCTCTAGGACATTCAGAAGCCAAGTTATAAGCCCACAAATGTGTAACTGGACTACTTCTTTAAATTGACACCAGATCCGGTGACCTTTGGGACATGGTTTGACCCCCTTAGGAAAGCGCTATCATCATGAAACGTTCAGATCACTTACAACTCAATAGATTCTAGCTTCCAGTAACGTTTCAGCCTGATTGGACCTTGTTTTCACACAAATGAACCCAGAATGATGTGAAATTGTGCTTCGTGCAAAATAATTCTGGGTGCCACTTACAAACCATAAGTGCTAATGACTCCATTCATTTTTGTGGTTGTAGGGGCTGTTGATTGGAGTACATTAAAACAAACCTGATCTCTCTAGGACACTCAGAAGCCAAGTTATAAGCCCACAAATGTGTAACTGGACTACTTCTTTAAATTGACACCAGATCCAGTGACCTTTGGGACATGGTTTGACCCCCTTAGGAAAGTGCTATCATCATGAAACGTTCAGATCACTTACAACTCAATAGATCCTACCTTCCTGTAACGTTTCAGCCTGATTGGACCTTGTTTTCACACAAATGGACCCAGAATGATGTGAAATTGTGCTTTGTGCAACATAATTCTGGGTGCCATTTAAAAACCATAAGTGCTAATGACTCCATTCCTTTTTGTGGTTGTAGGGGCTGTTGATTGGAGTACACTAAAATAAACCTGATCTCTCTAGGACATTCAGAAGCCAAGTTATAAGCCCACAAATGTGTAACTGGACTACTTCTTTAAATTGACACCAGATCCGGTGACCTTTGGGACATGGTTTGACCCCCTTAGGAAAGTGCTATCATCATGAAACATTCAGATCACTTACAACTCAATAGATTCTACCTTCCTGTAACGTTTCAGCCTGATTGGACCTTGTTTTCACACAAATGAACCCAGAATGATGGGAAATTGTGCTTCGTGCAAAATAATTCTGGGTGCCATTTACAAACCATAAGTGCTAATGACTCCATTCCTTTTTGTGGTTGTAGGGGCTGTTGATTGGAGTACACTAAAACAAACCTGACCTCTCTAGGACATTCAGAAGCCAAGTTATAAGCCCACAAAGGTGTAACTGGACAACTTCTTTAAAGTGACACCAGGCCCGGTGACCTTTGGGACATGGTTTTACCCCCTATAAGAATGTGCGATCGTCTTGAAACCTTCAGATCACTTACAACTCAATAGATTCTACCTTCTTGTAGCGTTTCAGCCTGATTGGACCTTGTTTTCACACAAATGGACCCAGAATGATGTGAAATTGTGCTTCGTGCAACATAATTCTGGGTGCCATTTACAAACCATAAGTGCTAATGACTCCATTCCTTTTTGTGGTTGTAGGGGCTGTTGATTGGAGTACATTAAAACAAACCTGATCTCTCTAGGACATTCAGAAGTCAAGTTATAAGCCCACAAATGTGTAACTGGACTACTACTTTAAATTGACACCAGATCCGGTGACCTTTGGGACATGGTTTGACCCCCTTAGGAAAGTGCTATCATCATGAAACATTCAGATCACTTACAACTCAATAGATTCTACCTTCCTGTAACGTTTCAGCCTGATTGGACCTTGTTTTCACACAAATGAACCCAGAATGATGTGAAATTGTGCTTCGTGCAACATAATTCTGGGTGCCATTTACAAACCATAAGTGCTAATGACTCCATTCCTTTTTGTGGTTGTAGGGGCTGTTGATTGGAGAACACTAAAACAAACCTAACCTCTCTAGGACATTCAGAAGCCAAGTTATAAGCCCACAAAGGTGTAACTGGACTACTTCTTTAAAGTGACACCAGGCCCGGTGGCCTTTGGGACATGGTTTTACCCCCTATAGGAATGAGCGATCATCTTGAAACGTTCAGATCACTTACAACTCAATAGATTCTACCTTCTTGTAGCGTTTCAGCCTGATTGGACCTTGTTTTCACACAAATGGACCCAGAATGATGTGAAATTGTGCTTCCTGTAACATAATTCTGGGTGCCATTTACAAACCTTAAGTGGTAATGACTCCATTCCTTTTTGTGGTTGTAGGGGCTGTTGATTGGAGTACACTAAAACAAACCTGATCTCTCTAGGACATTCAGAAGCCAAGTTATAAGCCCACAAATGTGTAACTGGACTACTTCTTTAAATTGACACCAGATCCGGTGACCTTTGGGACATGGTTTGACCCCCTTAGGAAAGTGCTATCATCATGAAACGTTCAGATCACTTACAACTCAATAGATTCTACCTTCCTGTAACGTTTCAGCCTGATTGGACCTTGTTTTCACACAAATGAACCCAGAATGATGTGAAATTGTGCTTTGTGCAACATAATTCTGGGTGCCATTTACAAACCATAAGTGCTAATGACTCCATTCCTTTTTGTGGTTTTAGGGGCTGTTGATTGGAGTACACTAAAACAAACTAACCTCTCTAGGACATTCAGAAGCCAAGTTATAAGCCCAAAAGGTGTAACTGGACTACTACTTTAAAGTGACACCAGGCCCGGTGACCTTTGGGACATGGTTTTACCCCCTATAGGAATGTGCGATCATCTTGAAATGTTCAGATCACTTACAACTCAATAGATTCTACCTTCTTGTAGCGTTTCAGCCTGATTGGACCTTGTTTTCACACAAATGGACCCAGAATGATGTGAAATTGTGCTTCGTGCAACATAATTCTGGGTGCCATTTACAAACCATAAGTGCTAATGACTCCATTCCTTTTTGTGGTTGTAGGGGCTGTTGATTGGAGTACACTAAAACAAACCTGATCTCTCTAGGACATTCAGAAGCCAAGTTATGAGCCCACAAATGTGTAACTGGACTACTTCTTTAAATTGACACCAGATCCGGTGACTTTTGGGACATGGTTTGACCCCCTTAGGAAAGTGCTATCATCATGAAACGTTCAGATCACTTGCAACTCAATAGATTCTACCTTCCTGTAACGTTTCAGCCTGATTGGACCTTGTTTTCACACAAATGAACTCAGAATGATGTGAAATTGTGCTTCGTGCAACATAATTCTGGGTGCCATTTACAAACCATAAGTGCTAATATCTCCATTCCTTTTTGTGGTTGTAGGGGCTGTTGATTGGAGTAGATTAAAACAAACCTGATCTCTCTAGGTCATTCAGAAGCCAAGTTATAAGCCCACAAATGTGTAACTGGACTGCTTCTTTAAATTGACACCAGATCCGGTGACCTTTGGGACATGGTTTGACCCCCTTAGGAAAGTGCTATCATCATGAAACGTTCAGATAACTTACAACTCAATAGATTCTACCTTCCTGTAACGTTTCAGCCTGATTGGACCTTGTTTTCACACAAATGAACCCAGAATGATGTGAAATTGTGCTTCGTGCAACATAATTCTGGGTGCCATTTACAAACCATAAGTGCTAATGACTCCATTCCTTTTTGTGGTTGTAGGGGCTTTGATTGGAGTACACTAAAACAAACCTAACCTCTCTAGGACATTCAGAAGCCAAGTTATAAGCCCACAAAGGTGTAACTGGACTACTTCTTTAAAGTGACACCAGGCCCGGTGACCTTTGGGAAATGGTTTTACCCCCAATAGGAATGTGCGATCATCTTGAAACGTTCAGATCACTTACAACTCAATAGATTCTACCTTCCTGTATTGTTTCAGCCTGATTGGACCTTGTTTTCACACAAATGAACCCAGAATGATGTGAAATTGTGCTTCGTGCAACATAATTCTGGGTGCCATTTACAAACCATAAGTGCTAATGACTCCATTCCTTTTTGTGGTTGTAGGGGCTGTTGATTGGAGTACATTAAAACAAACCTGATCTCTCTAGAGCCCTTTTCAGACAGACATTCTGGAACATTTGTGGAAAATTCAATCCGGTTTTTAACCGGAACTGTGTTTTCAGACACACCACTTTTGTACCGGAACTTGTCCTTTCGGCTGCGTTCAGACAGCAGGGAAAAGTTCCAGATGTCTGGGGGGAGGGGGTGGGGAGGATGTACCCGGATATTGCGTAAACAAAGTGCGGCGGGCGTACATGCGTCATTTCCCCAAACAAAGCTATTCAGTCCAACATGGCCGGCGAAGAGCTAGAATTCCTCTCACTGATCGGACTTATGTTAAGCGTAATCCTGCGCACACGAAAACGCATTAGAGACCTGGATGATGAAGCTCAATTGGTAATAAAGGAATCACGGGAGCAGTGTGAAACGCTCCGTCGCGCGTGTAGGAGACGGTACCGTAGGAGGCGAGCTGCCATGGTTCGCCGCATGCTTCAGGAGACAGCGACCCGGCGTATATGGAAACATTCACGACCAAGTGGCGAAGTTTTCTGGTCAAACGCGTTGAAAAACTTTGGAGATGAGGAGCTTTATCAACATTTTCGAATGTCTCGCAGGACCTTCAACTACCTGTTAAGCTTGGTTAGGCCTGTTTTGGCACGGAAAACTACAAACAGGCGCAGGCCTTACGAACCTTCCCTCAGGCTAGCCGTTGTTATCTGGTGGTATGCCACACCGAGCGAATACAGAACCATAAGCTGCCTGTTTGGTGTTGGTAAATCCACTGTCTGTGTTTTTTTGCGAGAGGTGACAAGTGCTCTGAAGGACCGTTTGCTAGAATGTTTCATTTCATTACCAAAGCTGGACCAGCTACAGGTCACAATGGATGGATTTGCTGCACGCGGCTACCCAATGTGTGGTGGAGCTATAGATGAAGCCACATTCCAATCATTGCTCCGAAGGACGATCCAGCTTCATATCACAACAGAAAAGGCTGGCATTCCATTGTTCTGCAGGCTGTTGTTGACCACCGTTTCTAGTAAGACTGGTTTTGTGAGAGCATGAATTTCTATGTTGTTGTCAAGAGCAAATTTACATTTTATGCATCCCTTTGTTGTTTGGGGCTGTTATGTTGCAGCACTAACGAAATGCTTTGTTCAGTTTCACAGATGTTTATGTTGGTTGGCCTGGTCGAACGCATGACGCCAGAGTACTCAGCAACTCTACCATCTTCATCAAAGCCGAACAACAAGATGGCTACCTGTTCCCCCGTGAGGTATGCCTTAACATCTAAATCTGCGCGCGCACACACACACACACACACACCCCTACACCTCTAATCTTGGTTTTCTGTCCTTCTAGATGTCCAGAGACATCAATGGTGTAGAGGTTCCCGTTCATCTGATTGGGGATGCGGCATATCCACTGAAGAAGTGGCTGATGAAGGGGTTCACACAACACCATCGTCTGACGCCTGAACAAAGCACCTTCAACTATCGTTTAAGCTCTGCTCGGATGGTTGTTGAAAATGCATTTGGGCGGCTTAAGGGCCGCTGGAAGTGTCTGGCCAAGCGTTGTGATGTGGACATTCACATTATGCCGGACATTGTGATTGCTTGTTGCATTCTTCACAATGTCTGCGAGATCAACAAAGACAATTACCTTGCTGAATGGAATACTGATGCCACTGAACTACCTGAACCTAATGCAGAAGCTGTGTATGCCCCTCCAGTTGGAGGGGCACAGCAAATTCGAGGGGCAATCATGTCAGTACTTTAACTGCATTTCAAATTGATTGTGCTTCTTGTCCAAAACTGCGTTGTACATTTTGGGACTGTAACTATGTCTGCTTCCCCTAATTAAAAAGAAAACTTTTAACAGTGTAAACCATTCTTCACATAGATGAGAATGTATTCATAGTTTCACCCAAAAAGGTTTTTATTTGCCAAGCAAAAAAAGTAAAATAGACACTGCAAACAGAGGTATAAGTTGTGTTGTGCAAAATCTGTCACTTCAAGTAAAAGACATTTAATTAAAATGTGCAAAACTTGTCCAAAAAAATTAAACTCAATACCCCCCCCCCCCAATTTAATCGAGACTAAAGGTTTGCCATGAAAGGCTTGTATAAAAAAAAACACAAAAAACAACTTATTTTAGTAGATTGTATAAATGGCAAAAGTTTAAATAAAGTGTAACAAATAAAAACTGAAAATTAATACTGAAATGAAACTGTCTACAGATGGAGAATGTGGGGTGCAGCAGTCTGCACTGATGGAGCTCTGCAGGTCAGAATGTTACATCAGCCAGTGAAGGTGGAGGGACAATGAACTACAAATTGTGGTAGTTTGGACCCGGCATCCATTCCTGCTGTGGCTGAGTCAACCTGTTAACAAGTTGACGCATCAAAGATGTTATATCCTGGAATGTAGCCACTTCTTGTCGCCTGACCGCTAAGTATTCACGCATATATTGCTGTTCAAACTCCCTCTGCTCCTGCATTAATTCTCTGTCACGCTGATGGCTTCTCTCATCCATGCGTTCCAAAGCCTCGCTCCATTCTGTGTAGGAAGACTTGTCTCTCTTCCTCTTTCTTTGCCTTGGAGTGCTGGATGCCGCCTGCGATGGGGTGCTGCATGATGGCCCTATTGAAAAAGGCAGACATTAGTGTCACATATATGCTGTAGTGTTTCAATGTATTTTGTGCAGTGGGGTGATTATCTGAATATGGTGCACTACAGGTTTACCACAAAGACAAACATTTAAACTCAACTCAGATATAGTAACAAAATACATGTTCAAAATGGGACACATAATGTATGTCCTCCATTTTTTGGTGAGTTTTCCAATAACTGTAACCCCCAATGTGCACGTAATTCAAACACATCACCCAGCGCTTTTCTCATCACGTGCTCAGTTGGAGCAGTTTAGATACCAGAAGTTAAAAGCCTGCTGTTTAGGTCGCAGTTGTCTGCAATTAACGTTTTTATAGCTATAAGCTGTACATCTGCACACCCAGTCTTACAACAGCATCTGCTTGCTAACGTGAATATTTACCTGCTATGGAAGAGCAGTCACTGTCCGACGCGACTTGGGGCCTGTGGTTCTCGCTGCCGTCCGTTGCGTCTTCTTGGGCCCTCTCAAGGGAGCTGCAGCTGGCCTCAGAGCAGTCCTCTGGTCGGTTGGAAGCCGCCGCCATGCTTCCACACACCACAACAGGGTTTGTGGTTTTTTGAGCACCCCATATAGCTTCACATAAGTTGAAGTAGCCCCACTCCATCCGGTCGTTACCACTTCTCCTATTGTGGTCACATACCTCGTGGTATCGACGCTTTAAGGCCTTGAGCTTCGATATGGCCTGTTGTTTGCTCCGGTGCGTTCCCAGATCACGCAACTTCGATATTAGGCGGTCGTAGGTGACAGAGTCTCGCGCTGTACCTTGAATACTTTTCATAATGACCATGTCTCCCCTCACCGTGAGTAGGTCTCGAATCTCTGAATCTGTCCAATTGGTCGACATGTTGGAGATGCTGTTCAGATGTTCGCCTTCTTTCCTCTGTGTGTTTGTGCTCAGGACTCGGGAAATCATGTGGTATACCTTCCCGGTCACGTGACATATACGTTATCTAGGTGCGCACAGCGTCCCCCGGTCCCCTCCTCCCCCCTCCCCCTTGTCCGGAAATTTATCTCACGAGTCTGAAAGCAGCCACCCTGTCCGTAACAAGTCCGGACCTGTTACTAGGGGCTTCGTCCGGAGAAATTCCGGAGCACGTTATCCGGATGTTTGTTGCACGAAGCACAATTTCACATCATTCTGGGTTCATTTGTGTGAAAACAAGGTCCAATCAGGCTGAAACGTTACAGGAAGGTAGAATCTATTTAGTTGTAAGTGATCTGAACGTTTCATGATGATAGCACTTTCCTAAGGGGGTCAAACCATGTCGCAAAGGTCACCAGATCTGGTGTCAATTTAAAGAAGTAGTCCAGTTACACATTTGTGGGCTTATAACTTGGCTTATGAATGTCCTAGAGATATCAGGTTTGTTTTAATGTACTCCAATCAACAGCCCCTACAACCACAAAAAGGAATGGAGTCATTAGCACTTATGGTATGTAAATGGCACCCAGAATTATGTTGCACGAAGCACAATTTCACATCATTCTGGGTCCATTTGTGTGAAAACAAGGTCCAATCAGGCTGAAATGTTACAGGAAGGTAGAATGTATTGAGTTGTAAGTGATCTGAACGTTCCATGATGATAGCACTTTCCTAAGGGGGTCAAACCATGTCCCAAAGGTCACCGGATCTGGTGTCAATTTAAAGAAGCAGTCCAGTTACACATTTGTGGGCTTATAACTTGGCTTCTGAATGACCTAGAGAGATCAGGTTTGTTTTAATGTACTCCAATCAACAGCCCCTACAACCACAAAAAGGAATGGAGATATTAGCACTTATGGTTTGTAAATGGCACCCAGAATTATGTTGCACGAAGCACAATTTCACATCATTCTGGGTTCATTTGTTTGAAAACAAGGTCCAATCAGGCTGAAACGTTACAGGAAGGTAGAATCTATTGAGTTGCAAGTGATCTGAACGTTTTATGATGATAGCACTTTCCTAAGGGGGTCAAACCATGTCCCAAAGGTCACCGGATCTGGTGTCAATTTAAAGAAGTAGTCCAGTTACACATTTGTGGGCTTATAACTTGGCTTCTGAATGTCCTAGAGAGATCAGGTTTGTTTTAGTGTACTCCAATCAACAGCCCCTACAACCACAAAAAGGAATGGAGTCATTAGCACTTATGGTTTGTAAATGGCACCCAGAATTATGTTGCACGAAGCACAATTTCACATCATTCTGGGTTCATTTGTGTGGAAACAAGGTCCAATCAGGCTGAAACGTTACAGGAAGGTAGAATCTATTGAGTTGTAAGTGATCTGAACGTTTCATGATGATAGCACTTTCCTAAGGGGGTCAAACCATGTCCCAAAGGTCACCGGATCTGGTGTCAATTTAAAGAAGTAGTCCAGTTACACATTTGTGGGCTTATAACTTGGCTTCTGAATGTCCTAGGGAGATCAGGTTTGTTTTAGTGTACTCCAATCAACAGCCCCTACAACCACAAAAAGGAATGGAGTCATTAGCACTTAAGATTTGTAAATGGCACCCAGAATTATGTTGCAGGAAGAACAATTTCACATCATTCTGGGTCCATTTGTGTGAAAACAAGGTCCAATCAGGCTGAAACGCTACAAGAAGGTAGAATCTATTGAGTTGTAAGTGATCTGAACGTTTCAAGATGATCGCTCATTCCTATAGGGGGTAAAACCATGTCCCAAAGGTCACAGGGCCTGGTGTCACTTTAAAGAAGTAGTCCAGTTACACCTTTGTGGGCTTATAACTTGGCTTCTGAATGTCCTAGAGAGGTTAGGTTTGTTTGAGTGTTCTCCAATCAACAGCCCCTACAACCCCAAAAAGGAATGGAGTCATTAGCACTTATGGTTTGTAAATGGCACCCAGAATTATGTTGCACGAAGCACAATTTCACATCATTCTGGGTTCATTTGTGTGAAAACAAGGTCCAATCAGGCTGAAACGTTACAGGAAGGTAGAATCTATTGAGTTGTAAGTGATCTGAATGTTTCCTGATGATAGCACTTTCCTAAGGGGGTCAAACCATGTCCCAAAGGTCACCGGATCTGGTGTCAATTTAAAGTAGTAGTCCAGTTACACATTTGTGGGCTTATAACTTGACTTCTGAATGTCCTAGAGAGATCAGGTTTGTTTTAATGTACTCCAATCAACAGCCCCTACAACCACAAAAAGGAATGGAGTCATTAGCACTTATGGTTTGTAAATGGCACCCAGAATTATGTTGCACGAAGCACAATTTCACATCATTCTGGGTCCATTTGTGTGAAAACAAGGTCCAATCAGGCTGAAACGCTACAAGAAGGTAGAATCTATTGAGTTGTAAGTGATCTGAAGGTTTCAAGATGATCGCACATTCTTATAGGGGGTAAAACCATGTCCCAAAGGTCACCGGGCCTGGTGTCACTTTAAAGAAGTTGTCCAGTTACACCTTTGTGGGCTTATAACTTGGCTTCTGAATGTCCTAGAGAGATCAGGTTTGTTTTAGTGTACTCCAATCAACAGCCCCTACACCCACAAAAAGGAATGGAGTCATTAGCACTTATGGTTTGTAAATGGCACCCAGAATTATGTTGCACGAAGCACAATTTCACATCATTCTGGGTTCATTTGTGTGAAAACAAGGTCCAATCAGGCTGAAACGTTACAGGAAGGTAGAATCTATTGAGTTGTAAGTGATCTGAATGTTTCATGATGATAGAACTTTCCTAAGGGGGTCAAACCATGTCCCAAAGGTCACCGGATCTGGTGTCAATTTAAAGAAGTAGTCCAGTTACACATTTGTGGGCTTATAACTTGGCTTCTGAATGTCCTAGAGAGATCAGGTTTATTTTAGTGTACTCCAATCAACAGCCCCTACAACCACAAAAAGGAATGGAGTCATTAGCACTTATGGTTTTTAAATGGCACCCAGAATTATGTTGCACAAAGCACAATTTCACATCATTCTGGGTCCATTTGTGTGAAAACAAGGTCCAATCAGGCTGAAACGTTACAGGAATGTAGAATCTATTGAGTTGTAAGTGATCTGAACGTTTCATGATGATAGCACTTTCCTAAGGGGGTCAAACCATGTCCCAAAGGTCACTGGATCTGGTGTCAATTTAAAGAAGTAGTCCAGTTACACATTTGTGGGCTTATAACTTGGCTTCTGAATGTCCTAGAGAGATCAGGTTTGTTTTAATGTACTCCAATCAACAGCCCCTACAACCACAAAAATGAATGGAGTCATTAGCACTTATGGTTTGTAAATGGCACCCAGAATTATGTTGCACGAAGCACAATTTCACATCATTCTGGGTCAATTTGTGTGAAAACAAGGTCCAATCCGGCTGAAACGCTACAAGAAGGTAGAATCTATTGAGTTGTAAGTGATCTGAACGTTTCAAGATGATCGCACATTCCTATAGGGGGTCAAACCATGTCCCAAAGGTCACCGGGCCAAGTGTCACTTTAAAGAAGTAGTCCAGTTACATCTTTGTGTGTGGGCTTATAACTTGGCTTCTGAATGTCCTAGAGAGATCAGGTTTGTTTTAATGTACTCCAATCAACAGCCCCTACAACCACAAAAATGAATGGAGTCATTAGTACTTATGGTTTGTAAGTGGCACCCAGAATTATGTTGCACAAAGCACAATTTCACATCATTCTGGGTCCCTTTGTGTGTAAACAAGGTCCAATCCGGCTGAAACGCTACAGGAAGGTAGAATCTATTGTTGTAAGTGATCTGAACGTTTCATGATGATAGCACTTTCCTAAGGGGGTCAAACCATGTCCCAAAGGTCACCGGATCTGGTGTCTAAAGAAGTAGTCCAGTTACAAATTTGTGGGCTTATAACTTGGCTTCTGAATGTCCTAGAGAGATCAGGTTTGTTTTAGTATACACCAATCAACAGCCCCTAGAACCACAAAAAGGAATGGAGTCATTTTACTTATGGTTTTTAAATGGCACCCAGAATTATGTTGCACGAAGCACAATTTCACATCATTCTGGGTTCATTTGTGTGAAAACAAGGTCCAATCAGGCTGAAACGTTACAGGAAGGTAGAATCTATTGCGTTGTAAGTGATCTGAAGGTTTCATGATGATAGCACTTTCCTAAGGGGGTCAAACCATGTCCCAAAGGTCACCGGATCTGGTGTCAATTTAAAGAAGTAGTCCAGTTACACATTTGTGGGCTTATAACTTGGCTTCTGAATGTCCTAGAACGATCAGGTTTGTTTTAGTGTACTCCAATCAACAGCCCCTACAACCACAAAAAGGAATGGAGTCATTAGCACTTATGGTTTTTAAATGGCACCCAGAATTATGTTGCACGAAGCACAATTTCACATGATTCTGGGTTCATTTGTGTGAAAACAAGGTCCAATCAGGCTGAAACGTTACAGGAAGGTAGAATCTATTGAGTTGTAAGTGATCTGAACGTTTCATGATGATAGCACTTTCCTAAGGGGGTCAAACCATGTCCCAAAGGTCACCGGATCTGGTGTCAATTTAAAGAAGTAGTCCAGTTACACATTTGTGGGCTTATAACTTGGCTTCTGAATGTCCTAGAGAGATCAGGTTTATTTTACTGTACTCCAATCAACAGCCCCTACAACCACAAAAAGGAATGGAGTCATTATCAGTCATTAGTAGTACGTTTGCTAGTTCTACGTGCTTCCACGGATCGGGCGTGGGCACGCGCTTGTTTTAGAGGCGTTTTCGTGCAGCCTCTACCCTGCACGACCGCTCGTGGCCACACTAGCTATATTTATCTTTATTTGTTTCACACACACACACACACACACACACACACACACACACACACACACACACACACACACACACACACACACACACACACACAGGCCCTTGCGTGCAAACCCCGGTCAGGCCTGCAGTGTACACATCAGAGACATGATGTTCTTTCACAGAACTGAGGTTGTTCATTACTAAATGACTTTTACAGGAATATTGTTATATTCAACAGGTTGATCATAATGATGTGTATTAAACCCACAACCTAGCACTGAGGACAGAGGGACTTTATTTAAAATAGTACTTAATGGAAACGATACATAATGATACATAAGAGCCATGTCATACATTCAGCCTAGGAATAGTAGCATTGTGCACTATTAAAAATATACACATCAATTGCTCGAATCCCATTGTTGCAAAGTAAAACTCTAATAAAACTCTAGTCTGACATCAACAGAGAAGACTTAGTGTATGTACTACAAATACAGCATTAGGATTTCGAGTGGACCGTGCACCTTGTGAACCATCAGAGGCTTATGATGCAACATATCTTCCAGTTGCTATTAGACAAGTTATAATTCTCGACCATTTTTCGGAACTGGTTTCTTGGGTCCGTGAGTAAATGCCAAATGAGATGATAGTCCTTAAGTAAGTTCCTGGCGATCCCATGTCACGCTCTTGCCCATCAGCCGGTGAACGCTGAGACGGAACTCGATGAGAGCGATGTATTTTTTAAGTGCTCCGAATGTACTTCTAACAAGCGTGCGATTCACTTCGTGAGTAAACCGCAGCTGCAGCTGATTCAAACAGTCGAGCCAACTTTCTACATCACAATATGCGTTTTGTAGTTAGTCGAGTTACCTTTTGTGTGGCGCATGCACGGGTCGTTAGCGTCCAGCTCCCAGCTTATAGAGTCCTGTATTGACACAGACGTCAATACATCTCGATGTCATGCAACACACAAAGTCTGTCGTATACAGGTGGGTTAACACATGTACGATACCTTTTGTGTGGCGCATGCATGGGTCGTTAGCGTCCAGCTCCCGGCTTATAGAGAGTCCTGTATTGACACAGACGTCAATACATCTCGATGTCATGCAACACACAAAGTCTGTCGCATACAGGTGGGTTAACACACATGTACGATGTGTGCGATGGCGCGCCCGTTTACAATGGGACACGACGATGATCATTGTTAACCAAATTCTTGTTTCTCACGACAGGTGGTAGCGTTGTCTCCTGCACCTGGTCTTCGTGCACAGAGGGTGTTGTAATGTGCTCGTCATAGTCGCGATCGTTGTCACTCGAATCCGTTGTTCTCACGACAGGTGGTAGCGTTGTCTCCTGCATGTTGTCTTCGCGTGCGGCAAGCGTTGTGCTGTGCTCGTTATAATGGTTGTCTTCGTACAAAGGGGGTGTTGAATACTCCTTCGCGAGTAGTCTAGGAGGTGGTGTGATGGGACGTATCTCAGAGGCGTTATGTGAGCGTATCACCATGGCCTGAGCAACTGCGACTACTGAGAGTACACCCAGTACATACAGCGAGATCATTTTTTTTCTTGGGTGTTGTACGTGTGGGTACAGCCGCTTTAATGGCAGTGAGAGCAAGTGGGTATATGTATTTATAGGTCACTAGCAGAAACTAAGGCACGTGGTCATAGTGTAATCGTAACCACCTAAAGTAGCTCTTGTCATAATTTAATATACATAGAAATCAGAAACGGGCATGTCAGGATAGACATCACGAGTGATAATGCGGCCAGTATCTGTGTGCGCTTGAGAGCACCTTGTTGTTCTACTGTGGTGCCCATGCCGCCGGGTCTGTAAATGTCATCGACCTTCTTTATATACGCATACGCTAAAGACCGTATATTCTCTATGGATTTGAACACGTCCTTTGTTTCGCGTAACGCTTGAGCTGTCTCGAGCGTGATGTTGTGAGCGTACACCAGAGTTTCGCGTGCACCGAGGTCCGAAAGGGCGTGCGCTACAACTATTAACCTTGGTTTGGGAGTGTGGCGAAACGCTCGCTCCGCTGTAATGGGCGGATGCAATGTTATCACCTGGTACGTTTCGTTAGTCGGGTCGTAACACACCGGTCCGTGTCACGGACCGTCACATTGTATGGGGCAAAGTAAGGACAACACGCCGCCGACCGTGACTTCGCACTCGACCGCGGTGGTGTTGTCGATTTGCAAAGGATCACATACGCCTCTCCAGTCGCAATGAGGCACATTGTAGTCGACGCGACCGTCGGTCACCATAGCTTTCGTCAGCCAACACACTCGATTGCCCTTCGAAACATCGGCGATCAACGTGAGCGTAGAGGTCGCCGTCGCTTTAATGTACGCCAGGATATCCGTGTGTGAGTGCACGCTCGACGTCGATTGACAACCGGTCATGTCAGACCTGATCAGACCTTCCGAACACATGACCATTAGTTGTTGTGCGGCAGAGAGTATCGCGATCATACCGTTGAGATGTGTAGAAAGCGCGTACACGCCAGCCTTCCACGTTTCCAAAGTTTCCAGCAGTCTAGAGGGACTTGTCTTAGCGCTACGGCTGTGCTGAATTTGCGTTGAGTAGACACAACGGCTTCGACCTCGCTTAGGATCTGTGGGCTCATGTACTCGTGGTAGGCCAAGACGTGTATAGTCGAGCGCGGTGATGCCCCGAACACTTGACCCGGTTTTGTTGTGGCGATATGCGTGTCCAGTAACGCGGCAAAGTCCGCGTGTCTAGCTTGTATTGATTTTACAGCTCGCTCATACCCCAACAGTACGGTCCGTAGAAGTTCGTTCACTTGTTTGCATGCGCTCGCGGAACACAGGACATCGCAACCTCTGTGATACTCAAGTAAAGCGTCACACACCAGCTGCTTGCACGTTGGAAATACAATCGGTAGTAACTTCTTACTCTACTCTATGTTGAACTCGTATAGTATGTATATGGGCGGTTGCGGCGATTTGCGCATTTTCTATCTACCCTACGCTAATATGACTCTGTGGTCTGTCTCCTGAGATGGTGCGGTTGGAACTTGCGAGAGTGCACTATCGACGGTCGGCGTTTCCATTTCGTCAACTGTGCCATTTTCAGCCGCTGGCAAACGGCCGTCGACGGTCGATGCGAGACACCAACATAACGTTAGACCGTGACCCTCATGCCAGTTTTCTGTAGTACTGGTTGTAGTTTCTGGTGCACACTCGATACGCCATTAAGATCACAATTACGTTGATTAATAAATCCAGTGTTGTAGCGACTGCAGCCAGCGCCGTCGCGCAACTCGTGTCGGTGTTATCTGTCGATACTTTCATTCGTATCCGAGCGTATGCAGAATCTACGGATCTGGTGAAGTTGCTTGTCACTAGCTTGCGCACGTTTGATATGGCACTTTGTGCGAGACTCACACAACCTGCAGTGGCGACCGTCGCGTCAGTGCAAAGTTTTTCCGATATATCGCTCGCAACATCGTTTGTCATTTGCTGTACACTGCGCACAATGGCCGCGAGGTCGCGGAGAGGGTTTTCTTTACGAGTTGTGTAATATCCGCTGACTTGCCGATTCAATTCTGGTGGCGCTGACCCAAACGAGAACGCTTTTAAGGCGCATGTCGTGGTAACTCTGGTAGCGCCGTGGTTGACGAGGACGATCATCTTTAGCAATAGTTCATCTCGAAGCGCAACGATGGTGAGGGCGACGGGTTGGCCGGTTCCGCCTTCAGGCCACTCGGTTGCCGCTAGATTGCCCAATGCCACACACGCAGACGAACCCTGTACACACTCAATGACCCGTGTGCGATCGTTGATTTCTGCTAGTAGGTTTGCTAGTTCTACGTGCTTCCACGGATCGGGCGTGGGCACGCGCTTGTTTTAGAGGCGTTTTCGCGCAGCCTCTACCCTGCACGACCGCTCGTGGCCGCACTAGCTATATTTATCTTTATTTGTTTCACACACACACACACACACACACACACACACACACACACACACACACACACACACACACACACACACACACACACACACACACACACACACAGGCCCTTGCGTGCAAACCCCGGTCAGGCCTGCAGTGTACACATCAGAGACATGATGTTCTTTCACAGAACTGAGGTTGTTCATTACTAAATGACTTTTACAGGAATATTGTTATTATACTATTCAACAGGTTGATCATAATAATGTGTATTAAACCCACAACCTAGCACTGAGGACAGAGGGACTTTATTTAAATTAGTACTTAATGGAAACGATACATAATGATATATAAGAGCCATGTCATACATTCAGCCTAGGAATAGTAGCATTGTGCACTATTAAAAATATACACATCAATTGCTCGAATCCCATTGTTGCAAAGTAAAACTCTAATAAAACTCTAGTCTGACATCAACAGAGAAGACTTAGTGTATGTACTACAAATACAGCATTAGGATTTCGAGTGGACCGTGCACCTTGTGAACCATCAGAGGCTTATGACGCAACATATCTTCCAGTTGCTATTAGACAAGTTATAATTCTCGACCATTTTTCGGAACTGGTTTCTTGGGTCCGTGAGTAAATGCCAAATGAGATGATAGTCCTTAAGTAAGTTCCTGGCGATCCCATGTCACGCTCTTGCCCATCAGCCGGTGAACGCTGAGACGGAACTCGATGAGAGCGATGTATTTTTTAAGTGCTCCGAATGTATTTCTAACAAGCGTGCGATTCACTTCGTGAGTAAACCGCAGCTGCAGCTGATTCAAACAGTCGAGCCAACTTTCTACATCACAATATGCGTTTTGTAGTTAGTCGAGTTACCTTTTGTGTGGCACATGCACGGGTCGTTAGCGTCCAGCTCCCAGCTTAGAGAGTCCTGTATTGACACAGACGTCAATACATCTCGATGTCAAGCAACACACAAAGTCTGTCGCATACAGGTGGGTTAACACACATGTACGATGTGTGCGATGGCGCGCCCATTTACAATGGGACACGACGATGATCATTGTTAACCAAACTACTTTAAAGAAGTAGTCCAGTTACACATTTGTGGGCTTATAACTTGGCTTCGGAATGTCCTAGAGCGATCAGGTTTGTTTTAGTGTACTCCAATCAACAGCCCCTACAACCACAAAAAGGAATGGAGTCATTAGCACTTATGGTTTGTAAATGGCACCCAGAATTATTTTGCACGAAGCACAATTTCACATCATTCTGGGTTCATTTGTGTGAAAACAAGGTCCAATCAGGCTGAAACGTTACTGGAAGCTAGAATCTATTGAGTTGTAAGTGATCTGAACGTTTCATGATGATAGCGCTTTCCTAAGGGGGTCAAACCATGTCCCAAAGGTCACCGGATCTGGTGTCAATTTAAAGAAGTAGTCCAGTTACACATTTGTGGGCTTATAACTTGGCTTCTGAATGTCCTAGAGAGATCAGGTTTATTTTAGTGTACTCCAATCAACAGCCCCTACAACCACAAAAAGGAATGGAGTCATTAGCACTTATGGTTCTTAAATGGCACCCAGAATTATGCTGCACCAAGCACAATTTCACATGATTCTGGGTCAATTTGTGTGAAAACAAGGTCCAATCCGGCTGAAACGCTACAAGAAGGTAGAATCTATTGAGTTGTAAGTGATCTGAACGTTTCAAGATGATCGCACATTCCTATAGGGGGTCAAACCATGTCCCAAAGGTCACCGGGCCAAGTGTCACTTTAAAGAAGTAGTCCAGTTACATCTTTGTGTGTGGGCTTATAACTTGGCTTCTGAATGTCCTAGAGAGATCAGGTTTGTTTTAGTGTACTCCAATCAACAGCCCCTAGAAACACAAAAAGGAATGGAGACATTAGCACTTATGGTTTTTAAATGGCACCCAGAATTATGTTGCACGAAGCACAATTTCACATCATTCTGGGTTCATTTGTGTGAAAACAAGGTCCAATCACTCTGAAACGTTACAGGAAGGTAGAATCTATTGTTGTAAGTGGTCTGAACGTTTCATGATGATAGCACTTTCCTAAGGGGGTCAAACCATGTCCCAAAGGTCACCGGATCTGGTGTCTAAAGAAGTAGTCCAGTTAAAAATTTGTGGGCTTATAACTTGGCTTCTGAATGTCCTAGAGAGATCAGGTTTGTTTTAGATAACTCCAATCAACAGCCCCTACAACCACAAAAAGGAATGGAGTCATTAGACTTATGGTTTTTAAATGGCACCCAGAATTATGTTGCACGAAGCACAATTTCACATCATTCTGGGTTCATTTGTGTGAAAACAAGGTCCAATCAGGCTGAAACGTTACATGAAGGTAGAATATATTGCGTTGTAAGTGATCTGAACGTTTCATGATGATAGCACTTTCCTAAGGGGGTCAAACCATGTCCCAAAGGTCACCGGATCTGGTGTCAATTTAAAGAAGTAGTCCAGTTACACATTTGTGGGCTTATAACTTGGCTTCTGAATGTCCTAGAGCGATCAGGTTTGTTTTAGTGTACTCCAATCAACAGCCCCTACAACCACAAAAAGGAATGGAGTCATTAGCACTTATGGTTTTTAAATGGCACCCAGAATTATGTTGCACGAAGCACAATTTCACATCATTCTGGGTTCATTTGTGTGAAAACAAGGTCCAATCAGGCTGAAACGTTACAGAAAGGTAGAATCTATTGAGTTGTAAGTGATCTGAACGTTTCATGATGATAGCACTTTCCTAAGGGGGTCAAACCATGTCCCAAATGTCACCGGATCTGGTGTCAATTTAAAGTAGTAGTCCAGTTACACATTTGTGGGCTTATAACTTGGCTTCTGAATGTCCTGGATAGGTCAGGTTTGTGTTAATGTACTCCAATCAACAGTCCCTACAACCACAAAAAGGAATGGAGTCATTAGCACTTATGGTTTGTAAATGGCACCCAGAATTATGTTGCACGAAGCAAAATTTCACATCATTCTGGGTTCATTTGTGTGAAAACAAGGTCCAATCAGGCAGAAACGTTACAGGAAGGTAGAATCTATTGAGTTGTAAGTGATCTGAACGTTTCATGATGATAGCACTTTCCTATAGGGGGTCAAACCATATCCCAAAGGTCACCGGGCCTGGTGTCACTTTAAAGAAGTAGTCCAGTTACACCTTTGTGGGCTTATACTTGGCTTCTGAATGTCCTAGAGAGATCAGGGTTGTTTTAGTGTACTCCAATCAACAGCCCCCACAACAACAAAAAGGAATGGAGTCATTAGCACTTATGGTTCTTAAATGGCACCCAGAATTATGTTGCACGAAGCACAATTTCACATCTTTCTGGGTCCATTTGTGTGAAAACAAGGTCCAATCAGGCTGAAACGTTACAGGAAGGTAGAATCTATTGAGTTGTAAGTGATCTGAACGTTTCATGATGATAGCACTTTCCTATAGGGGGTCAAACCATGTCCCAAAGGTCACCGGGCCTGGTGTCACTTTAAAGAAGTAGTCCAGTTACATCTTTGTATGCTTATAACTTGGCTTCTGAATGTCCTAGAGAGATCAGGTTTGTTTTAATGTACTCCAATCAACAGCCCCTACAACCACAAAAAGGAATGCAGTCATTAGCACTTATGGTTTGTAAATGGCACCCAGAATTATGTTGCACGAAGCACAATTTCACATCATTCTGGGTCCATTTGTGTGAAAACAAGGTCCAATGAGGCTGAAACATTACAGGAAGGTAGAATCTATTAAAATGTAAGTGATCTGAAGGTTTCATGATGATAGCACTTCCCTAAGGGGGTCAAACCATGTCCCAAAGTTCACCGGATCTGGTGTCTAAAGAAGTAGTCCAGTTACACATTTGTGGGCTTATAACTTGGCTTCTGAATGTCCTAGAGAGATCAGGTTTGTTTTAGTATACTCCAATCAACAGCCCCTACAACCACAAAAAGGAATGGAGTCATTAGCACTTATGGTTTTTAAATGGCACCCAGAATTATGTTGCACGAAGCACAATTTCACATCATTCTGGGTTCATTTGTGTGAAAACAAGGTCCAATCAGGCTGAAACGTTACAGAAAGGTAGAATCTATTGAGTTGTAAGTGATCTGAACATTTCATGATGATAGCACTTTCCTAAGGGGGTCAAACCATGTCCCAAATGTCACCGGATCTGGTGTCAATTTAAAGTAGTAGTCCAGTTACACATTTGTGGGCTTATAACTTGGCTTCTGAATGTCCTGGAGAGGTCAGGTTTGTTTTAATGTACTCCAATCAACAGCCCCTACAACCACAAAAAGGAATGGAGTCATTAGCACTTATGGTTTGTAAATGGCACCCAGAATTATGTTGCACGAAGCAAATTTTCACATCATTCTGGGTTCATTTGTGTGAAAAAGAGGTCCAATCAGGCAGAAACGTTACAGGAAGGTAGAATCTATTGAGTTGTAAGTGATCTGAACGTTTCATGATGATAGCACTTTCCTATAGGGGGTCAAACCATGTCCCAAAGGTCACCGGGCCTGGTGTCACTTTAAAGAAGTAGTCCAGTTACACCTTTGTGGGCTTATAATTTGGCTTCTGAATGTCCTAGAGAGATCAGGGTTGTTTTAGTGTACTCCAATCAACAGCCCCCACAACCACAAAAAGGAATGGAGTCATTAGCACTTATGGTTCTTAAATGGCACCCAGAATTATGTTGCACGAAGCACAATTTCACATCATTCTGGGTCCATTTGTGTGAAAACAAGGTCCAATCAGGCTGAAACGTTACAAGAAGGTAGAATAAATTGAGTTGTAAGTGATCTGAACATTTCATGATGATCGCACATTCCTCTAGGGGGTCAAACCATGTCCCAAAGGTCACCGGGCCTGGTGTCACTTTAAAGAAGTAGTCCAGTTACACCTTTGTGGGCTTATAACTTGGCTTCTGAATGTCCTAGAGAGGTCAGGTTTGTTTTAGTGTACTCCAATCAACAGCCCCTACAACCACAAAAAGGAATGGAGTCATTAGCACTTATGGTTTGTAAATGGCACCCAGAATTATGTTGCACGAAGCACAATTTCACATCATTCTGGGTTCATTTGTGTGAAAACAAGGTCCAATCAGGCTGAAACGTTACAGGAAGGTAGAATCTATTGAGTTGTAAGTGATCTGAACGTTTCATGATGATAGCCCTTTCCTAAGGGGGTCAAACCATGTCCCAAAGGTCACCGGATATGGTGTCAATTTAAAGAAGTAGTCCAGTTACACATTTGTGGGCTTATAACTTGGCTTCTGAATGTCCTAGAGAGGTCAGGTTTGTTCTAGTGTACTCCAATCAACAGCCCCTACAACCACAAAAAGGAATGGAGTCATTAGCACTTATGGTTTGTAAATATCACCCAGAATTATGTTGCACGAATCACAATTTCACATCATTCTGGGTCCATTTGTGTTAAAACAAGGTCCAATCAGGCTGAAACATTACAGGAAGGTAGGATCTATTGAGTTGTAAGTGATCTGAACGTTTCATGATGATAGCACTTTCCTAAGGGGGTCAAACCATGTCCCAAAGGTCACCGGATCTGGTGTCAATTTAAAGAAGTAGTCCAGTTACACATTTGTGGGCTTATAACTTGGCTTCTGAATGTCCTAGAGAGATCAGGTTTGTTTTAGATAACTCCAATCAACAGCCCCTACAACCACAAAAAGGAATGGAGTCATTAGACTTATGGTTTTTAAATGGCACCCAGAATTATGTTGCACGAAGCACAATTTCACATCATTCTGGGTTCATTTGTGTGAAAACAAGGTCCAATCAGGCTGAAACGTTACATGAAGGTAGAATATATTGCGTTGTAAGTGATCTGAACGTTTCATGATGATAGCACTTTCCTAAGGGGGTCAAACCATGTCCCAAAGGTCACCGGATCTGGTGTCAATTTAAAGAAGTAGTCCAGTTACACATTTGTGGGCTTATAACTTGGCTTCTGAATGTCCTAGAGCGATCAGGTTTGTTTTAGTGTACTCCAATCAACAGCCCCTACAACCACAAAAAGGAATGGAGTCATTAGCACTTATGGTTTTTAAATGGCACCCAGAATTATGTTGCACGAAGCACAATTTCACATCATTCTGGGTTCATTTGTGTGAAAACAAGGTCCAATCAGGCTGAAACGTTACAGAAAGGTAGAATCTATTGAGTTGTAAGTGATCTGAACGTTTCATGATGATAGCACTTTCCTAAGGGGGTCAAACCATGTCCCAAATGTCACCGGATCTGGTGTCAATTTAAAGTAGTAGTCCAGTTACACATTTGTGGGCTTATAACTTGGCTTCTGAATGTCCTGGATAGGTCAGGTTTGTGTTAATGTACTCCAATCAACAGTCCCTACAACCACAAAAAGGAATGGAGTCATTAGCACTTATGGTTTGTAAATGGCACCCAGAATTATGTTGCACGAAGCAAAATTTCACATCATTCTGGGTTCATTTGTGTGAAAACAAGGTCCAATCAGGCAGAAACGTTACAGGAAGGTAGAATCTATTGAGTTGTAAGTGATCTGAACGTTTCATGATGATAGCACTTTCCTATAGGGGGTCAAACCATGTCCCAAAGGTCACCGGGCCTGGTGTCACTTTAAAGAAGTAGTCCAGTTACACCTTTGTGGGCTTATAACTTGGCTTCTGAATGTCCTAGAGAGATCAGGGTTGTTTTAGTGTACTCCAATCAACAGCCCCCACAACAACAAAAAGGAATGGAGTCATTAGCACTTATGGTTCTTAAATGGCACCCAGAATTATGTTGCACGAAGCACAATTTCACATCATTCTGGGTCCATTTGTGTGAAAACAAGGTCCAATCAGGCTGAAACGTTACAGGAAGGTAGAATCTATTGAGTTGTAAGTGATCTGAACGTTTCAAGATGATCGCACATTCCTATAGGGGGTAAAACCATGTCCCAAAGGTCACCGGGCCTGGTGTCACTTTAAAGAAGTAGTCCAGTTACATCTTTGTATGCTTATAACTTGGCTTCTGAATGTCCTAGAGAGATCAGGTTTGTTTTAATGTACTCCAATCAACAGCCCCTACAACCACAAAAAGGAATGGAGTCATTAGCACTTATGGTTTGTAAATGGCACCCAGAATTATGTTGCACGAAGCACAATTTCACATCATTCTGGGTCCATTTGTGTGAAAACAAGGTCCAATGAGGCTGAAACATTACAGGAAGGTAGAATCTATTAAAATGTAAGTGATCTGAAGGTTTCATGATGATAGCACTTCCCTAAGGGGGTCAAACCATGTCCCAAAGTTCACCGGATCTGGTGTCTAAAGAAGTAGTCCAGTTACACATTTGTGGGCTTATAACTTGGCTTCTGAATGTCCTAGAGAGATCAGGTTTGTTTTAGTATACTCCAATCAACAGCCCCTACAACCACAAAAAGGAATGGAGTCATTAGCACTTATGGTTTTTAAATGGCACCCAGAATTATGTTGCACGAAGCACAATTTCACATCATTCTGGGTTCATTTGTGTGAAAACAAGGTCCAATCAGGCTGAAACGTTACAGAAAGGTAGAATCTATTGAGTTGTAAGTGATCTGAACATTTCATGATGATAGCACTTTCCTAAGGGGGTCAAACCATGTCCCAAATGTCACCGGATCTGGTGTCAATTTAAAGTAGTAGTCCAGTTACACATTTGTGGGCTTATAACTTGGCTTCTGAATGTCCTGGAGAGGTCAGGTTTGTTTTAATGTACTCCAATCAACAGCCCCTACAACCACAAAAAGGAATGGAGTCATTAGCACTTATGGTTTGTAAATGGCACCCAGAATTATGTTGCACGAAGCAAATTTTCACATCATTCTGGGTTCATTTGTGTGAAAAAGAGGTCCAATCAGGCAGAAACGTTACAGGAAGGTAGAATCTATTGAGTTGTAAGTGATCTGAACGTTTCATGATGATAGCACTTTCCTATAGGGGGTCAAACCATGTCCCAAAGGTCACCGGGCCTGGTGTCACTTTAAAGAAGTAGTCCAGTTACACCTTTGTGGGCTTATAATTTGGCTTCTGAATGTCCTAGAGAGATCAGGGTTGTTTTAGTGTACTCCAATCAACAGCCCCCACAACCACAAAAAGGAATGGAGTCATTAGCACTTATGGTTCTTAAATGGCACCCAGAATTATGTTGCACGAAGCACAATTTCACATCATTCTGGGTCCATTTGTGTGAAAACAAGGTCCAATCAGGCTGAAACGTTACAAGAAGGTAGAATAAATTGAGTTGTAAGTGATCTGAACATTTCATGATGATCGCACATTCCTCTAGGGGGTCAAACCATGTCCCAAAGGTCACCGGGCCTGGTGTCACTTTAAAGAAGTAGTCCAGTTACACCTTTGTGGGCTTATAACTTGGCTTCTGAATGTCCTAGAGAGGTCAGGTTTGTTTTAGTGTACTCCAATCAACAGCCCCTACAACCACAAAAAGGAATGGAGTCATTAGCACTTATGGTTTGTAAATGGCACCCAGAATTATGTTGCACGAAGCACAATTTCACATCATTCTGGGTTCATTTGTGTGAAAACAAGGTCCAATCAGGCTGAAACGTTACAGGAAGGTAGAATCTATTGAGTTGTAAGTGATCTGAACGTTTCATGATGATAGCCCTTTCCTAAGGGGGTCAAACCATGTCCCAAAGGTCACCGGATATGGTGTCAATTTAAAGAAGTAGTCCAGTTACACATTTGTGGGCTTATAACTTGGCTTCTGAATGTCCTAGAGAGGTCAGGTTTGTTCTAGTGTACTCCAATCAACAGCCCCTACAACCACAAAAAGGAATGGAGTCATTAGCACTTATGGTTTGTAAATATCACCCAGAATTATGTTGCACGAATCACAATTTCACATCATTCTGGGTCCATTTGTGTTAAAACAAGGTCCAATCAGGCTGAAACATTACAGGAAGGTAGGATCTATTGAGTTGTAAGTGATCTGAACGTTTCATGATGATAGCACTTCCCTAAGGGGGTCAAACCATGTCCCAAAGGTCACCGGATCTGGTGTCTAAAGAAGTAGTCCAGTTACACATTTGTGGGCTTATAACTTGGCTTCTGAATGTCCTAGAGAGATCAAGTTTGTTTTAGTGTACTCCAATCAACAGCCCCTACAACCACAAAAGTAATGGAGTCATTAGCACTTATGGTTTGTAAATGGCACCCAGAATTATGTTGCACGAAGCACAATTTCACATCATTCTGGGTCCATTTGTGTGAAAACAAGGTCCAATCAGGCTGAAACGTTACAAGAAGGTAGAATCTATTGAGTTGTAAGTGATCTGAACGTTTCATGATGATCTCACATTCCCATAGGGGGTCAAACCATGTCCCAAAGGTCACCGGGCCTGGTGTCACTTTAAAGAAGTAGTCCAGTTACACCTTTGTGGGCTTATAACTTGGCTTCTGAATGTCCTAGAGAGGTCAGGTTTGTTTTAGTGTACTCCAATCAACAGCCCCTACAACCACAAAAAGGAATGGAGTCATTAGCACTTATGGTTTGTAAATGGCACCCAGAATTATGTTGCACGAAGCACAATTTCACATCATTCTGGGTCCATTTGTGTGAAAACAAGGTCCAATCAGGCAGAAACGTTACAGGAAGGTAGAATCTATTGAGTTGTAAGTGATCTGAACATTTCATTATGATAGCACTTTCCTAAGGGGGTCAAACCATGTCCCAAAGGTCACCGGCTCTGGTGTCAATTTAAAGTAGTAGTCCAGTTACACATTTGTGGACTTATAACTTGGCTTCTGAATGTCCTAGAGAGATCAGGTTTGTTTTAATGTACTCCAATCAACAGCCCCTACAACCACAAAAAGGAATGGAGTCATTAGCATTTATGGTTTGTAAATGGCACCCAGAATTATGTTGCACGAAGCACAATTTCACATCATTCTGGGTTCATTTGTGTGAAAACAAGGTCCAATCAGGCTGAAACAATACAGGAAGGTAGAATCTATTGAGTTGTAAGTGTTCTGAACGTTTCATGATGATCGCACTTTCCTAAGGGGGTCAAACCATGTCCCAAAGGTCACCGGATCTGGTGTCACTTTAAAGAAGTAGTCCAGTTACACATTTGTGGGCTTATAACTTGGCTTCTGAATGTCCTAGAGAGGTCAGGGTGTACTCCAATCAACAGCCCCTACAACCACAAAAAGGAATGGAGTCATTAGCACTTATGGTTTTTAAATGGCACCCAGAATTATGTTGCACGAAGCACAATTTCACATCATTCTGGGTTCATTTGTGTGAAAACAAGGTCCAATCAGGCTGAAACGTTACAGGAAGGTAGAATCTACTGAGTTGTAAGTGATCTGAACGTTTCATGATGATAGCACTTTCCTAAGGGGGTTAAACGATGTCCCAAAGATCACCAGATCTGGTGTCATTTTAAAGAAGTAGTCCAGTTACACATTTGTGGGCTTATAACTTGGCTTCTGAATGTCCTAGAGAGATCAGGTTTGTTTTAGTGTACTCCAATCAACAGCCCCTACAACCACAAAAAGGAATGGAGACATTAGCACTTATGGTTTTTAAATGGCACCCAGAATTATGTTGCACGAAGCACAATTTCACATCATTCTGGGTTCATTTGTGTGAAAACAAGGTCCAATCAGGCTGAAACAATACAGGAAGGTAGAATCTATTGAGTTGTAAGTGATCTGAACGTTTCATGATGATCGCACTTTCCTAAGGGGGTCAAACCATGTCCCAAAGGTCACCGGATCTGGTGTCACTTTAAAGAAGTAGTCCAGTTACACATTTGTGGGCTTATAACTTGGCTTCTGAATGTCCTAGAGAGGTCAGGGTTGTTTTAGTGTACTCCAATCAACAGCCCCTACAACCACAAAAAGGAATGGAGTCATTAGCACTTATGGTTTTTAAATGGCACCCAGAATTATGTTGCACGAAGCACAATTTCACATCATTCTGGGTTCATTTGTGTGAAAACAAGGTCCAATCAGGCTGAAACAATACAGGAAGGTAGAATCTATTGAGTTGTAAGTGATCTGAACGTTTCATGATGATCGCACTTTCCTAAGGGGGTCAAACCATGTCCCAAAGGTCACCGGATCTGGTGTCACTTTAAAGAAGTAGTCCAGTTACACATTTGTGGGCTTATAACTTGGCTTCTGAATGTCCAAGAGAGGTCAGGGTTGTTTTAGTGTACTCCAATCAACAGCCCCTACAACCACAAAAAGGAATGGAGTCATTAGCACTTATGGTTTTTAAATGGCACCCAGAATTATGTTGCACGAAGCACAATTTCACATCATTCTGGGTTCATTTGTGTGAAAACAAGGTCCAATCAGGCTGAAACGTTACAGGAAGGTAGAATCTACTGAGTTGTAAGTGATCTGAACGTTTCATGATGATAGCACTTTCCTAAGGGGGTTAAACGATGTCCCAAAGATCACCAGATCTGGTGTCAATTTAAAGAAGTAGTCCAGTTACACATTTGTGGGCTTATAACTTGGCTTCTGAATGTCCTAGAGAGATCAGGTTTGTTTTAGTGTACTCCAATCAACAGCCCCTACAACCACAAAAAGGAAAAGAGACATTAGCACTTATGGTTTTTAAATGGCACCCAGAATTATGTTGCACGAAGGACAATTTCACATCATTCTGGGTTCATTTGTGTGAAAACAAGGTCCAATCAGGCTGAAACAATACAGGAAGGTAGAATCTATTGAGTTGTAAGTGATCTGAACGTTTCATGATGATCACACTTTCCTAAGGGGGTCAAACCATGTCCCAAAGGTCACCGGATCTGGTGTCACTTTAAAGAAGTAGTCCAGTTACACATTTGTGGGCTTATAACTTGGCTTCTGAATGTCCTAGAGAGGTCAGGGTTGTTTTAGTGTACTCCAATCAACAGCCCCTACAACCACAAAAAGGAATGGAGTCATTAGCACTTATGGTTTTTAAATGGCACCCAGAATTATGTTGCACGAATCACAATTTCACATCATTCTGGGTTCATTTGTGTGAAAACAAGGTCCAATCAGGCTGAAAAGTTACAGAAAGGTAGAATCTACTGAGTTGTAAGTGATCTGAACGTTTCATGATGATAGCACTTTCCTAAGGGGGTTAAACGATGTCCCAAAGATCACCAGATCTGGTGTCAATTTAAAGAAGTAGTCCAGTTACACATTTGTGGGCTTATAACTTGGCTTCTGAATGTCCTAGAGAGATCAGGTTTGTTTTAGTGTACTCCAATCAACAGCCCCTACAACCACAAAAAGGAATGGAGTTATTAACACTTATGGTTTGTAAATGGCACCCAGAATTATGTTGCACGAAGCACAATTTCACATCATTCTGGGTCCATTTGTGTGAAAACAAGGTCCAATCAGGCTGAAACGCTACAAGAAGGTAGAATCTATTGAGTTGTAAGTGATCTGAACGTTTCAAGATGATCGCACATTCCTATAGGGGGTAAAACCATGTCCCAAAGGTCACCGGGCCTGGTGTCACTTTAAAGAAGTAGTCCAGTTACACCTTTGTGGGCTTATAACTTGGCTTCTGAATGTCCAAGAGAGGTTAGGTTTGTTTTAGTGTACTCCAATCAACAGCCCCTACAACCACAAAAAGGAATGGAGTAATTAGCACTTATGGTTTGTAAATGGCACCCAGAATTATGTTGCACGAAGCACAATTTCACATCATTCTGGGTCCATTTGTGTGAAAACAAGGTCCAATCAGGCTGAAACGTTACAGGAAGGTAGAATCTATTGAATTGTAAGTGATCTGAACGTTTCATGATGATAGCACTTTCCTAAGGGGGTCAAACCATGTCCCAAAGGTCACCGGGCCTGGTGTCACTTTAAAGAAGTAGTCCAGTTACACCTTTGTGGGCTTATAACTTGGCTTCTGAATATACGAGAGAGGTCAGGTTTGTTTTAGAGTACTCCAATTAGCAGCCCCCATTACCACTAAAAGGAATGAAGTCATTAGCATTTATGGTTTGTAAATGGCACCCAGAATTATGTTGCACGAAGCACAATTTCACATCATTCTGGGTCAATTTGTGTGAAAACAAGGTCCAATCCGGCTGAAACGCTACAAGAAGGTAGAATCTATTGAGTTGTAAGTGATCTGAACGTTTCAAGATGATCGCACATTCCTATAGGGGGTCAAACCATGTCCCAAAGGTCACCGGGCCAAGTGTCACTTTAAAGAAGTAGTCCAGTTACACCTTTGTGGGCTTATAACTTGGCTTCTGAATGTCCTAGAGAGATCAGGTTTGTTTTAGTATACTCCAATCAACAGCCCCTACAACCACAAAAAGGAATGGAGTCATTAGCACTTATGGTTTGTAAATGGCACCCAGAATTATGTTGCACGAAGCACAATTTCACATCATTCTGGGTTCATTTGTGTGAAAACAAGGTCCAATCAGGCTGCAACGTTACAGGAAGGTAGAATCTATTTAGTTGTAAGTGATCTGAACGTTTCATGATGATAGCGCTTTACTAAGGGGATCAAACCATGTCCCAAAGGTCACCGGATCTGGTGTCAATTTAAAGAAGTAGTCCAGTTACACATTTGTGGGCTTATAACTTGGCTTCTGAATGTCCTAGAGAGATCAAGTTTGTTTTAGTGTACTCCAATCAACAGCCCCTACAACCACAAAAGGAATGGAGTCATTAGCACTTATGGTTTGTAAATGGCACCCAGAATTATGTTGCACGAAGCACAATTTCACATCATTCTGGGTCCATTTGTGTGAAAACAAGGTCCAGTCAGGCTGAAACGTTACAAGAAGGTAGAATCTATTGAGTTGTAAGTGATCTGAACGTTTCATGATGATCTCACATTCCCATAGGGGGTCAAACCATGTCCCAAAGGTCACCGGGCCTGGTGTCACTTTAAAGAAGTAGTCCAGTTACACCTTTGTGGGCTTATAACTTGGCTTCTGAATGTCCTAGAGAGGTCAGGTTTGTTTTAGTGTACTCCAATCAAAAGCCCCTACAACCACAAAAAGGAATGGAGTCATTAGCACTTATGGTTTGTAAATGGCACCCAGAATTATGTTGCACGAAGCACAATTTCACATCATTCTGGGTCCATTTGTGTGAAAACAAGGTCCAATCAGGCTGAAACGTTACAGGAAGGTAGAATCTATTGAGTTGTAAGTGATCTGAACGTTTCATGATGATAGCACTTTCCTAAGGGGGTCAAACCATGTCCCAAAGGTCACCGGATCTGGTGTCAATTTAAAGTAGTAGTCCAGTTACACATTTGTGGACTTATAACTTGGCTTCTGAATGTCCTAGAGAGATCAGGTTTGCTTTAATGTACTCCAATCAACAGCCCCTACAACCACAAAAAGGAATGGAGTCATTAGCATTTATGGTTTGTAAATGGCACCCAGAATTATGTTGCACGAAGCACAATTTCACATCATTCTGGGTTCATTTGTGTGAAAACAAGGTCCAATCCGGCTGAAACGTTACAGGAAGGTAGAATCTATTGAGTTGTAAGTGATCTGAACGTTTCATGATGATAGCACTTTCCTAAGGGGGTCAAACCATGTCCCAAAGGTCACCGGATCTGGTGTCAATTTAAAGAAGTAGTCCAGTTACACATTTGTGGGCTTATAACTTGGCTTCTGAATGTCCTAGAGCGATCAGGTTTGCTTTAGTGTACTCCAATCAACAGCCCCTACAACCACAAAAAGGAATGGAGACATTAGCACTTATGGTTTGTAAATGGCACCCAGAATTATGTTGCACGAAGCACAATTTCACATCATTCTGGGTTCATTTGTGTGAAAACAAGGTCCAATCAGGCTGAAACAATACAGGAAGGTAGAATCTATTGAGTTGTAAGTGATCTGAACGTTTCATGATGATCGCACTTTCCTAAGGGGGTCAAACCATGTCCCAAAGGTCACTGGATCTGGTGTCACTTTAAAGAAGTAGTCCAGTTACACATTTGTGGGCTTATAACTTGGCTTCTGAATGTCCTAGAGAGGTCAGGGTTGTTTTAGTGTACTCCAATCAACAGCCCCTACAACCACAAAAAGGAATGGAGTCATTAGCACTTATGGTTTCTAAATGGCACCCAGAATTATGTTGCACGAAGCACAATTTCACATCATTCTGGGTTCATTTGTGTGAAAACAAGGTCCAATCAGGCTGAAACGTTACAGGAAGGTAGAATCTACTGAGTTGTAAGTGATCTGAACGTTTCATGATGATAGCACTTTCCTAAGGGGGTCAAACGATGTCCCAAAGATCACCGGATCTGGTGTCAATTTAAAGAACTAGTCCAGTTACACATTTGTGGGCTTATAACTTGGCTTCTGAATGTCCTAGAGGGATCAGGTTTGTTTTAGTGTACTCCAATCAACAGCCCCTACAACCACAAAAATGAATGGAGTCATTAGCACTTATGGTTTGTAAATGGCACCCAGAATTATGTTGCACGAAGCACAATTTCACATCATTCTGGGTCCATTTATGTGAAAACAAGGTCCAATCTTGCTGAAACGCTACAAGAAGGTAGAATCTATTGAGTTGTAAGTGATCTGAACGTTTCAAGATGATCGCACATTCCTATAGGGGGTAAAACCATGTCCCAAAGGTCACCGGGCCTGGTGTCACTTTAAAAAAGTAGTCCAGTTACACCTTTGTGGGCTTATAACTTTGCTTCTGAATGTCCTAGAGAGGTTAGGTTTGTTTTAGTGTACTCCAATCAACAGCCCCTACAACCACAAAAAGGAATGGAGTAATTAGCACTTATGGTTTGTAAATGGCCCCCAGAATTATGTTGCACGAAGCACAATTTCACATCATTCTGGGTCCATTTGTGTGAAAACAAGGTCCAATCAGGCTGAAACGTTACAGGAAGGTAGAATCTATTGAGTTGTAAGTGATCTGAACGTTTCATGATGATAGCACTTTCCTAAGGGGGTCAAACCATGTCCCAAAGGTCACCGGATCTGGTGTCAATTTAAAGAAGTAGTCCAGTTACACATTTGTGGGCTTATAACTTGGCTTCTGAATGTCCTAGAGACATCAGGTTTGTTTTAGTATACTCCAATCAACAGCCCCTACAACCACAAAAAGGAATGGAGTCATTAGCCCTTATGGTTTTTAAATGGCACCCAGAATTATGTTGCACGAAGCACAATTTCACATCATTCTGGGTTCATTTGTGTGAAAACAAGGTACAATCAGGCTGAAACGTTACAGGAAGGTAGAATCTATTGAATTGTAAGTGATCTGAACGTTTCATGATGATAGCACTTTCCTAAGGGGGTCAAACCATGTCCCAAAGGTCACCGGGCCTGGTGTCACTTTAAAGAAGTAGTCCAGTTACACCTTTGTGGGCTTATAACTTGGCTTCTGAATATCCTAGAGAGGTCAGGTTTGTTTTAGAGTACTCCAATTAGCAGCCCCCATTACCACTAAAAGGAATGAAGTCATTAGCATTTATGGTTTGTAAATGGCACCCAGAATTATGTTGCACGAAGCACAATTTCACATCATTCTGGGTTCATTTGTGTGAAAACAAGGTCCAGTCAGGCTGAAACGTTACAGGAAGGTAGAATCTATTTAGTTGGAAGTGATCTGAACGTTTCATGATGATAGCACTTTCCTAAGGGGGTCAAACCATGTCCCAAAGGTCACTGGATCTGGTGTCAATTTAAAGAAGTAGTCCAGTTACACATTTTTGGGCTTATAACTTGGCTTCTGAATGTCCTAGAGAGATCAGGTTTGTTTTAATGTACTCCAATCAACAGCCCCTACAACCACAAAAAGGAATGGAGTCATTAGCACTTATGGTTTGTAAGTGGCACCCAGAATTATGTTGCACGAAGCACAATTTCACATCATTCTGGGTCAATTTGTGTGAAAACAAGGTCCAATCCGGCTGAAACGCTACAAGAAGGTAGAATCTATTGAGTTGTAAGTGATCTGAACGTTTCAAGATGATCGCACATTCCTATAGGGGGTCAAACCATGTCCCAAAGGTCACCGGGCCAAGTGTCACTTTAAAGAAGTAGTCCAGTTACATCTTTGTGTGTGGGCTTATAACTTGGCTTCTGAATGTCCTAGAGAGATCAGGTTTGTTTTAGTGTACTCCAATCAACAGCCCCTAGAACCACAAAAAGGAATGGAGACATTAGCACTTATGGTTTTTAAATGGCACCCAGAATTATGTTGCACGAAGCACAATTTCACATCATTCTGGGTTCATTTGTGTGAAAACAAGGTCCAATCAGGCTGAAACGTTACAGGAAGGTAGAATCTATTGCGTTGTAAGTGATCTGAACGTTTCATGATGATAGCACTTTCCTAAGGGGGTCAAACCATGTCCCAAAGGTCACCGGATCTGGTGTCAATTTAAAGAAGTAGTTCAGTTACACATTTGTGGGCTTATAACTTGGCTTCTGAATGTCCTAGAGCGATCAGGTTTGTTTTAGTGTACACCAATCAACAGCCCCTACAACCACAAAAAGGAATGGAGTCATTAGCACTTATGGTTTTTAAATGGCACCCAGAATTATGTTGCACGAAGCACAATTTCACATCCTTCTGGGTTCATTTGTGTGAAAACAAGGTCCAATCAGGCTGAAACGTTACAGGAAGGTAGAATCTATTGAGTTGTAAGTGATCTGAACGTTTCATGATGATAGCACTTTCCTAAGGGGGTCAAACCATGTCCCAAAGGTCACTGGATCTGGTGTCAATTTAAAGAAGTTGTCCAGTTACACATTTTTGGGCTTATAACTTGGCTTCTGAATGTCCTAGAGAGATCAGGTTTGTTTTAATGTACTCCAATCAACAGCCCCTACAACCACAAAAAGGAATGGAGTCATTAGCACTTATGGTTTGTAAGTGGCACCCAGAATTATGTTGCACGAAGCACAATTTCACATCATTCTGGGTCAATTTGTGTGAAAACAAGGTCCAATCCGGCTGAAACGCTACAAGAAGGTAGAATCTATTGAGTTGTAAGTGATCTGAACGTTTCAAGATGATCGCACATTCCTATAGGGGGTCAAACCATGTCCCAAAGGTCACCGGGCCAAGTGTCACTTTAAAGAAGTAGTCCAGTTACATCTTTGTGTGTGGGCTTATAACTTGGCTTCTGAATGTCCTAGAGAGATCAGGTTTGTTTTAGTGTACTCCAATCAACAGCCCCTAGAACCACAAAAAGGAATGGAGACATTAGCACTTATGGTTTTTAAATGGCACCCAGAATTATGTTGCACGAAGCACAATTTCACATCATTCTGGGTTCATTTGTGTGAAAACAAGGTCCAATCAGGCTGAAACGTTACAGGAAGGTAGAATCTATTGCGTTGTAAGTGATCTGAACGTTTCATGATGATAGCACTTTCCTAAGGGGGTCAAACCATGTCCCAAAGGTCACCGGATCTGGTGTCAATTTAAAGAAGTAGTTCAGTTACACATTTGTGGGCTTATAACTTGGCTTCTGAATGTCCTAGAGCGATCAGGTTTGTTTTAGTGTACACCAATCAACAGCCCCTACAACCACAAAAAGGAATGGAGTCATTAGCACTTATGGTTTTTAAATGGCACCCAGAATTATGTTGCACGAAGCACAATTTCACATCCTTCTGGGTTCATTTGTGTGAAAACAAGGTCCAATCAGGCTGAAACGTTACAGGAAGGTAGAATCTATTGAGTTGTAAGTGATCTGAACGTTTCATGATGATAGCACTTTCCTAAGGGGGTCAAACCATGTCCCAAATGTCACCGGATCTGGTGTCAATTTAAAGTAGTAGTCCAGTTACACATTTGTGGGCTTATAACTTGGCTTCTGAATGTCCTGGAGAGGTCAGGTTTGTTTTAATGTACTCCAATCAACAGCCCCTACAACCACAAAAAGGAATGGAGTCATTAGCACTTATGGTTTGTAAATGGCACCCAGAATTATGTTGCACGAAGCAAAATTTCACATCATTCTGGGTTCATTTGTGTGAAAACAAGGTCCAATCAGGCAGAAACGTTACAGAAAGGTAGAATCTATTGAGTTGTAAGTGATCTGAACGTTTCATGATGATAGCACTTTCCTATAGGGGGTCAAACCATGTCCCAAAGGTCACCGGGCCTGGTGTCACTTTAAAGAAGTAGTCCAGTTACACCTTTGTGGGCTTATAACTTGGCTTCTGAATGTCCTAGAGAGATCAGGGTTGTTTTAGTGTACTCCAATCAACAGCCCCTACAACCACAAAAAGGAATGGAGTCATTAGCACTTATGGTTCTTAAATGGCACCCAGAATTATGTTGCACGAAGCACAATTTCACATCATTCTGGGTCCATTTGTGTGAAAACAAGGTCCAATCAGGCTGAAACGTTACAGGAAGGTAGAATCTATTGAGTTGTAAGTGATCTGAACGTTTCAAGATGATCGCACATTCCTATAGGGGGTAAAACCATGTCCCAAAGGTCACCGGGCCTGGTGTCACTTTAAAGAAGTAGTCCAGTTACATCTTTGTAGGCTTATAACTTGGCTTCTGAATGTCCTAGAGAGATCAGGTTTGTTTTAATGTACTCCAATCAACAGCCCCTACAACCACAAAAAGGAATGGAGTCATTAGCACTTATGGTTTGTAAATGGCACCCAGAATTATGTTGCACGAAGCACAATTTCACATCATTCTGGGTTCATTTGTGTGAAAACAAGGTCCAATCAGGCAGAAACGTTACAGGAAGGTAGAATCTATTGAGTTGTAAGTGATCTGAACGTTTCATGATGATAGCACTTTCCTAAGGGGGTCAAACCATGTCGCAAAGGTCACTGGATCTGGTGTCACTTTAAAGAATTAGTCCAGTTACACATTTGTGGGCTTATAACTTGGCTTCTGAATGTCCTAGAGAGATCAGGTTTGTTTTAGTGTACTCCAATCAACAGCCCCTACAACCACAAAAAGGAATGGAGTCATTAGCACTTATGGTTTGTAAATGGCACCCAGAATTATGTTGCACGAAGCACAATTTCACATCATTCTGGGTCCATTTGTGTGAAAACAAGGTCCAATCAGGCTGAAACGTTACAAGAAGGTAGAATCTATTGAGTTTTAAGTGATCTGAACGTTTCATGATGATAGCACTTTCCTAAGGGGGTCAAACCATGTCCCAAAGGTCACCGGATCTGGTGTCAATTTAAAGTAGTCCAGTTACACATTTGTGGGCTTACAACTTGGCTTCTGAATGTCCTAGAGAGATCAGGTTTGTTTTAGTGTACTCCAATCAACAGCCCCTACAACCACAAAAAGGAATGGAGTCATTAGCACTTATGGTTTTTAAATGGCACCCAGAATTATGTTGCACGAAGCACAATTTCACATCATTCTGGGTTCATTTGTGTGAAAACAAGGTCCAATCAGGCTGAAACGTTACAGGAAGGTAGAATCTATTGAGTTGTAAGTGATCTGAACGTTTCATGTTGATAGCACTTTCCTAAGGGGGTCAAACCATGTCCCAAAGGTCACCGGATCTGGTGTCAATTTAAAGAAGTAGTCCAGTTACACATTTGTGGGCTTATAACTTGGCTTCTGAATGTCCTAGAGAGATCAGGTTTGTTTTAGTGTACTCCAATCAACAGCCCCTACAACCACAAAAAGGAATGGAGTCATTAGCACTTAAGGTTTGTAAATGGCACCCAGAATTATGTTGCACGAAGCACAATTTCACATCATTCTCGGTTCATTTGTGTGAAAACAAGGTCCAATCAGGCTGAAACGTTACAGGAAGGTAGAATCTATTGAGTTGTATGTGATCTGAATGTTTCATGATGATAGCACTTTCCTAAGGGGGTCAAACCATGTCCCAAAGGTCACCGGATCTGGTGTCACTTTAAAGAAGTTGTCCAGTTACACCTTTGTGGGCTTATAACTTGGCTTCTGAATGTCCTAGAGAGGTCAAGTTTGTTTTATTGTACTCCAATCAACAGCCCCTACAACCACAAAAAGGAATGGAGTCATTAGCACTTATGGTTTGTAAATGGCACCCAGAATTATGTTGCACGAAGCACAATTTCACATCATTCTGGGTTCATTTGTGTGAAAACAAGGTCCACTCTGGCTGAAACGTTACAGGAAGGTAGAATCTATTGAGTTGTAAGTGATCTTAACGTTTCATGATGATAGCACTTTCCTAAGGGGGTCAAACCATGTCCCAAAGGTCACCGGATCTGGTGTCAATTTAAAGAAGTAGTCCAGTTACACATTTGTGGGCTTATAACTTGGCTTCTGAATGTCCTAGAGAGATCAGGTTTATTTTAGTGTACTCCAATCAACAGCCCCTACAACCACAAAAAGGAATGGAGTCATTAGCACTTATGGTTTTTAAATGGCACCCAGAATTATGTTGCACGAAGCACAATTTCACATCATTCTGGGTCCATTTGTGTGAAAACAAGGTCCAATCAGGCTGAAACGTTACAGGAAGGTAGAATCTATTGAGTTGTAAGTGATCTGAACGTTTCATGATGATAGCACTTTCCTAAGGGGGTCAAACCATGTCCCAAAGCTCACTGGATCTGGTGTCAATTTAAAGAAGTAGTCCAGTTACACATTTTTGGGCTTATAACTTGGCTTCTGAATGTCCTAGAGAGATCAGGTTTGTTTTAATGTACTCCAATCAACAGCCCCTACAACCACAAAAAGGAATGGAGTCATTAGCACTTATGGTTTGTAAGTGGCACCCAGAATTATGTTGCACGAAGCACAATTTCACATCATTCTGGGTCAATTTGTGTGAAAACAAGGTCCAATCCGGCTGAAACGCTACAAGAAGGTAGAATCTATTGAGTTGTAAGTGATCTGAACGTTTCAAGATGATCGCACATTCCTATAGGGGGTCAAACCATGTCCCAAAGGTCACCGGGCCAAGTGTCACTTTAAAGAAGTAGTCCAGTTACACCTTTGTGGGCTTATAACTTGGCTTCTGAATGTCCTAGAGAGGTTAGGTTTGTTTTAGTGTACTCCAATCAACAGCCCCTACAACCACAAAAAGGAATGGAGTCATCAGCACTTATGGTTTGTAAATGGCACCCAGAATTATTTTGCACGAAGCACAATTTCACATCATTCTGGGTTCATTTGTGTGAAAACAAGGTCCAATCAGGCTGAAACGTTACTGGAAGCTAGAATCTATTGAGTTGTAAGTGATCTGAACGTTTCATGATGATAGAGCTTTCCTATGGGGGTCAAATCATGTCCCAAAGGTCACCGGATCTGGTGTCAATTTAAAGAAGTAGTCCATTTACACATTTGTGGGCTTATAACTTGGCTTCTGAATGTCCTAGAGAGATCAGGTTTATTTTAGTGTACTCCAATCAACAGCCCCTACAACCACAAAAAGGAATGGAGTCATTAGCACTTATGGTTCTTAAATGGCACCCAGAATTATGCTGCACTAAGCACAATTTCACATGATTCTGGGTCAATTTGTGTGAAAACAAGGTCCAATCCGGCTGAAACGCTACAAGAAGGTAGAATCTATTGAGTTGTAAGTGATCTGAACGTTTCAAGATGATCGCACATTCCTATAGGGGGTCAAACCATGTCCCAAAGGTCACCGGACCAAGTGTCACTTTAAAGAAGTAGTCCAGTTACATCTTTGTGTGTGGGCTTATAACTTGGCTTCTGAATGTCCTAGAGAGATCAGGTTTGTTTTAGTGTACTCCAATCAACAGCCCCTAGAACCACAAAAAGGAATGGAGACATTAGCACTTATGGTTTTTAAATGGCACCCAGAATTATGTTGCACGAAGCACAATTTCACATCATTATGGGTTCATTTGTGTGAAAACAAGGTCCAATCAGGCTGAAACGTTACAGGAAGGTAGAATCTATTGCGTTGTAAGTGATCTGAACGTTTCATGATGATAGCACTTTCCTAAGGGGGTCAAACCATGTCCCAAAGGTCACCGGATCTGGTGTCAATTTAAAGAAGTAGTCCAGTTACACATTTGTGGGCTTAGAACTTGGCTTCTGAATGTCCTAGAGCGATCACGTTTGTTTTAGTCTACACCAATCAACAGCCCCTACAACCACAAAAAGGAATGGAGTCATTAGCACTTATGGTTTTTAAATGGCACCCAGAATTATGTTGCACAAAGCACAATTTCACATCATTCTGGGTTCATTTGTGTGAAAACAAGGTCCAATCAGGCTGAAACGTTACAGGAAGGTAGAATCTATTGAGTTGTAAGTGATCTGAACGTTTCATGATGATAGCACTTTCCTAAGGGGGTCAAACCATGTCCCAAAGGTCACCGGATCTGGTGTCAATTTAAAGAATTAGTCCAGTTACACATTTGTGGGCTTATAACTTGGCTTCTGAATGTCCTAGAGAGATCAGGTTTGTTTTAGTGTACTCCAATCAACAGCCCCTACAACCACAAAAAGGAATGGAGTCATTAGCACTTATGGTTTGTAAATGGCACCCAGAATTATGTTGCACGAAGCACAATTTCACATCATTCTGGGTCCATTTGTGTGAAAACAAGGTCAAATCAGGCTGAAACATTACAGGAAGGTAGAATCTATTAAATTGTAAGTGATCTGAACGTTTCATGATGATAGCACTTCCCTAAGGGGGTCAAACCATGTCCCAAAAGTCTCCGGATCTGGTGTCTAAAGAAGTAGTCCAGTTACACATTTGTGGGCTTATAACTTGGCTTCTGAATGTCCTAGAGAGATCAGGTTTGTTTTAGTATACTCCAATCAACAGCCCCTACAACCACAAAAAGGAATGGAGTCATTAGCACTTATGGTTTTTAAATGGCACCCAGAATTATGTTGCACGAAGCACAATTTCACATCATTCTGGGTTCATTTGTGTGAAAACAAGGTCCAATCAGGCTGAAACGTTACAGGAAGGTAGAATCTATTGAGTTGTAAGTGATCTGAACGTTTCATGATGATAGCACTTTCCTAAGGGGGTCAAACCATGTCCCAAATGTCACCGGATCTGGTGTCAATTTAAAGTAGTAGTCCAGTTACACATTTGTGGGCTTATAACTTGGCTTCTGAATGTCCTGGAGAGGTCAGGTTTGTTTTAATGTAATCCAATCAACAGCCCCTACAACCACAAAAAGGAATGGAGTCATTAGCACTTATGGTTTGTAAATGGCACCCAGAATTATGTTGCACGAAGCAAAATTTCACATCATTCTGGGTTCATTTGTGTGAAAACAAGGTCCAATCAGGCAGAAACGTTACAGGAAGGTAGAATCTATTGAGTTGTAAGTGATCTGAACGTTTCATGATGATAGCACTTTCCTATAGGGGGTCAAACCATGTCCCAAAGGTCACCGGGCCTGGTGTCACTTTAAAGAAGTAGTCCAGTTACACCTTTGTGGGCTTATAACTTGGCTTCTGAATGTCCTAGAGAGATCAGGGTTGTTTTAGTGTACTCCAATCAACAGCCCCTACAACCACAAAAATGAATGGAGTCATTAGCACTTATGGTTCTTAAATGGCACCCAGAATTATGCTGCACTAAGCACAATTTCACATGATTCTGGGTCAATTTGTGTGAAAACAAGGTCCAATCCGGCTGAAACGCTACAAGAAGGTAGAATCTATTGAGTTGTAAGTGATCTGAACGTTTCAAGATGATCGCACATTCCTATAGGGGGTCAAACCATGTCCCAAAGGTCACCGGACCAAGTGTCACTTTAAAGAAGTAGTCCAGTTACATCTTTGTGTGTGGGCTTATAACTTGGCTTCTGAATGTCCTAGAGAGATCAGGTTTGTTTTAGTGTACTCCAATCAACAGCCCCTAGAACCACAAAAAGGAATGGAGACATTAGCACTTATGGTTTTTAAATGGCACCCAGAATTATGTTGCACGAAGCACAATTTCACATCATTATGGGTTCATTTGTGTGAAAACAAGGTCCAATCAGGCTGAAACGTTACAGGAAGGTAGAATCTATTGCGTTGTAAGTGATCTGAACGTTTCATGATGATAGCACTTTCCTAAGGGGGTCAAACCATGTCCCAAAGGTCACCGGATCTGGTGTCAATTTAAAGAAGTAGTCCAGTTACACATTTGTGGGCTTAGAACTTGGCTTCTGAATGTCCTAGAGCGATCACGTTTGTTTTAGTCTACACCAATCAACAGCCCCTACAACCACAAAAAGGAATGGAGTCATTAGCACTTATGGTTTTTAAATGGCACCCAGAATTATGTTGCACAAAGCACAATTTCACATCATTCTGGGTTCATTTGTGTGAAAACAAGGTCCAATCAGGCTGAAACGTTACAGGAAGGTAGAATCTATTGAGTTGTAAGTGATCTGAACGTTTCATGATGATAGCACTTTCCTAAGGGGGTCAAACCATGTCCCAAAGGTCACCGGATCTGGTGTCAATTTAAAGAATTAGTCCAGTTACACATTTGTGGGCTTATAACTTGGCTTCTGAATGTCCTAGAGAGATCAGGTTTGTTTTAGTGTACTCCAATCAACAGCCCCTACAACCACAAAAAGGAATGGAGTCATTAGCACTTATGGTTTGTAAATGGCACCCAGAATTATGTTGCACGAAGCACAATTTCACATCATTCTGGGTCCATTTGTGTGAAAACAAGGTCAAATCAGGCTGAAACATTACAGGAAGGTAGAATCTATTAAATTGTAAGTGATCTGAACGTTTCATGATGATAGCACTTCCCTAAGGGGGTCAAACCATGTCCCAAAAGTCTCCGGATCTGGTGTCTAAAGAAGTAGTCCAGTTACACATTTGTGGGCTTATAACTTGGCTTCTGAATGTCCTAGAGAGATCAGGTTTGTTTTAGTATACTCCAATCAACAGCCCCTACAACCACAAAAAGGAATGGAGTCATTAGCACTTATGGTTTTTAAATGGCACCCAGAATTATGTTGCACGAAGCACAATTTCACATCATTCTGGGTTCATTTGTGTGAAAACAAGGTCCAATCAGGCTGAAACGTTACAGGAAGGTAGAATCTATTGAGTTGTAAGTGATCTGAACGTTTCATGATGATAGCACTTTCCTAAGGGGGTCAAACCATGTCCCAAATGTCACCGGATCTGGTGTCAATTTAAAGTAGTAGTCCAGTTACACATTTGTGGGCTTATAACTTGGCTTCTGAATGTCCTGGAGAGGTCAGGTTTGTTTTAATGTAATCCAATCAACAGCCCCTACAACCACAAAAAGGAATGGAGTCATTAGCACTTATGGTTTGTAAATGGCACCCAGAATTATGTTGCACGAAGCAAAATTTCACATCATTCTGGGTTCATTTGTGTGAAAACAAGGTCCAATCAGGCAGAAACGTTACAGGAAGGTAGAATCTATTGAGTTGTAAGTGATCTGAACGTTTCATGATGATAGCACTTTCCTATAGGGGGTCAAACCATGTCCCAAAGGTCACCGGGCCTGGTGTCACTTTAAAGAAGTAGTCCAGTTACACCTTTGTGGGCTTATAACTTGGCTTCTGAATGTCCTAGAGAGATCAGGGTTGTTTTAGTGTACTCCAATCAACAGCCCCTACAACCACAAAAAGGAATGGAGTCATTAGCACTTATGGTTCTTAAATGGCACCCAGAATTATGTTGCACGAAGCACAATTTCACATCATTCTGGGTCCATTTGTGTGAAAACAAGGTCCAATCAGGCTGAAACGTTACAGGAAGGTAGAATCTATTGAGTTGTAAGTGATCTGAACGTTTCAAGATGATCGCACATTCCTATAGGGGGTAAAACCATGTCCCAAAGGTCACCGGGCCTGGTGTCATTTTAAAGAAGTAGTCCAGTTACATCTTTGTAGGCTTATAACTTGGCTTCTGAATGTCCTAGAGAGATCAGGTTTGTTTTAATGTACTCCAATCAACAGCCCCTACAACCACAAAAAGGAATGGAGTCATTAGCACTTATGGTTTGTAAATGGCACCCAGAATTATGTTGCACGAAGCACAATTTCACATCATTCTGGGTCCATTTGTGTGAAAACAAGGTCCAATCAGGCTGAAACGTTACAAGAAGGTAGAATCTATTGAGTTGTAAGTGATCTGAACGTTTCATGATGATAGCACTTTCCTAAGGGGGTCAAACCATGTCCCAAAGGTCACCGGATCTGGTGTCAATTTAAAGAAGTAGTACAGTTACACATTTGTGGGTTTATAACTTGGCTTCTGAATGTCCTAGAGAGATCAGGTTTGTTTTAGTGTACTCCAATCAACAGCCCCTACAACCACAAAAAGGAATGGAGTCATTAGCACTTATGGTTTGTAAATGGCACCCAGAATTATGTTGCACGAAGCACAATTTCACTTCATTCTGGGTTCATTTGTGTGAAAACAAGGTCCAATCAGGCTGAAACGTTACAAGAAGGTAGAATCTATTGAGTTGTAAGTGATCTGAACGTTTCATGATGATCGCACATTCCTATAGGGGGTCAAACCATGTCCCAAAGGTCACCGGGCCTGGTGTCACTTTAAAGAAGTAGTCCAGTTAAACATTTGTGGGCTTATAACTTGGCTTCTGAATATCCTAGAGAGGTCAGGTTTGTTTTAGAGTACTCCAGTTAACAGCCCCCATTACCCCAAAGAGGAATGGAGTCATTAGCACTTATGGTTTTTAAATGGCACCCAGAATTATGTTGCACGAAGCACACTTTCAAATCATTCTGGGTTCATTTGTGTGAAAACAAGGTCCAATCAGGCTGAAACGTTACAGGAAGTTAGAATCTATTGAGTTGTAAGTGATCTGAACGTTTCATGATGATAGCACTTTCCTAAGGGGGTCAAACCATGTCCCAAAGGTCACCGGATCTGGTGTCAATTTAAAGAAGTAGTCCAGTTACACATTTGTGGGCTTATAACTTGGCTTCTGAATGTCCTAGAGTGATCAGGTTTGTTTTAGTGTACACCAATCAACAGCCCCTACAACCACAAAAAGGAATGGAGTCATTAGCACTTATGGTTTTTAAATGGCACCCAGAATTATGTTGCACGAAGCACACTTTCACATCATTCTGGGTTCATTTGTGTGAAAACAAGGTCCAATCAGGCTGAAACGTTACAGGAAGTTAGAATCTATTGAGTTGTAAGTGATCTGAACGTTTCATTATGATAGCACTTTCCTAAGGGGGTCAAACCATGTCCCAAAGGTCACCGGATCTGGTGTCAATTTAAAGAAGTAGTCCAGTTACACATTTGTGGGCTTATAACGTGGCTTCTGAATGTCCTAGAGAGATCAGGTTTGTATTAGTATACTCCAATCAACAGCCCCTACAACCACAAAAAGGAATGGAGTCATTAGCACTTATGGTTTTTAAATGGCACCCAGAATTATGTTGCACGAAGCACAATTTCACATCATTCTGGGTTCATTTGTGTGAAAACAAGGTCCAATCAGGCTGAAACGTTACAGGAAGGTAGAATCTATTGCGTTGTAAGTGATCTGAACGTTTCATGATGATAGCACTTTCCTAAGGGGGTCAAACCATGTCCCAAAGGTCACCGGATCTGGTGTCAATTTAAAGAAGTAGTCCAGTTACACATTTGTGGGCTTATAACTTGGCTTCTGAATGTCCTAGAGCGATCAGGTTTGTTTTAGTGTACACCAATCAACAGCCCCTACAACCACAAAAAGGAATGGAGTCATTAGCACTTATGGTTTTTAAAAGGCATCCAGAATTATGTTGCACGAAGCACAATTTCACATCATTCTGGGTTCATTTGTGTGAAAACAAGGTCCAATCAGGCTGAAACGTTACAGGAAGGTAGAATCTATTGAGTTGTAAGTGATCTGAACGTTTCATGATGATAGCACTTTCCTAAGGGGGTCAAACCATGTCCCAAAGGTCACCGGATCTGGTGTCAATTTAAAGAAGTAGTCCAGTTACACATTTGTGGGCTTATAACGTGGCTTCTGAATGTCCTAGAGAGATCAGGTTTGTTTTAGTATACTCCAATCAACAGCCCCTACAACCACAAAAAGGAATGGAGTCATTAGCACTTATGGTTTTTAAATGGCACCCAGAATTATGTTGCACGAAGCACAATTTCACATGATTCTGGGTCCATTTGTGTGAAAACAAGGTCCAATCAGGCTGAAACGTTACAGGAAGTTAGAATCTATTGAGTTGTAAGTGATCTGAATGTTTCATGATGATAGCACTTTCCTAAGGGGATCAAACCATGTCCCAAAGGTCACCGGATCTGGTGTCAATTTAAAGAAGTAGTCCAGTTACACATTTGTGGGCTTATAACTTGGCTTCTGAATGTCCTAGAGAGATCAGGTTTGTTTTAATGTACTCCAATCAACAGCCCCTACAACCACAAAAAGGAATGGAGTCATTAGCATTTATGGTTTGTAAATGGCACCCAGAATTATGTTGCACGAAGCACAATTTCACATCATTCTGGGTTCATTTGTGTGAAAACAAGGTCCAATCAGGCTGAAACGTTACAGGAAGGTAGAATCTATTTAGTTGTAAGTGATCTGAACGTTTCATGATGATAGCGCTTTCCTAAGGGGATCAAACCATGTCCCAAAGGTCACCGGATCTGGTGTCAATTTAAAGAAGTAGTCCAGTTACACATTTGTGGGCTTATAACTTGGCTTCTGAATGTCCTAGAGAGATCAGGTTTGTTTTAGTGTACTCCAATCAACAGCCCCTACAACCACAAAAGGAATGGAGTCATTAGCCTTATGGTTTGTAAATGGCACCCAGAATTATGTTGCACGAAGCACAATTTCACATCATTCTGGGTTCATTTGTGTGAAAACAAGGTCCAATCAGGCTGAAACGTTACAGGAAGGTAGAATCTATTTAGTTGTAAGTGATCTGAACGTTTCATGATGATAGCGCTTTCCTAAGGGGATCAAACCATGTCCCAAAGGTCACCGGATCTGGTGTCAATTTAAAGAAGTAGTCCAGTTACACATTTGTGGGCTTATAACTTGGCTTCTGAATGTCCTAGAGAGATCAGGTTTGTTTTAGTGTACTCCAATCAACAGCCCCTACAACCACAAAAGGAATGGAGTCATTAGCACTTATGGTTTTTAAATGGCACCCAGAATTATGTTGCACGAAGCACAATTTCACATGATTCTGGGTCCATTTGTGTGAAAACAAGGTCCAATCAGGCTGAAACGTTACAGGAAGTTAGAATCTATTGAGTTGTAAGTGATCTGAATGTTTCATGATGATAGCACTTTCCTAAGGGGATCAAACCATGTCCCAAAGGTCACCGGATCTGGTGTCAATTTAAAGAAGTAGTCCAGTTACACATTTGTGGGCTTATAACTTGGCTTCTGAATGTCCTAGAGAGATCAGGTTTGTTTTAATGTACTCCAATCAACAGCCCCTACAACCACAAAAAGGAATGGAGTCATTAGCATTTATGGTTTGTAAATGGCACCCAGAATTATGTTGCACGAAGCACAATTTCACATCATTCTGGGTTCATTTGTGTGAAAACAAGGTCCAATCAGGCTGAAACGTTACAGGAAGGTAGAATCTATTTAGTTGTAAGTGATCTGAACGTTTCATGATGATAGCGCTTTCCTAAGGGGATCAAACCATGTCCCAAAGGTCACCGGATCTGGTGTCAATTTAAAGAAGTAGTCCAGTTACACATTTGTGGGCTTATAACTTGGCTTCTGAATGTCCTAGAGAGATCAGGTTTGTTTTAGTGTACTCCAATCAACAGCCCCTACAACCACAAAAGGAATGGAGTCATTAGCCTTATGGTTTGTAAATGGCACCCAGAATTATGTTGCACGAAGCACAATTTCACATCATTCTGGGTCCATTTGTGTGAAAACAAGGTCCAATCAGGCTGAAACATTACAAGAAGGTAGAATCTATTGAGTTGTAAGTGATCTGAATGTTTCATGATGATAGCACTTTCCTAAGGGGGTCAAACCATGTCCCAAAGGTCATCGGATCTGGTGTCAATTTAAAGAAGTAGTCCAGTTACACATTTGTGGGCTTAAAACTTGGCTTCTGAATGTCCTAGAGCGATCAGGTTTGCTTTAGTGTACTCCAATCAACAGCCCCTACAACCACAAAAAGGAATGGAGACATTAGCACTTATGGTTTTTTAAATGGCACCCAGAATTATGTTGCACGAAGCACAATTTCACATCATTCTGGGTTCATTTGTGTGAAAACAAGGTCCAATCAGGCTGAAACGTTACAGGAAGGTAGAATCTACTGAGTTGTAAGTGATCTGAACGTTTCATGATGATAGCACTTTCCTAAGGGGGTCAAACCATGTCCCAAAGATCACCGGATCTGGTGTCAATTTAAAGAAGTAGTCCAGTTACACATTTGTGGGCTTATAACTTGGCTTCTGAATGTCCTAGAGAGATCAGGTTTGTTTTAGTGTACTCCAATCAACAGCCCCTACAACCACAAAAAGGAATGGAGTCATTAGCACTTATGGTTTGTAAATGGCACCCAGAATTATGTTGCACGAAGCACAATTTCACATCATTCTGGGTCCATTTGTGTGAAAACAAGGTCCAATCAGGCTGAAACGCTACAAGAAGGTAGAATCTATTGAGTTGTAAGTGATCTGAACATTTCAAGATGATCGCACATTCCTATAGGGGGTAAAACCATGTCCCAAAGGTCACCGGGCCTGGTGTCACTTTAAAGAAGTAGTCCAGTTACACCTTTGTGGGCTTATAACTTGGCTTCTGAATGTCCTAGAGAGGTTAGGTGTGTTTTAGTGTACTCCAATCAACAGCCCCTACAACCACAAAAAGGAATGGAGTCATTAGCACTTATGGTTTGTAAATGGCACCCAGAATTATGTTGCACGAAGCACAATTTCACATCATTCTGGGTCCATTTGTGTGAAAACAAGGTCCAATCAGGCTGAAATGTTACAGGAAGGTAGAATCTATTTAGTTGTAAGTGATCTGAACGTTTCATGATGATAGCGCTTTCCGAAGGGGATCAAACCATGTCCCAAAGGTCACCGGATCTGGTGTCAATTTAAAGAAGTAGTCCAGTTACACATTTGTGGGCTTATAACTTGGCTTCTGAATGTCCTAGAGAGATCAGGTTTGTTTTAGTGTACTCCAATCAACAGCCCCTAAAACCACAAAAGGAATGGAGTCATTAGCACTTATGGTTTGTAAATGGCACCCAGAATTATGTTGCACGAAGCACAATTTCACATCATTCTGGGTCCATTTGTGTGAAAACAAGGTTCAATCAGGCTGAAACGTTACAAGAAGGTAGAATCTATTGAGTTGTAAGTGATCTGAACGTTTCATGAAGATCGCACATTCCTATAGGGGGTCAAACCATGTCCCAAAGGTCACCGGGCCTGGTGTCACTTTAAAGTAGTAGTCCAGTTACACCATTGTGGGCTTATAACTTGGCTTCTGAATGTCCTAGAGAGGTCAGGTTTGTTTTAGTGTACTCCAATCAACAGCCCCTACAACCACAAAAAGGAATGGAGTCATTAGCACTTATGGTTTGTATATGGCACCCAGAATTATGTTGCACGAAGCACAATTTCACATCATTCTGGGTTCATTTGTGTGAAAACAAGGTCCAATCAGGCTGACACCTTACAGGAAGGTAGAATCTATTGAGTTGTAAGTGATCTGAACATTTCATGATGATAGCACTTTCCTAAGGGGGTCAATCCATGTCCCAAAGGTCACCGGATCTGGTGTCAATTTAAAGAAGTAGTCCAGTTACACATTTGTGGGCTTATAACTTGGCTTCTGAATGTCCTAGAGAGATCAGGTTTGTTTTAATGTACTCCAATCAAGAGACCCTACAAACACAAAAAGGAATGGAGTCATTAGCACTTATGGTTTGTAATAAAATAAACTTGATCTCTCTAGGACATTCAGAAGCCAAGTTATAAGCCCACACATGTGTAACTGGACTACTTCTTTAAATTGACACCAGATCCGGTGACCTTTGGGACATGGTTTGACCCCCTTAGGAAAGTGCTATCATCATGAAACGTTCAGATCACTTACAACTCAATAGATTCTACCTTCCTGTAACGTTTCAGCCTGATTGGACCTTGTTTTCACACAAATGGACCCAGAATGATGTGAAATTGTGCTTCGTGCAACATAATTCTGGGTGCCATTTACAAACCATAAGTGATAATGACTCCCTTCCTTTTTGTGGTTGTAGGGGCTGTTGATTGGAGTACACTAAAATAAACCTGATCTCTCTAGGACATTCAGAAGCCAAGTTATAAGCCCACAAATGTGTAACTGGACTACTTATTTAAATTGACACCAGATCCGGTGACCTTTGGGACATGGTTTGACCCCCTTAGGAAAGTGCTATCATCATGAAATGTTCAGATCACATACAACTCAATAGATTCTACTTTCTTGTAGCGTTTCAGCCTGATTGGACCTTGTTTTCACACAAATGGACCCAGAATGATGTGAAATTGTGCTTCGTGCAACATAATTCTGGGTGCCATTTAAAAACCATAAGTGCTAATGACTCCATTCCTTTTTGTGGTTGTAGGGGCTGTTGATTGGAGTACACTAAAACAAACCTGATCTCTCTAGGACATTCAGAAGCCAAGTTATAAGCCCACACATGTGTAACTGGACTAGTTCTTTAAATTGACACCAGATCCGGTGACCTTTGGGACATGGTGTGACCCCCTTAGGAAAGTGCTATCATCATTAAACGTTCAGATCACTTACAACTCAATAGATTCTACCTTCCTGTAACGTTTCAGCCTGATTGGACCTTGTTTTCACACAAATGGACCCAGAATGATGTGAAATTGTGCTTCGTGCAACATAATTCTGGGTGCCATTTACAAACCATAAGTGCTAATGACTCCATTCCTTTTTGTGGTTGTAGGGGCTGTTGATTGGAGTACACTACAATAAACCTGATCTCTCTAGGACATTCAGAAGCCAAGATATAAGCCCACAAATGTGTAACTGGACTACTTATTTAAATTGACACCAGATCCGGTGACCTTTGGGACATGGTTTGACCCCCTTAGGAAAGTGCTATCATCATTACACGTTCAGATCACTTACAACTCAATAGATTCTACCTTCCTGTAACGTTTCAGCCTGATTGGACCTTGTTTTCACACAAATGAACCCAGAATGATGTGAAATTGTGCTTCGTGCAACATAATTCTGGGTGCCATTTAAAAACCATAAGTGCTAATGACTCCATTCCTTTTTGTGGTTGTAGGGGCTGTTGATTGGAGTACACTAAAACAAACCTGATCTCTCTAGGACATTCAGAAGCCAAGTTATAAGCCCACACATGTGTAACTGGACTACTCCTTTAAATTGACACCAGATCCGGTGACCTTTGGGACATGGTGTGACCCCCTTAGGAAAGTGCGATCATCATGAAACGTTCAGATCACTTACAACTCAATAGATTCTACCTTCCTGTATTGTTTTAGCCTGATTGGACCTTGTTTTCACAAAAATGAACCCAGAATGATGTGAAATTGTGCTTCGTGCAACATAATTCTGGGTGCCATTTAAAAACCATAAGTGCTAATGTCTCCATTCCTGTTTGTGGTTGTAGGGGCTGCTGATTGGAGTACACTAAAGCAAACCTGATCGCTCTAGGACATTCAGAAGCCAAGTTATAAGCCCACAAATGTGTAACTGGACTACTTCTTTAAATTGACACCAGATCCGGTGACCTTTGGGACACTGTTTGACCCCCTTAGGAAAGTGCTATCATCATGAAACGTTCAGATCACTTACAACTCAATAGATTCTACCTTCCTGTAACGTTTCAGCCTGATTGGACCTTGTTTTCACACAAATGGACCCAGAATGATGTGAAATTGTGCTTCGTGCAACATAATTCTGGGTGCCATTTAAAAACCATAAGTGCTAATGACTCCATTCCTTTTTGTGGTTGTAGGGGCTGTTGATTGGAGTATACTAAAACAAACCTGATCTCTCTAGGACATTCAGAAGCCAAGTTATAAGCCCACAAATGTGTAACTGGACTACTTCTTTAGACACCAGATCCGGTGACCTTTGGGACATGGTTTGACCCCCTTAGGAAAGTGCTATCATCATGACACCTTCAGATCACATACAACTCAATAGATTCTACCTTCATGTAACGTTTCAGCCAGATTGGACCTTGTTTTCACACAAATGAACCCAGAATGATGTGAAATTGTGCTTCGTGCAACATAATTCTGGGTGCCATTTAAAAGCCATAAGTGCTAATGACTCCATTCCTTTTTGTTGTTGTAGGGGCTGTTGATTGGAGTACACTAAAACAAACCTGATCGCTCTAGGACCTTCAGAAGCCAAGTTATAAGCCCATAAATGTGTAACTGAACTACTTCTTTAAATTGACACCAGATCCGGTGACCTTTGGGACATGGTTTGACCCCCTTAGGAAAGTGCTATCATCATTAAACGTTCAGATCACTTACAACTCAATAGATTCTACCTTCCTGTAACGTTTCAGCCTGATTGGACCTTGTTTTCACACAAATGGACCCAGAATGATGTGAAATAGTGCTTCGTGCAACATAATTCTGGGTGCCATTTACAAACCATAAGTGCTAATGACTCCATTCCTTTTTGTGGTTGTAGGGGCTGTTGATTGGAGTACACTAAAACAAACCTAACCTCTCTTGGACATTCAGAAGCCAAGTTATAAGCCCACAAAGGTGTAACTGGACTACTTCTTTAAAGTGACACCTGATCCGGTGACCTTTGGGACATGGTTTGACCCCCTTAGGAAAGTGCTATCATCATGAAACGTTCAGATCACTTACAACTCAATAGATTCTACCTTCCTGTAACGTTTCAGCCTGATTGGACCTTGTTTTCACACAAATGGACCCAGAATGATGTGAAATTGTGCTTCGTGCAACATAATTCTGGGTGCCATTTAAAAACCATAAGTGCTAATGACTCCATTCCTTTTTGTGGTTGTAGGGGCTGTTGATTGGAGTACACTAAAATAAACCTGATCTCTCTAGGACATTCAGAAGCCAAGTTATAAGCCCACAAATATGTAACTGGACTACTTCTTTAAATTGACACCAGATCCGGTGACCTTTGGGACATGGTTTGACCCCCTTAGGAAAGTGCTATCATCATGAAACGTTCAGATCACTTACAACTCAATAGATTCTACCTTCCTGTAACGTTTCAGCCTGATTGGACCTTGTTTTCACACAAATGGACCCAGAATGATGTGAAATTGTGCTTCGTGCAACATAATTCCGGGTGCCATTTACAAACCATAAGTGCTAATGACTCCATTCCTTTTTGTGGTTGTAGGGGCTGTTGATTGGAGTACACTAAAACAAACCTAACCTCTGTAGGACATTCAGAAGCCAAGTTATAAGCCCACAAATGTGTAACTGGACTACTTCTTTAAAGTGACACCAGGCCCGGTGACCTTTGGGACATGGTTTTACCCCCTATAGGAATGTGCGATCATCTTGAAACGTTCAGATCACTTACAACTCAATAGATTCTACCTTCTTGTAGCGTTTCAGCCTGATTGGACCTTGTTTTCACACAAATGGACCCAGAATGATGTGAAATTGTGCTTCGTGCAACATAATTCTGGGTGCCATTTAAAAACCATAAGTGCTAATGACTCCATTCCTTTTTGTGGTTGTAGGGGCTGTTGATTGGAGTACACTAAAACAAACCTGATCTCTCTAGGACATTCAGAAGCCAAGTTATAAGCCCACACATGTGTAACTGGACTACTCCTTTAAATTGACACCAGATCCGGTGACCTTTGGGACATGGTGTGACCCCCTTAGGAAAGTGCGATCATCATGAAACGTTCAGATCACTTACAACTCAATAGATTCTACCTTCCTGTATTGTTTTAGCCTGATTGGACCTTGTTTTCACAAAAATGAACCCAGAATGATGTGAAATTGTGCTTCGTGCAACATAATTCTGGGTGCCATTTAAAAACCATAAGTGCTAATGTCTCCATTCCTGTTTGTGGTTGTAGGGGCTGCTGATTGGAGTACACTAAAGCAAACCTGATCGCTCTAGGACATTCAGAAGCCAAGTTATAAGCCCACAAATGTGTAACTGGACTACCTCTTTAAATTGACACCAGATCCGGTGACCTTTGGGACATTGTTTGACCCCCTTAGGAAAGTGCTATCATCATGAAACGTTCAGATCACTTACAACTCAATAGATTCTACCTTCCTGTAACGTTTCAGCCTGATTGGACCTTGTTTTCACACAAATGAACCCAGAATGATGTGAAATTGTGCTTCGTGCAACATAATTCTGGGTGCCATTTAAAAACCATAAGTGCTAATGACTCCATTCCTTTTTGTGGTTGTAGGGGTTGTTGATTGGAGTATACTAAAACAAACCTGATCTCTCTAGGACATTCAGAAGCCAAGTTATAAGCCCACAAATTTGTAACTGGACTACTTCTTTAGACACCAGATCCGGTGACCTTTGGGACATGGTTTTACCCCCTTAGGAAAGTGCTATCATCATGACACCTTCAGATCACATACAACTCAATAGATTCTACCTTCATGTAACGTTTCAGCCTGATTGGACCTTGTTTTCACACAAATGAACCCAGAATGATGTGAAATTGTGCTTCGTGCAACATAATTCTGGGTGCCATTTAAAAGCCATAAGTGCTAATGACTCCATTCCTTTTTGTGGTTGTAGGGGCTGTTGATTGGAGTACACTAAAACAAACCTGATCGCTCTAGGACCTTCAGAAGCCAAGTTATAAGCCCATAAATGTGTAACTGGACTACTTCTTTAAATTGACACCAGATCCGGTGACCTTTGGGACATGGTTTGACCCCCTTAGGAAAGTGCTATCATCATTAAACGTTCAGATCACTTACAACTCAATAGATTCTACCTTCCTGTAACGTTTCAGCCTGATTGGTCCTTGTTTTCACACAAATGGACCCAGAATGATGTGAAATAGTGCTTCGTGCAACATAATTCTGGGTGCCATTTACAAACCATAAGTGCTAATGACTCCATTCCTTTTTGTGGTTGTAGGGGCTGTTGATTGGAGTACACTACAATAAACCTGATCTCTCTAGGACATTCAGAAGCCAAGTTATAAGCCCACAAATGTGTAACTGGACTACTTATTTAAATTGACACCAGATCCGGTGACCTTTGGGACATGGTTTGACCCCCTTAGGAAAGTGCTATCATCATTAAACGTTCAGATCACTTAAAACTCAATAGATTCTACCTTCCTGTAACGTTTCAGCCTGATTGGACCTTGTTTTCACACAAATGAACCCAGAATGATTTGAAATTGTGCTTCGTGCAACATAATTCTGGGTGCCATTTACAAACCATAAGTGCTAATGACTCCATTCCTTTTTGTGGTTGTAGGGGCTGTAGATTGGAGTACACTAAAACAAACCTAACCTCTCTAGGACATTCAGAAGCCAAGTTATAAGCCCACAAAGGTGTAACTGGACTACTTCCTTAAATTGACACCAGATCCGGTGACCTTTGGGACATGGTTTGACCCCCTTAGGAAAGTGCTATCATCATGAAATGTTCAGATCACTTACAACTCAATAGATTCTACCTTCTTGTAACGTTTCAGCCTGATTGGACCTTGTTTTCACACAAATGGACCCAGAATGATGTGAAATAGTGATTCGTGCAACATAATTCTGGGTGCCATTTACAAACCATAAGTGCTAATGACTCCATTCCTTTTTGTGGTTGTAGGGGCTGTTGATGGAGTACACTAAAATAAACTTGATCTCTCTAGGACATTCAGAAGCCAAGTTATAAGCCCACACATGTGTAACTGGACTACTTCTTTAAATTGACACCAGATCCGGTGACCTTTGGGACATGGTTTGACCCCCTTAGGAAAGTGCTATCATCATGAAACGTTCAGATCACTTACAACTCAATAGATTCTACCTTCCTGTAACGTTTCAGCCTGATTGGACCTTGTTTTCACACAAATGGACCCAGAATGATGTGAAATTGTGCTTCGTGCAACATAATTCTGGGTGCCATTTACAAACCATAAGTGATAATGACTCCCTTCCTTTTTGTGGTTGTAGGGGCTGTTGATTGGAGTACACTAAAATAAACCTGATCTCTCTAGGACATTCAGAAGCCAAGTTATAAGCCCACAAATGTGTAACTGGACTACTTCTTTAAATTGACACCAGATCCGGTGACCTTTGGGACATGGTTTGACCCCCTTAGGAAAGTGCTATCATCATGAAATGTTCAGATCACTTACAACTCAATAGATTCTACCTTCTTGTAGCGTTTCAGCCTGATTGGACCTTGTTTTCACACAAATGGACCCAGAATGATGTGAAATTGTGCTTCGTGCAACATAATTCTGGGTGCCATTTAAAAACCATAAGTGCTAATGACTCCATTCCTTTTTGTGGTTGTAGGGGCTGTTGATTGGAGTACACTAAAACAAACCTGATCTCTCTAGGACATTCAGAAGCCAAGTTATAAGCCCACACATGTGTAACTGGACTAGTTCTTTAAATTGACACCAGATCCGGTGACCTTTGGGACATGGTGTGACCCCCTTAGGAAAGTGCTATCATCATTAAACGTTCAGATCACTTACAACTCAATAGATTCTACCTTCCTGTAACGTTTCAGCCTGATTGGACCTTGTTTTCACACAAATGGACCCAGAATGATGTGAAATTGTGCTTCGTGCAACATAATTCTGGGTGCCATTTACAAACCATAAGTGCTAATGACTCCATTCCTTTTTGTGGTTGTAGGGGCTGTTGATTGGAGTACACTACAATAAACCTGATCTCTCTAGGACATTCAGAAGCCAAGATATAAGCCCACAAATGTGTAACTGGACTACTTATTTAAATTGACACCAGATCCGGTGACCTTTGGGACATGGTTTGACCCCCTTAGGAAAGTGCTATCATCATTAAACATTCAGATCACTTACAACTCAATAGATTCTACCTTCCTGTAATGTTTCAGCCTGATTGGACCTTGTTTTAACACAAATGGACCCAGAATGATGTGAAATTGTGCTTCGTGCAACATAATTCTGGGTGCCATTTACAAACCATAAGTGCTAATGACTCCATTCCTTTTTGTGGTTATAGGGGCTGTTGATTGGAGTACACTAAAACAAACCTGACCTCTCTAGGACATTCAGAAGCCAAGTTATAAGCCCACAAATGTGTAACTGGACTACTTCTTTAAAGTGACACCAGATCCGGTGACCTTTGGGACATGGTTTGACCCCCTTAGGAAAGTGCTATCATCATGAAACGTTCAGATCACTTACAACTCAATAGATTCTACCTTCCTGTAACGTTTCAGCCTGATTGGACCTTGTTTTCACACAAATGGACCCAGAATCATGTGAAATTGTGCTTCGTGCAACATAATTCTGGGTGCCATTTAAAAACCATAAGTGCTAATGACTCCATTCCTTTTTGTGGTTGTAGGGGCTGTTGATTGGAGTACACTAAAACAAACCTAACCTCTCTAGGACATTCAGAAGCCAAGTTATAAGCCCACAAAGGTGTAACTGGACTACTTCTTTAAAGTGACACCTGATCCGGTGACCTTTGGGACATGGTTTGACCCCCTTAGGAAAGTGCTATCATCATGAAACGTTCAGATCACTTACAACTCAATAGATTCTACCTTCCTGTAACGTTTCAGCCTGATTGGACCTTGTTTTCACACAAATGGACCCAGAATGATGTGAAATTGTGCTTCGTGCAACATAATTCTGGGTGCCATTTAAAAACCATAAGTGCTAATGACTCCATTCCTTTTTGTGGTTGTAGGGGCTGTTGATTGGAGTACACTAAAATAAACCTGATCTCTCTAGGACATTCAGAAGCCAAGTTATAAGCCCACAAATATGTAACTGGACTACTTCTTTAAATTGACACCAGATCCGGTGACCTTTGGGACATGGTTTGACCCCCTTAGGAAAGTGCTATCATCATGAAACGTTCAGATCACTTACAACTCAATAGATTCTACCTTCCTGTAACGTTTCAGCCTGATTGGACCTTGTTTTCACACAAATGGACCCAGAATGATGTGAAATTGTGCTTCGTGCAACATAATTCTGGGTGCCATTTACAAACCATAAGTGCTAATGACTCCATTCCTTTTTGTGGTTGTAGGGGCTGTTGATTGGAGTACACTAAAACAAACCTAACCTCTCTAGGACATTCAGAAGCCAAGTTATAAGCCCACAAATGTGTAACTGGACTACTTCTTTAAAGTGACACCAGGCCCGGTGACCTTTGGGACATGGTTTTACCCCCTATAGGAATGTGCGATCATCTTGAAACGTTCAGATCACTTACAACTCAATAGATTCTACCTTCTTGTAGCGTTTCAGCCTGATTGGACCTTGTTTTCACACAAATGGACCCAGAATGATGTGAAATTGTGCTTCGTGCAACATAATTCTGGGTGCCATTTAAAAACCATAAGTGCTAATGACTCCATTCCTTTTTGTGGTTGTAGGGGCTGTTGATTGGAGTACACTAAAACAAACCTGATCTCTCTAGGACATTCAGAAGCCAAGTTATAAGCCCACACATGTGTAACTGGACTACTTCTTTAAATTAACACCAGATCCGGTGACCTTTGGGACATGGTGTGACCCCCTTAGGAAAGTGCGATCATCATGAAACGTTCAGATCACTTACAACTCAATAGATTCTACCTTCCTGTATTGTTTTAGCCTGATTGGACCTTGTTTTCACAAAAATGAACCCAGAATGATGTGAAATTGTGCTTCGTGCAACATAATTCTGGGTGCCATTTAAAAACCATAAGTGCTAATGTCTCCATTCCTGTTTGTGGTTGTAGGGGCTGCTGATTGGAGTACACTAAAGCAAACCTGATCGCTCTAGGACATTCAGAAGCCAAGTTATAAGCCCACAAATGTGTAACTGGACTACTTCTTTAAAGTGACACCAGGCCCGGTGACCTTTGGGACATGGTTTTACCCCCTATAGGAATGTGCGATCATCTTGAAACGTTCAGATCACTTACAACTCAATAGATTCTACCTTCTTGTAGCGTTTCAGCCTGATTGGACCTTGTTTTCACACAAATGGACCCAGAATGATGTGAAATTGTGCTTCGTGCAACATAATTCTGGGTGCCATTTAAAAACCATAAGTGCTAATGACTCCATTCCTTTTTGTGGTTGTAGGGGCTGTTGATTGGAGTACACTAAAACAAACCTGATCTCTCTAGGACATTCAGAAGCCAAGTTATAAGCCCACACATGTGTAACTGGACTACTTCTTTAAATTGACACCAGATCCAATCAGGCTGAAACGTTACAAGAAGGTAGAATCTATTGAGTTGTAAGTGATCTGAACATTTCATGATGATAGCACTTTCCTAAGGGGGTCAAACCATGTCCCAAAGGTCACCGGATCTGGTGTCAATTTAAGGAAGTAGTCCAGTTACACCTTTGTGGGCTTATAACTTGGCTTCTGAATGTCCTAGAGAGGTTAGGTTTGTTTTAGTGTACTCCAATCTACAGCCCCTACAACCACAAAAAGGAATGGAGTCATTAGCACTTATGGTTTGTAAATGGCACCCAGAATTATGTTGCACGAAGCACAATTTCAAATCATTCTGGGTTCATTTGTGTGAAAACAAGGTCCAATCAGGCTGAAACGTTACAGGAAGGTAGAATCTATTGAGTTTTAAGTGATCTGAACGTTTAATGATGATAGCACTTTCCTAAGGGGGTCAAACCATGTCCCAAAGGTCACCGGATCTGGTGTCAATTTAAATAAGTAGTCCAGTTACACATTTGTGGGCTTATAACTTGGCTTCTGAATGTCCTAGAGAGATCAGGTTTATTGTAGTGTACTCCAATCAACAGCCCCTACAACCACAAAAAGGAATGGAGTCATTAGCACTTATGGTTTGTAAATGGCACCCAGAATTATGTTGCACGAAGCACTATTTCACATCATTCTGGGTCCATTTGTGTGAAAACAAGGACCAATCAGGCTGAAACGTTACAGGAAGGTAGAATCTATTGAGTTGTAAGTGATCTGAACGTTTAATGATGATAGCACTTTCCTAAGGGGGTCAAACCATGTCCCAAAGGTCACCGGATCTGGTGTCAATTTAAAGAAGTAGTCCAGTTACACATTTATGGGCTTATAACTTGGCTTCTGAAGGTCCTAGAGCGATCAGGTTTGTTTTAGTGTACTCCAATCAACAGCCCCTACAACCACAAAAAGGAATGGAGTCATTAGCACTTATGGCTTTTAAATGGCACCCAGAATTATGTTGCACGAAGCACAATTTCACATCATTCTGGGTTCATTTGTGTGAAAACAAGGTCCAATCAGGCTGAAACGTTACATGAAGGTAGAATCTATTGAGTTGTATGTGATCTGAAGGTGTCATGATGATAGCACTTTCCTAAGGGGGTAAAACCATGTCCCAAAGGTCACCGGATCTGGTGTCTAAAGAAGTAGTCCAGTTACAAATTTGTGGGCTTATAACTTGGCTTCTGAATGTCCTAGAGAGATCAGGTTTGTTTTAGTATACTCCAATCAACAACCCCTACAACCACAAAAAGGAATGGAGTCATTAGCACTTATGGTTTTTAAATGGCACCCAGAATTATGTTGCACGAAGCACAATTTCACATCATTCTGGGTTCATTTGTGTGAAAACAAGGTCCAATCAGGCTGAAACGTTACAGGAAGGTAGAATCTATTGAGTTGTAAGTGATCTGAACGTTTCATGATGATAGCACTTTCCTAAGGGGGTCAAACAATGTCCCAAAGGTCACCGGATCTGGTGTCAATTTAAAGAAGTAGTCCAGTTACACATTTGTGGGCTTATAACTTGGCTTCTGAATGTCCTAGAGCGATCAGGTTTGCTTTAGTGTACTCCAATCAGCAGCCCCTACAACCACAAACAGGAATGGAGACATTAGCACTTATGGTTTTTAAATGGCACCCAGAATTATGTTGCACGAAGCACAATTTCACATCATTCTGGGTTCATTTTTGTGAAAACAAGGTCCAATCAGGCTAAAACAATACAGGAAGGTAGAATCTATTGAGTTGTAAGTGATCTGAACGTTTCATGATGATCGCACTTTCCTAAGGGGGTCACACCATGTCCCAAAGGTCACCGGATCTGGTGTCAATTTAAAGGAGTAGTCCAGTTACACATGTGTGGGCTTATAACTTGGCTTCTGAATGTCCTAGAGAGATCAGGTTTGTTTTAGTGTACTCCAATCAACAGCCCCTACAACCACAAAAAGGAATGGAGTCATTAGCACTTATGGTTTTTAAATGGCACCCAGAATTATGTTGCACGAAGCACAATTTCACATCATTCTGGGTCCATTTGTGTGAAAACAAGGTCCAATCAGGCTGAAACGCTACAAGAAGGTAGAATCTATTGAGTTGTAAGTGATCTGAACGTTTCAAGATGATCGCACATTCCTATAGGGGGTAAAACCATGTCCCAAAGGTCACCGGGCCTGGTGTCACTTTAAAGAAGTAGTCCAGTTACACATTTGTGGGCTTATAACTTGGCTTCTGAATGTCCTAGAGAGGTTAGGTTTGTTTTAGTGTACTCCAATCAACAGCCCCTACAACCACAAAAAGGAATGGAGTCATTAGCACTTATGGTTTGTAAATGGCACCCGGAATTATGTTGCACGAAGCACAATTTCACATCATTCTGGGTCCATTTGTGTGAAAACAAGGTCCAATCAGGCTGAAACGTTACAGGAAGGTAGAATCTATTGAGTTGTAAGTGATCTGAACGTTTCATGATGATAGCACTTTCCTAAGGGGGTCAAACCATGTCCCAAAGGTCACCGGATCTGGTGTCAATTTAAAGAAGTAGTCCAGTTACATATTTGTGGGCTTATAACTTGGCTTCTGAATGTCCTAGAGAGATCAGGTTTATTTTAGTGTACTCCAATCAACAGCCCCTACAACCACAAAAAGGAATGGAGTCATTAGCACTTATGGTTTTTAAATGGCACCCAGAATTATGTTGCACGAAGCACAATTTCACATCATTCTGGGTCCATTTGTGTGAAAACAAGGTCCAATCAGGCTGAAACGTTACAGGAAGGTAGAATCTATTGAGTTGTAAGTGATCTGAACGTTTCATGATGATAGCACTTTCCTAAGGGGGTCAAACCATGTCCCAAAGGTCACCGGATCAGGTGTCACTTTAAAGAAGTAGTCCAGTTACACCTTTGTGGGCTTATAACTTGGCTTCTGAATGTCCAAGAGAGGTTAGGTTTGTTTTAGTGTACTCCAATCAACAGCCCCTACAACCACAAAAAGGAATGGAGTCATTAGCACTTATGGTTTGTAAATGGCACCCAGAATTATGTTGCACGAAGCACTATTTCACATCATTCTGGGTCCATTTGTGTGAAAACAAGGTCCAATCAGGCTGAAACGTTACAGGAAGGTAGAATCTATTGAGTTGTAAGTGATCTGAACGTTTAATGATGATAGCACTTTCCTAAGGGGGTCAAACCATGTCCCAAAGGTCACCGGATCTGGTGTCAATTTAAAGAAGTAGTCCAGTTACACATTTATGGGCTTATAACTTGGCTTCTGAAGGTCCTAGAGCGATCAGGTTTGTTTTAGTGTACTCCAATCAACAGCCCCTACAACAACAAAAAGGAATGGAGTCATTAGCACTTATGGCTTTTAAATGGCACCCAGAATTATGTTGCACGAAGCACAATTTCACATCATTCTGGGTTCATTTGTGTGAAAACAAGGTCCAATCAGGCTGAAACGTTACATGAAGGTAGAATCTATTGAGTTGTATGTGATCTGAAGGTGTCATGATGATAGCACTTTCCTAACGGGGTCAAACCATGTCCCAAAGGTCACCGGATCTGGTGTCTAAAGAAGTAGTCCAGTTACACATTTGTGGGCTTATAACTTGGCTTCTGAATGTCCTAGAGAGATCAGGTTTGTTTTAGTATACTCCAATCAACAGCCCCTACAACCACAAAAAGGAATGGAGTCATTAGCACTTATGGTTTTTAAATGGCACCCAGAATTATGTTGCACGAAGCACAATTTCACATCATTCTGGGTCCATTTGTGTGAAAACAAGGTCCAATCAGGCTGAAACGTTACAGGAAGGTAGAATCTATTGAGTTGTAAGTGATCTGAACGTTTCATGATGATAGCACTTTCCTAAGGGGGTCAAACAGTGTCCCAAAGGTCACCGGATCTGGTGTCAATTTAAAGAAGTAGTCCAGTTACACATTTGTGGGCTTATAACTTGGCTTCTGAATGTCCTAGAGCGATCAGGTTTGCTTTAGTGTACTCCAATCAGCAGCCCCTACAACCACAAACAGGAATGGAGACATTAGCACTTATGGTTTTTAAATGGCACCCAGAATTATGTTGCACGAAGCACAATTTCACATCATTCTGGGTTCATTTTTGTGAAAACAAGGTCCAATCAGGCTAAAACAATACAGGAAGGTAGAATCTATTGAGTTGTAAGTGATCTGAACGTTTCATGATGATCGCACTTTCCTAAGGGGGTCACACCATGTCCCAAAGGTCACCGGATCTGGTGTCAATTTAAAGGAGTAGTCCAGTTACACATGTGTGGGCTTATAACTTGGCTTCTGAATGTCCTAGAGAGATCAGGTTTGTTTTAGTGTACTCCAATCAACAGCCCCTACAACCACAAAAAGGAATGGAGTCATTAGCACTTATGGTTTTTAAATGGCACCCAGAATTATGTTGCACGAAGCACAATTTCACATCATTCTGGGTCCATTTGTGTGAAAACAAGGTCCAATCAGGCTGAAACGCTACAAGAAGGTAGAATCTATTGAGTTGTAAGTGATCTGAACGTTTCAAGATGATCGCACATTCCTATAGGGGGTAAAACCATGTCCCAAAGGTCACCGGGCCTGGTGTCACTTTAAAGAAGTAGTCCAGTTACACATTTGTGGGCTTATAACTTGGCTTCTGAATGTCCTAGAGAGGTTAGGTTTTTTTTTGTGTACTCCAATCAACAGCCCCTACAACCACAAAAAGGAATGGAGTCATTAGCACTTATTGTTTGTAAATGGCACCTGGAATTATGTTGCACGAAGCACAATTTCACATCATTCTGGGTCCATTTGTGTGAAAACAAGGTCCAATCAGGCTGAAACGTTACAGGAAGGTAGAATCTATTGAGTTGTAAGTGATCCGAACGTTTCATGATGATAGCACTTTCCTAAGGGGGTCAAACCATGTCCCAAAGGTCACCGGATCTGGTGTCAATTTAAAGAAGTAGTCCAGTTACATATTTGTGGGCTTATAACTTGGCTTCTGAATGTCCTAGAGAGATCAGGTTTATTTTAGTGTACTCCAATCAACAGCCCCTACAACCACAAAAAGGAATGGAGTCATTAGCACTTATGGTTTTTAAATGGCACCCAGAATTATGTTGCACGAAGCACAATTTCACATCATTCTGGGTCCATTTGTGTGAAAACAAGGTCCAATCAGGCTGAAACGTTACAGGAAGGTAGAATCTATTGAGTTGTAAGTGATCTGAACGTTTCATGATGATAGCACTTTCCTAAGGGGGTCAAACCATGTCCCAAAGGTCACCGGATCAGGTGTCACTTTAAAGAAGTAGTCCAGTTACACCTTTGTGGGCTTATAACTTGGCTTCTGAATGTCCTAGAGAGGTTAGGTTTGTTTTAGTGTACTCCAATCAACAGCCCCTACAACCACAAAAAGGAATGGAGTCATTAGCACTTATGGTTTTTAAATGGCACCCAGAATTATGTTGCACGAAGCACAATTTCACATGATTCTGGGTCCATTTGTGTGAAAACAAGGTCCAATCAGGCTGAAACGTTACAGGAAGGTAGAATCTATTGAGTTGTAAGTGATCTGAACGTTTCATGATGATAGCACTTTCCTAAGGGGGTCAAACCATGTCCCAAAGGTCACCGGATCTGGTGTCACTTTAAAGAAGTAGTCCAGTTACACATCTGTGAGCTTATAACTTGGCTTCTGAATGTCCTAGAGAGGTCAGGTTTGTTTTAGTGTACTCCAATCAACAGCCCCTACAAACACAAAAAGGAATGGCGTCATTAGCACTTATGGTTTGTAAATGGCACCCAGAATTATGTTGCACGAAGCACAATTTCACATCATTCTGGGTCCATTTGTGTTAAAACAAGGTCCAATCAGGCTGAAACATCACAGGAAGGTAGAATCTATTAAGTTGTAAGTGATCTGAACGTTTCATGATGATAGCACTTCCCTAAGGGGGTCAAACCATGTCCCAAAGGTCACCGGATCTGGTGTCTAAAGAAGTAGTCCAGTGACAAATTTGTGGGCTTATAACTTGGCTTCTGAATGTCCTAGAGAGATCAGGTTTGTTTTAGTATACTCCAATCAACATACCCTACAACCACAAAAAGGAATGGAGATATTAGCACTTATGGTTTGTAAATGGCACCCAGAATTATGTTGCACGAAGCACAATTTCACATCATTCTGGGTTCATTTGTGTGAAAACAAGGTCCAATCAGGCTGAAACGTTACTGGAAGCTAGAATCTATTGAGTTGTAAGTGATCTGAACGTTTCATGATGATAGCGCTTTCCTAAGGGGGTCAAACCATGTCCCAAAGGTCACCGGATCTGGTGTCAATTTAAAGAAGTAGTCCAGTTACACATTTGTGCGCTTATAACTTGGCTTCTGAATGTCCTAGAGAGATCAGGTTTGTTTTAGTATACTCCAATCAACAGCCCCTACAACCACAAAAAGGAATGGAGTCATTAGCACTTATGGTTTGTAAATGGCACCCAGAATTATGTTGCACGAAGCACTATTTCACATCATTCTGGGTCCATTTGTGTGAAAACAAGGTCCAATCAGGCTGATACGTTACAAGAAGGTAGAATCTATTGAGTTGTAAGTGATCTGAACGTTTCATGATGATAGCACTTTCCTAAGGGGGTCAAACCATGTCCCAAAGGTCACCGGATCTGGTGTCAATTTAAAGAAGTAGTCCAGTTACACCAGACCTGGGCATTTTACGGCCCGCGGGCCACATCCGGCCCTTTGGTTGACTTTGACCGGCCCGCGTAAGGTTAATTGGAAATTACAAAATAAATGTATTTTCTCATTTTACCTCATGCATGGGCTAAGGCTGCATTGCTTTTATTTTGAAGTTGTATTTTACGTGCACAATGACGCAATACGTATAGCAACAAGTGCCCGCGGTTGACATGGTGATTGTAGCCTGAGAAATGTCCGCTCATGCAAAAAAAAAAAAAAAGAAAGATGCCGAATGCAGGATTTTCAACAAAAATTGGACTGCTAAGTATTTTTTTTTTACTGAAGTCGGAGGTTAAACCGTGTGTTTGGTTTGCGGGGAGGAGATTGCCGTGTTTAAGGACTACAATTTGAGTCGGCATTACGACAAGAAACACTCGGAAAAATACAAGAACTTGTCTGATGCTGAGAGGGCACGGACATCCGAAGCTTTGCTAGCAAAGTTGCAAAAGCAGCAAGGCTTTTTTACTAAGCTTCACACATCCAGGGATGCAGCAACCAGGACCAGCTTTGTGATATCCCACAAAATAGCTAAAAACAGCGAACCGTGACCAGGAGGATCGAGGACATTGCGGGGAACCTGGAGCTTCAGCTGCAACGTGAAGTGGCAAGTTTTGACTTTTTCTCATTAGACGGGAGCTGTGATGTCCGGGACACAGCCCAGCTCCTCGTATTTGTCCGGGGGATAACGGACTTCAAGCTCACAGAGGAGCGGGCAGCAATGCGGTCGATGAGAGGGACAACGACAGGGAGTGATCTTTTTACAGAGGTAAATGCGTGCATGGACACTCTGGGATTGAAATGGGAGAGACTGTCACAGCCGGGCGTACACTGTGCGACTTTTTCACATTTTTGAGCCGATTTTCCAGTCGTGCGAGAAGCCACGACATCGGGGCGAGTTTTGCGCCGAGCGGTCGTGTAGTGTACAGGGGGTTACGAGAGGCGATTAACACCACGTGACCAGCCGCCGATCAGCAGTCGTGAGGTCGCACTCTGGTGTGTTTAATATTTCGCTCGTCCCTCGTGAGGGTATCGCACTGTTGAAGCGGCGCTGTGAGCAGCTGCGACCCAAAAAGGATCAGAACCACTCACGGCGCATGCGCGCGCAATCCTGCATCAACGCTTGTCGCTCGCTATTTCCCTAATAACACACGCTGTTCGTTTTTGTTTCTACACATTTTTTTTACTCACAAAGATTGTCAAGAAAGTGTGTTTGTCGTGTTCATGTCAAATTAAACTGATCACAAAACACAGATTTACTTTCTTTATTTCGTTTTCCTCATCCAACCCCCATAAATCCCTGTGTGTCCTCCAGCAGCACTCCCGAAGGACAACAGGCAAAACAAGACAAAAAAGTCTAACGTGTTGAGTAAAAACTGCTATTTTTAGCACATTTTTAGGGCCGACATGTTGCTACCAGACGTACAGTGTGAGCAGTCAGGTCGCATGCGAGAACTGGGTCGTACAGTGTGAGCACATGACTCGTGAGATCTGCTCTGCGGGGAAGTCGTACAGTTTGAGCTGAAGCTGAGTGCTGCGAGTGAAAAAGTCGCACAGTGTACGTCCGGCTTTACAGGGAAAAATGTCGGACTTTTGAAACGCATGCAAGATAAAGTGACAGAAATCGATGCAGATCAAAAATAGGTGTTTTTGCATTGTATTATACACCAACATGTGTTGTGCAAGTCAGTGCTAAAAATCAACCATGTTACTGATGTTGTTACTAAAATAATAAACTTCATCAGGGCGCGGGCGATGAATCACAGACAGTTTGTGGCTCTTGTGGAGGACTCCACACAGCTGTCAGATGGCTCAGCCTGGGGAAAGTGCTGAAGAAGGTTTGGGACTCGAAAGCAGAGATTCAGGATCTCTGCTGGATTTCTACTCTTCTCTTAAGGAGGATTTTCCAAACCTGAAGAGACATGCTCAGAAGATGTTGGTTCTCTTCAGCTCTACCTACATTTGTGAACAAACATTTTCAATGATGAAGTTTACAAAATCCAGGTAAAGATCCTCTCTCACTGATGATCATTTGTCAGCTGTGCTTCGCTTCTCCACCTCAGACATCCAACCTGACTTTGATGCACTCGTTAAAGCCCAGCAGAGACTAGATTTCTCTCACTGAATAAGAAAAAAATTGCTTAAAAACACAAAATAAGGTGTTTGGACCACAAATGTAGGCAACTAGCAGTGAACTGGGACACTTTTTTTAAACCTCTTTCTCAAGATCACAGTTCAGTGATTTTATTTTACAGACGATACTGTGTGTCTGTAGAATGCTAAGAACCTCTTTCCAACAATATTTGAAACTCAGAATGTGTTTTGGAGTGAATGTGACTGAAACTGTTAACTAATATAAGTCACAAATGTTTAACAAAAACCAAATGTGCACACTTTGTTTACCATTGCCTTGGGAAATTTGAATAAATCACATTTTTGTAAGCCAACCTCACTTTTTCCTTTTTGCTCATTTATAACATATAGTCTACTCTTACCAGCTTGAAGAAACAATGGTATTTACTGCTTTTTATAAAGAAATACCATTAATATTATGCATAATTGACTTCAGCCTTTTGGCCTGCGGCCCTCCACAATATTTTCTATTTCTCATGTGGCCCCATGGAAAAAATAATTGCCCACCCCTGAGTTACACATTTGTGGGCTTATAACTTGGCTTCTGAATGTCCTAGAGAGATCAGGTTTGTTTTAATGTACTCCAATCAACAGCCCCTACAACCACAAAAAGGAATGGAGTCATTAGCATTTATGGTTTGTAAATGGCACCCAGAATTATGTTGCACGAAGCACAATTTCACATCATTCTGGGTTCATTTGTGTGAAAACAAGGTCCAATCAGGCTGAAACGTTACAGGAAGGTAGAATCTATTTAGTTGTAAGTGATCTGAACGTTTCATGATTATAGCGCTTTCCTAAGCGGATCAAACCATGTCCCAAAGGTCACCGGATCATGTGTCAATTTAAAGAAGTAGTCCAGTTACACATTTGTGGGCTTATAACTTGGCTTCTGAATGTCCTAGAGAGATCAGGTTTGTTTTAGTGTACTCCAATCAACAGCCCCTACAACCACAAAAGGAATGGAGTCATTAGCCTTATGGTTTGTAAATGGCACCCAGAATTATGTTGCACGAAGCACAATTTCACATCATTCTGGGTCCATTTGTGTGAAAACAAGGTCCAATCAGGCTGAAACATTACAAGAAGGTAGAATCTATTGAGTTGTAAGTGATCTGAACGTTTCATGATGATCTCACATTCCCATAGGGGGTCAAACCATGTCCCAAAGGTCACCGGGCCTGGTGTCACTTTAAAGAAGTAGTCCAGTTACACCTTTGTGGGCTTATAACTTGGCTTCTGAATGTCCTAGAGAGGTCAGGTTTGTTTTAGTGTACTCCAATCAACAGCCCCTACAACCACAAAAAGGAATGGAGTCATTAGCACTTATGGTTTGTAAATGGCACCCAGAATTATGTTGCACGAAGCACAATTTCACATCATTCTGGGTCCATTTGTGTGAAAACAAGGTCCAATCAGGCTGAAACGTTACAGGAAGGTAGAATCTATTGAGTTGTAAGTGATCTGAACGTTTCATGATGATAGCACTTTCCTAAGGGGGTCAAACCATGTCCCAAAGGTCACCGGATCTGGTGTCAATTTAAAGAAGTAGTCCAGTTACACATTTGTGGGCTTATAACTTGGCTTCTGAATGTCCTAGAGCGATCAGGTTTGCTTTAGTGTACTCCAATCAACAGCCCCTACAACCACAAAAAGGAATGGAGACATTAGCACTTATGGTTTTTAAATGGCACCCAGAATTATGTTGCACGAAGCACAATTTCACATCATTCTGGGTCCATTTGTGTGAAAACAAGGTCCAATCAGGCTGAAACGCTACAAGAAGGTAGAATCTATTGAGTTGTAAGTGATCTGAACATTTCAAGATGATCGCACATTCCTATAGGGGGTAAAACCATGTCCCAAAGGTCACCGGGCCTGGTGTCACTTTAAAGAAGTAGTCCAGTTACATCTTTGTGGGCTTATAACTTGGCTTCTGAATGTCCTAGAGAGGTTAGGTTTGTTTTAGTGTACTCCAATCAACAGCCCCTACAACCACAAAAAGGAATGGAGTCATTAGCACTTATGGTTTGTAAATGGCACCCAGAATTATGTTGCACGAAGCACAATTTCACATCATTCTGGGTCCATTTGTGTGAAAACAAGGTCCAATCAGGCTGAAACGTTACAGGAAGGTAGAATCTATTGAGTTGTAATTGATCTGAACGTTTCATGATGATAGCACTTTCCTAAGGGGGTCAAACCATGTCCCAAAGGTCACCGGATCTGGTGTCAATTTAAAGTAGTCCAGTTACATATTTGTGGGCTTATAACTTGGCTTCTGAATGTCCTAGAGAGATCAGGTTTATTTTAGTGTACTCCAATAAACAGTCCCTACAACTACAAAAAGGAATGGAGTCATTAGCACTTATGGTTTTTAAATGGCACCCAGAATTATGTTGCACGAAGCACAATTTCCCATCATTCTGGGTTCATTTGTGTGAAAACAAGGTCCAATCAGGCTGAAACGTTACAGGAAGGTAGAATCTATTTAGTTGTAAGTGATCTGAACGTTTCATGATGATAGCGCTTTCCTAAGGGGATCAAACCATGTCCCAAAGGTCACCGGATCTGGTGTAAATTTAAAGAAGTAGTCCAGTTACACATTTGTGGGCTTATAACTTGGCTTCTGAATGTCCTAGAGAGATCAGGTTTGTTTTAGTGTACTCCAATCAACAGCCCCTACAACCACAAAAGGAATGGAGTCATTAGCACTTTTGGTTTGTAAATGGCACCCAGAATTATGTTGCACGAAGCACAATTTCACATCATTCTGGGTCCATTTGTGTGAAAACAAAGTCCAATCAGGCTGAAACATTACAAGAAGGTAGAATCTATTGAGTTGTAAGTGATCTGAACGTTTCATGATGATCTCACATTCCCATAGGGGGTCAAACCATGTCCCAAAGGTCACCGGGCCTGGTGTCACTTTAAAGAAGTAGTCCATTTACACCTTTGTGGGCTTATAACTTGGCTTCTGAATGTCCTAGAGAGGTCAGGTTTGTTTTAGTGTACTCCAATCAACAGCCCCTACAACCACAAAAAGGAATGGAGTCATTAGCACTTATGGTTTGTAAATGGCACCCAGAATTATGTTGCACGAAGCACAATTTCACATCATTCTGAGTCCATTTGTGTGAAAACAAGGTCCAATCAGGCTGAAACGTTACAGGAAGTAGAATCTATTGAGTTGTAAGTGATCTGAACGTTTCATGATGATAGCACTTTCCTAAGGGGGTCAAACCATGTCCCAAAGGTCACCGGATCTGGTGTCAATTTAAAGAAGTAGTCCAGTTACACATTTGTGGACTTATAACTTGGCTTCTGAATGTCCTAGAGAGATCAGGTTTGTTTTAATGTACTCCAATCAACAGCCCCTACAACCACAAAAAGGAATGGAGTCATTAGCATTTATGGTTTGTAAATGGCACCCAGAATTATGTTGCACGAAGCACAATTTCACATCATTCTGGGTTCATTTGTGTGAAAACAAGGTCCAATCAGGCTGAAACGTTACAGGAAGGTAGAATCTATTGAGTTGTAAGTGATCTGAACGTTTCATGATGATAGCACTTTCCTAAGGGGGTCAAACCATGTCCCAAAGGTCACCGGATCTGGTGTCAATTTAAAGAAGTAGTCCAGTTACACATTTGTGGGCTTATAACTTGGCTTCTGAATGTCCTAGAGCGATCAGGGTTGCTTTAGTGTACTCCAATCAACAGCCCCTACAACCACAAAAAGGAATGGAGACATTAGCACTTATGGTTTTTAAATGGCACCCAGAATTATGTTGCACGAAGCACAATTTCACATCATTCTGGGTTCATTTGTGTGAAAACAAGGTCCAATCAGGCTGAAACAATACAGGAAGGTAGAATCTATTGAGTTGTAAGTGATCTGAACGTTTCATGATGATCGCACTTTCCTAAGGGGGTCAAACCATGTCCCAAAGGTCACCGGATCTGGTGTCACTTTAAAGAAGTAGTCCAGTTACACATTTGTGGGCTTATAACTTGGCTTCTGAATGTCCTAAAGAGGTCAGGGTTGTTTTAGTGTACTCCAATCAACAGCCCCTACAACCACAAAAAGGAATGGAGTCATTAGCACTTATGGTTTTTAAATGGCACCCAGAATTATGTTGCACGAAGCACAATTTCACATCATTCTGGGTTCATTTGTGTGAAAACAAGGTCCAATCAGGCTGAAACGTTACAGGAAGGTAGAATCTACTGAGTTGTAAGTGATCTGAACGTTTCATGATGATAGCACTTTCCTAAGGGGGTCAAACCATGTCCCAAAGATCACCGGATCTGGTGTCAATTTAAAGAAGTAGTCCAGTTACACCTTTGTGGGCTTATAACTTGGCTTCTGAATGTCCTAGAGAGGTTAGGTTTGTTTTAGTGTACTCCAATCAAAGCCCCTACAACCACAAAAAGGAATGGAGTCATTAGCACTTATGGTTTGTAAATGGCACCCAGAATTATGTTGCACGAAGCACAATTTCACATCATTGTGGGTTCATTTGTGTGAAAACAAGGTCCAATCAGGCTGAAACAATACAGGAAGGTAGAATCTATTGAGTTGTAAGTGATCTGAACGTTTCATGATGATAGCACTTTCCTAAGGGGGTCAAACCATGTCCCAAAGGTCACCGGATCTGGTGTCAATTTAAAGAAGTAGTCCAGTTACACATTTGTGGGCTTATAACTTGGCTTCTGAATGTCCTAGAGAGATCAGGTTTGTTTTAATGTACTCCAATCAACAGCCCCTACAACCACAAAAAGGAATGGAGTCATTAGCATTAATGGTTTGTAAATGGCACCCAGAATTATGTTGCACGAAGCACAATTTCACATCATTCTGGGTTCATTTGTGTGAAAACAAGGTCCAATCAGGCTGAAACGTTACAGGAAGGTAGAATCTATTTAGTTGTAAGTGATCTGAACGTTTCATGATGATAGCGCTTTCCTAAGGGGATCAAACCATGTCCCAAAGGTCACTGGATCTGGTGTCAATTTAAAGAAGTAGTCCAGTTACACATTTGTGGGCTTATAACTTGGCTTCTGAATGTCCTAGAGAGATCAGGTTTGTTTTAGTGTACTCCAATCAACAGCCCCTACAACCACAAAAGGAATGGAGTCATTAGCACTTATGGTTTGTAAATGGCACCCAGAATTATGTTGCACGAAGCACAATTTCACATCATTCTGGGTCCATTTGTGTGAAAACAAGGTCCAATCAGGCTGAAACGTTACAAGAAGGTAGAATCTATTGAGTTGTAAGTGATCTGAACGTTTCATGATGATCTCACATTCCCATAGGGGTTCAAACCATGTCCCAAAGGTCACCGGGCCTGGTGTCACTTTAAAGAAGTAGTCCAGTTACACATTTGTGGGCTTATAACTTGGCTTCTGAATGTCCTAGAGAGGTCAGGTTTGTTTTAGTGTACTCCAATCAACAGCCCCTACAACCACAAAAAGGAATGGAGTCATTAGCATTTATGGTTTGTAAATGGCACCCAGAATTATGTTGCACGAAGCACAATTTCACATCATTCTGGGTTCATTTTTGTGAAAACAAGGTCCAATCAGGCTGAAACGTTACAGGAAGGTAGAATCTATTGAGTTGTAAGTGATCTGAACGTTTCATGATGATAGCACTTTCCTAAGGGGGTCAAACCATGTCCCAAAGGTCACCGGATCTGGTGTCAATTTAAAGAAGTAGTCCAGTTACACATTTGTGGGCTTATAACTTGGCTTCTGAATGTCCTAGAGCGATCAGGTTTGCTTTAGTGTACTCCAATCAACAGCCCCTACAACCACAAAAAGGAATGGAGACATTAGCACTTATGGTTTTTAAATGGCACCCAGAATTATGTTGCACGAAGCACAATTTCACATCATTCTGGGTTCATTTGTGTGAAAACAAGGTCCAATCAGGCTGAAACAATACATGAAGGTAGAATCTATTGAGTTGTAAGTGATCTGAACATTTCATGATGATCGCACTTTTCCTAAGGGGGTCAAACCATGCCATGTGTCAATCAGACAGAAAGGTCTTACGGACAGATTCCGGCAAATTTCCGTTTTTCATGGCCTGTCTGAAAGGGGCTTAGGACATTCAGAAGTCAAGTTATAAGCCCACAAATGTGTAACTGGACTACTACTTTAAATTGACACCAGATCCGGTGACCTTTGGGACATGGTTTGACCCCCTTAGGAAAGTGCTATCATCATGAAACATTCAGATCACTTACAACTCAATAGATTCTACCTTCCTGTAACGTTTCAGCCTGATTGGACCTTGTTTTCACACAAATGAACCCAGAATGATGTGAAATTGTGCTTCGTGCAACATAATTATGGGTGCCTTTTACAAACCATAAGTGCTAATGACTCCATTCCTTTTTGTGGTTGTAGGGGCTGTTGATTGGAGAACACTAAAACAAACCTAACCTCTCTAGGACATTCAGAAGCCAAGTTATAAGCCAACAAAGGTGTAACTGGACTACTTCTTTAAAGTGACACCAGGCCCGGTGACATTTGGGACATGGTTTTACCCCCTTAGGAAAGTGCTATCATCATGAAACGTTCAGATAACTTACAACTCAATAGATTCTACCTTCTTGTAGCGTTTCAGCCTGATTGGACCTTGTTTTCACACAAATGGACCCAGAATGATGTGAAATTGTGCTTCGTGCAACATCATTCTGGGTGTCATTTACAAACCTTAAGTGCTAATGACTCCATTCCTTTTTGTGGTTGTAGGGGCTGTTGATTGGAGTACACTAAAACAAACCTGATCTCTCTAGGACATTCAGAAGCCAAATTATAAGCCCACAAATGTGTAACTGGACTACTTCTTTAAATTGACACCAGATCCGGTGACCTTTGGGACATGGTTTGACCCCCTTAGGAAAGTGCTATCATCATGAAACGTTCAGATCACTTACAACTCAATAGATTCTACCTTCCTGTAACGTTTCAGCCTGATTAGACCTTGTTTTCACACAAATGGACCCAGAATGATGTGAAATTGTGCTTCGTGCAACATAATTCTAGGTGCCATTTACAAACCATAAGTGCTAATGACTCCATTCCTTTTTGTGGTTGTAGGGGCTGTTGATTGGAGTACACTAAAACAAACTAACCTCTCTAGGACATTCAGAAGCCAAGTTATAAGCCCACAAAGGTGTAACTGGACTACTACTTTAAAGTGACACCAGGCCCGGTGACCTTTGGGACATGGTTTTACCCCCTATAGGAATGTGCAATCATCTTGAAACATTCAGATCACTTACAACTCAATAGAATCTACCTTCTTGTAGCGTTTCAGCCTGATTGGACCTTGTTTTCACACAAATGGACCCAGAATGATGTGAAATTGTGCTTCGTGCAACATAATTCTGGGTGCCATTTACAAACCATAAGTGCTAATGACTCCATTCCTTTTTGTGGTTGTAGGGGCTGTTGATTGGAGTACACTAAAACAAACCTGATCTCTCTAGGACATTCAGAAGCCAAGTTATAAGCCCACAAATGTGTAACTGGACTACTTCTTTAAAATGACACCAGATCCGGTGACTTTTGGGACATGGTTTGACCCCCTTAGGAAAGTGCTATCATCATTAAACGTTCAGATCACTTGCAGCTCAATAGATTCTACCTTCCTGTAACGTTTCAGCCTGATTGGACCTTGTTTTCACACAAATGAACCCAGAATGATGTGAAATTGTGCTTCGTGCAACATAATTCTGGGTGCCATTTAAAAACCATAAGTGTTAATGACTCCATTCCTTTTTGGGGTAATGGGGGCTGTTAATTGGAGTACGCTAAAACAAACCTGATCTCTCTAGGACATTCATAAGCCAAGTTATAAGCCCACAAATGTGTAACTGGACTACTTCTTTAAATTGACACCAGTTCCGGTGACCTTTGGGACATGGTTTGACCCCATTAGGAAAGTGCTATCATCATGAAACGTTCAGATCACTTACAACTCAGTAGATTCTACCTTCCTGTAACTTTTCAGCCTGATTGGACCTTGTTTTCACACAAATGAACCCAGAATGATGTGAAATTGTGCTTCGTGCAACATAATTCTGGGTGCCATTTACAAACCACAAGTGCTAATATCTCCATTCCTTTTTGTGGTTGTAGGGGCTGTTGATTGGAGTACACTAAAACAAACCTGACCTCTCTAGGACATTCAGAAGCCAAGTTATAAGCCCACAATGGTGTAACTGGACTACTTCTTTAAAGTGACACCAGGCCCGGTGACCTTTGGGACATGGTTTGACCCCCTATAGGAATGTGCGATCATCATGAAACGTTCAGATCACTTACAACTCAATAGATTCTACCTTCTTGTAACGTTTCAGCCTGATTGAACCTTGTTTTCACACAAATGGACCCAGAATGATGTGAAATTGTGCTTCGTGCAACATAATTCTGGGTGCCATTTACAAACCATAAGTGCTAATGACTCCATTCCTTTTGTGGTTGTAGGGGCGGTTGATTGGAGTACACTAAAACAAACCTGATCTCTGTAGGACATTCAGAAGCCAAGTTATAAGCCCACAAATGTGTAACTGGACTACTTCTTTAAATTGACACCAGATCCGGTGACCTTTGGGACATGGTTTGATCCCCTTAGGAAAGCGCTATCATCATGAAACGTTCAGATCACTTACAACTAAATAGATTCTACCTTCCTGTAACGTGTCAGCCTGATTGGACCTTGTTTTCACACAAATGAACCCAGAATGATGTGAAATTGTGCTTCGTGCAACATAATTCTGGGTGCCATTTACAAACCATAAGTGCTAATGACTCCATTCCTTTTTGTGGTTGTAGGGGCTGTTGATTGGAGTACACTAAAACACACCTAACCTCTCTAGGACATTCAGAAGCCAAGTTATAAGCCCACAAAGGTGTAACTGGACTACTTCTTTAAAGTGACACCAGGCCCTGTGACCTTTGGGACATGGTTTTACCCCCTATAGGAATGTGCGATCATCTTGAAATGTTCAGATCACTTACAACTCAATAGATTCTACCTTCTTGTAGCGTTTCAGCCTGATTGGACCTTGTTTTCACACAAATGGACCCAGAATGATGTGAAATTGTGCTTCGTGCAACATAATTCTGGGTGCCATTTACAAACCATAAGTGCTAATGACTCCATTCCTTTTTGTGGTTGTAGGGGCTGTTGATTGGAGTACACTAAAACAAACCTGATCTCTCTAGGACATTCAGAAGCCAAGTTATAAGCCCACAAATGTGTAACTGGACTACTTCTTTAAATTGACACCAGATCCGGTGATCTTTGGGACATGGTTTGACCCCCTTAGGAAAGTGCTATCATCATGAAACGTTCAGATCACTTACAACTCAGTAGATTCTACCTTCCTGTAACGTTTCAGCCTGATTGGACCTTGTTTTCACACAAATGAACCCAGAATTATGTGAAATTGTGCTTCGTGCAACATAATTCTGGGTGCCATTTAAAAAACCATAAGTGCTAATGTCTCCATTCCTTTTTGTGGTTGTAGGGGCTGTTGATTGGAGTACACTAAAGCAAACCTGATCGCTCTAGGACATTCAGAAGCCAAGTTTTAAGCCCACAAATGTGTAACTGGACTACTTCTTTAAATTGACACCAGATCCGGTGACCTTTGGGACATGGTTTGACCCCCTTAGGAAAGTGCTATCATCATGAAACGTTCAGATCACTTACAACTCAATAGATTCTACCTTCCTGTAACGTTTCAGCCTGATTGGACCTTGTTTTCACACAAATGGACCCAGAATGATGTGAAATTGTGCTTCGTGCAACATAATTCTGGGTGCCATTTACAAACCATAAGTGCTAATGACTCCATTCCTTTTTGTGGTTGTAGGGGCTGTTGGTTGGAGTACACTAAAACAAACCTGACCTCTCTAGGACATTCAGAAGCCAAGTTATAAGCCCACAAAGGTGTAACTGGACTACTTCTTTAAAGTGACACCAGGCCCGGTGACCTTTGGGACATGGTTTGACCCCCTATGGGAATGTGAGATCATCATGAAACGTTCAGATCACTTACAACTCAATAGATTCTACCTTCTTGTAATGTTTCAGCCTGATTGGACCTTGTTTTCACACAAATGGACCCAGAATGATGTGAAATTGTGCTTCGTGCAACATCATTCTGGGTGCCATTTACAAACCATAAGGCTAATGACTCCATTCCTTTTGTGGTTGTAGGGGCTGTTGATTGGAGTACACTAAAACAAACCTGATCTCTCTAGGACATTCAGAAGCCAAGTTATAAGCCCACAAATGTGTAACTGGACTACTTCTTTAAAATGACACCAGATCCGGTGACTTTTGGGACATGGTTTGACCCCCTTAGGAAAGTGCTATCATCATTAAACGTTCAGATCACTTGCAACTCAATAGATTCTACCTTCCTGTAACGTTTCAGCCTGATTGGACCTTGTTTTCACACAAATGAACCCAGAATGATGTGAAATTGTGCTTCGTGCAACATAATTCTGGGTGCCATTTAAAAACCATAAGTGCTAATGACTCCATTCCTTTTTGGGGTAATGGGGGCTGTTAATTGGAGTACGCTAAAACAAACCTGATCTCTCTAGGACATTCATAAGCCAAGTTATAAGCCCACAAATGTGTAACTGGACTACTTCTTTAAATTGACACCAGTTCCGGTGACCTTTGGGACATGGTTTGACCCCATTAGGAAAGTGCTATCATCATGAAACGTTCAGATCACTTACAACTCAGTAGATTCTACCTTCCTGTAACTTTTCAGCCTGATTGGACCTTGTTTTCACACAAATGAACCCAGAATGATGTGAAATTGTGCTTCGTGCAACATAATTCTGGGTGCCATTTACAAACCACAAGTGCTAATATCTCCATTCCTTTTTGTGGTTGTAGGGGCTGTTGATTGGAGTACACTAAAACAAACCTGACCTCTCTAGGACATTCAGAAGCCAAGTTATAAGCCCACAATGGTGTAACTGGACTACTTCTTTAAAGTGACACCAGGCCCGGTGACCTTTGGGACATGGTTTGACCCCCTATAGGAATGTGCGATCATCATGAAACGTTCAGATCACTTACAACTCAATAGATTCTACCTTCTTGTAACGTTTCAGCCTGATTGAACCTTGTTTTCACACAAATGGACCCAGAATGATGTGAAATTGTGCTTCGTGCAACATAATTCTGGGTGCCATTTACAAACCATAAGTGCTAATGACTCCATTCCTTTTGTGGTTGAGGGGCGGTTGATTGGAGTACACTAAAACAAACCTGATCTCTGTAGGACATTCAGAAGCCAAGTTATAAGCCCACAAAGGTGTAACTGGACTACTTCTTTAAATTGACACCAGATCCGGTGACCTTTGGGACATGGTTTGATCCCCTTAGGAAAGCGCTATCATCATGAAACGTTCAGATCACTTACAACTAAATAGATTCTACCTTCCTGTAACGTGTCAGCCTGATTGGACCTTGTTTTCACACAAATGAACCCAGAATGATGTGAAATTGTGCTTCGTGCAACATAATTCTGGGTGCCATTTACAAACCATAAGTGCTAATGACTCCATTCCTTTTTGTGGTTGTAGGGGCTGTTGATTGGAGTACACTAAAACACACCTAACCTCTCTAGGACATTCAGAAGCCAAGTTATAAGCCCACAAAGGTGTAACTGGACTACTTCTTTAAAGTGACACCAGGCCCTGTGACCTTTGGGACATGGTTTTACCCCCTATAGGAATGTGCGATCATCTTGAAATGTTCAGATCACTTACAACTCAATAGATTCTACCTTCTTGTAGCGTTTCAGCCTGATTGGACCTTGTTTTCACACAAATGGACCCAGAATGATGTGAAATTGTGCTTCGTGCAACATAATTCTGGGTGCCATTTACAAACCATAAGTGCTAATGACTCCATTCCTCTTTGGGGTAATGGGGGCTGTTAACTGGAGTACTCTAAAACAAACCTGACCTCTCTAGGATATTCAGAAGCCAAGTTATAAGCCCACAAATGTGTAACTGGACTACTTCTTTAAAGTGACACCAGGCCCGGTGACCTTTGGGACATGGTTTGACCCCCTATAGGAATGTGCGATCATCATGAAACGTTCAGATCACTTACAACTCAATAGATTCTACCTTCTTGTAACGTTTCAGCCTGATTGGACCTTGTTTTCACACAAATGAACCCAGAATGAAGTGAAATAGTGCTTCGTGCAACATAATTCTGGGTGCCATTTACAAACCACAAGTGCTAATGACTCCATTCCTTTTTGTGGTTGTATGGGCTGTTGATTGGAGTACACTAAAACAAACCTGATCTCTCTAGGACATTCAGAAGCCAAGTTATAAGCCCACCAATTTGTAACTGTACTACTTCTTTAAATTGACACCAGATCCGGTGACATTTGGGACATGGTTTGACCCCCTTAGGAAAGTGCTATCATCATGAAACGTTCAGATCACTTACAACTCAATAGATTCTACCTTCTTGTAACGTTTCAGCCTGATTGGACCTTGTTTTCACACAAATGGACCCAGAATGATGTGAAATTGTGCTTCGTGCAACATAATTCTGGGTGCCATTTACAAACCACAAGTGCTAATGACTCCATTCCTTTTTGTGGTTGTAGGGGCTGTTGATTGGAGTACACTAAAACACACCTAACCTCTCTAGGACATTCAGAAGCCAAGTTATAAGCCCACAAAGGTGTAACTGGACTACTTCTTTAAAGTGACACCAGGCCCGGTGACCTTTGGGACATGGTTTTACCCCCTATAGGAATGTGCGATCATCTTGAAATGTTCAGATCACTTACAACTCAATAGATTCTACCTTCTTGTAGCGTTTCAGCCTGATTGGACCTTGTTTTCACACAAATGGACCCAGAATGATGTGAAATTGTGCTTCGTGCAACATAATTCTGGGTGCCATTTACAAACCATAAGTGCTAATGACTCCATTCCTTTTTGTGGTTGTAGGGGCTGTTGATTGGAGTACACTAAAACAAACCTGATCTCTCTAGGACATTTAGAAGCCAAGTTATAAGCCCACAAATGTGTAACTGGACTACTTCTTTAAATTGACACCAGATCCGGTGATCTTTGGGACATGGTTTGACCCCCTTAGGAAAGTGCTATCATCATGAAACGTTCAGATCACTTACAACTCAGTAGATTCTACCTTCCTGTAACGTTTCAGCCTGATTGGACCTTGTTTTCACACAAATGAACCCAGAATGATGTGAAATTGTGCTTCGTGCAACATAATTCTGGGTGCCATTTAAGAAACCATAAGTGCTAATGTCTCCATTCCTTTTTGTGGTTGTAGGGGCTGTTGATTGGAGTACACTAAAGCAAACCTGATCGCTCTAGGACATTCAGAAGCCAAGTTTTAAGCCCACAAATGTGTAACTGGACTACTTCTTTAAATTGACACCAGATCCGGTGACCTTTGGGACATGGTTTGACCCCCTATGGGAATGTGAGATCATCATGAAACGTTCAGATCACTTACAACTCAATAGATTCTACCTTCTTGTAATGTTTCAGCCTGATTGGACCTTGTTTTCACACAAATGAACCCAGAATGATGTGAAATTGTGCTTCGTGCAACATAATTCTGGGTGCCATTTACAAACCATAAATGCTAATGACTCCATTCCTTTTTGTGGTTGTAGGGGCTGTTGATTGGAGTACATTAAAACAAACCTGATCTCTCTAGAACATTCAGAAGCCAAGTTATAAGCCCACAAATGTGTAACTGGACTACTTCTTTAAATTGACACCAGATCCGGTGACCTTTGGGACATGGTTTGATCCCCTTAGGAAAGTGCTATCATCATGAAACGTTCAGATCACTTACAACTCAATAGATTCTAACTTCCTGTAACGTTTCAGCCTGATTGGACCTTGTTTTCACACAAATGGACCCAGAATCATGTGAAATTGTGCTTCGTGCAACATAATTCTGGGTGCCATTTAAAAACCATAAGTGCTAATGACTCCATTCCTTTTTGTGGTTGTAGGGGCTGTTAATTGGAGTATACTAAAACAAACCTGATCTCTCTAGGACATTCAGAAGCCACGTTATAAGCCCACAAATGTGTAACTGGACTACTTCTTTAAATTGACACCAGATCCGGTGACCTTTGGGACATGGTTTGACCCCCTTAGGAAAGTGCTATCATCATGAAACGTTCAGATCACTTACAACTCAATAGATTCTAACTTCCTGTAACGTTTCAGCCTGATTGGACCTTGTTTTCACACAAATGAACCCAGAATGATGTGAAAGTGTGCTTCGTGCAACATAATTCTGGGTGCCATTTAAAAACCATAAGTGCTAATGACTCCATTCCTCTTTGGGGTAATGGGGGCTGTTAACTGGAGTACTCTAAAACAAACCTGACCTCTCTAGGATATTCAGAAGCCAAGTTATAAGCCCACAAATGTGTAACTGGACTACTTCTTTAAAGTGACACCAGGCCCGGTGACCTTTGGGACATGGTTTGACCCCCTATAGGAATGTGCGATCATCATGAAACGTTCAGATCACTTACAACTCAATAGATTCTACCTTCTTGTAACGTTTCAGCCTGATTGGACCTTGTTTTCACACAAATGAACCCAGAATGAAGTGAAATAGTGCTTCGTGCAACATAATTCTGGGTGCCATTTACAAACCACAAGTGCTAATGACTCCATTCCTTTTTGTGGTTGTATGGGCTGTTGATTGGAGTACACTAAAACAAACCTGATCTCTCTAGGACATTCAGAAGCCAAGTTATAAGCCCACCAATTTGTAACTGTACTACTTCTTTAAATTGACACCAGATCCGGTGACATTTGGGACATGGTTTGACCCCCTTAGGAAAGTGCTATCATCATGAAACGTTCAGATCACTTACAACTCAATAGATTCTACCTTCTTGTAACGTTTCAGCCTGATTGGACCTTGTTTTCACACAAATGGACCCAGAATGATGTGAAATTGTGCTTCGTGCAACATAATTCTGGGTGCCATTTACAAACCATAAGTGCTAATGACTCCATTCCTTTTTGTGGTTGTAGGGGCTGTTGATTGGAGTACACTAAAACAAACCTGATCTCTCCAGGACATTCAAAAGCCAAGTTATAAACCCACAAATGTGTAACTGGACTACTTCTTTAAAGTGACACCAGGCCCGGTGACCTTTGGGACATGGTTTGACCCCCTATAGGAATGTGCGATCATCATGAAACGTTCAGATCACTTACAACTCAGTAGATTCTACCTTCCTGTAACGTTTCAGCCTGTTTGGACCTTGTTTTCACACAAATGGACCCAGAATGATGTGAAATTGTGCTTCGTGCAACATAATTCTGGGTGCCATTTACAAACCATAAGTGCTAATGACTCCATTCCTTTTTGTGGTTGTAGGGGCTGTTGATTGGAGTACACTAAAACAAACCTGATCTCTCTAGGACATTCAGAAGCCAAGTTATAAGCCCACAAATGTGTAACTGGACTACTTCTTTAAATTGACACCAGATCCGGTGATCTTTGGGACATGGTTTGACCCCCTTAGGAAAGTGCTATCATCATGAAACGTTCAGATCACTTACAACTCAGTAGATTCTACCTTCCTGTAACGTTTCAGCCTGATTGGACCTTGTTTTCACACAAATGAACCCAGAATGATGTGAAATTGTGCTTCGTGCAACATAATTCTGGGTGCCATTTAAAAAACCATAAGTGCTAATGTCTCCATTCCTTTTTGTGGTTGTAGGGGCTGTTGATTGGAGTACACTAAAGCAAACCTGATCGCTCTAGGACATTCAGAAGCCAAGTTTTAAGCCCACACATGTGTAACTGGACTACTTCTTTAAATTGACACCAGATCCGGTGACCTTTGGGACATGGTTTGACCCCCTATGGGAATGTGAGATCATCATGAAACGTTCAGATCACTTACAACTCAATAGATTCTACCTTCTTGTAATGTTTCAGCCTGATTGGACCTTGTTTTCACACAAATGGACCCAGAATAATGTGAAATTGTGCTTCGTGCAACATAATTCTGGGTGCCATTTACAAACCATAAGGCTAATGACTCCATTCCTTTTGTGGTTGTAGGGGCTGTTGATTGGAGTACACTAAAACAAACCTGATCTCTCTAGGACATTCAGAAGCCAAGTTATAAGCCCACAAATGTGTAACTGGACTACTTCTTTAAATTGACACCAGATCCGGTGACCTTTGGGACATGGTTTGATCCCCTTAGGAAAGCGCTATCATCATGAAACGTTCAGATCACTTACAACTAAATAGATTCTACCTTCCTGTAACGTTTCAGCCTGATTGGACCTTGTTTTCACACAAATGAACCCAGAATGATGTGAAATTGTGCTTCGTGCAACATAATTCTGGGTGCCATTTACAAACCATAAATGCTAATGACTCCATTCCTTTTTGTGGTTGTAGGGGCTGTTGATTGGAGTACATTAAAACAAACCTGATCTCTCTAGGACATTCAGAAGCCAAGTTATAAGCCCACAAATGTGTAACTGGACTACTTCTTTAAATTGACACCAGATCCGGTGACCTTTGGGACATGGTTTGATCCCCTTAGGAAAGTGCTATCATCATGAAACGTTCAGATCACTTACAACTCAATAGATTCTAACTTCCTGTAACGTTTCAGCCTGATTGGACCTTGTTTTCACACAAATGGACCCAGAATCATGTGAAATTGTGCTTCGTGCAACATAATTCTGGGTGCCATTTAAAAACCATAAGTGCTAATGACTCCATTCCTTTTTGTGGTTGTAGGGGCTGTTAATTGGAGTATACTAAAACAAACCTGATCTCTCTAGGACATTCAGAAGCCACGTTATAAGCCCACAAATGGTAACTGGACTACTTCTTTAAATTGACACCAGATCCGGTGACCTTTGGGACATGGTTTGACCCCCTTAGGAAAGTGCTATCATCATGAAACGTTCAGATCACTTACAACTCAATAGATTCTAACTTCCTGTAACGTTTCAGCCTGATTGGACCTTGTTTTCACACAAATGAACCCAGAATGATGTGAAAGTGTGCTTCGTGCAACATAATTCTGGGTGCCATTTAAAAACCATAAGTGCTAATGACTCCATTCCTCTTTGGGGTAATGGGGGCTGTTAACTGGAGTACTCTAAAACAAACCTGACCTCTCTAGGATATTCAGAAGCCAAGTTATAAGCCCACAAATGTGTAACTGGACTACTTCTTTAAAGTGACACCAGGCCCGGTGACCTTTGGGACATGGTTTGACCCCCTATAGGAATGTGCGATCATCATGAAACGTTCAGATCACTTACAACTCAATAGATTCTACCTTCTTGTAACGTTTCAGCCTGATTGGACCTTGTTTTCACACAAATGGACCCAGAATGATGTGAAATTGTGCTTCGTGCAACATAATTCTGGGTGCCATTTACAAACCATAAGTGCTAATGACTCCATTCCTTTTTGTGGTTGTAGGGGCTGTTGATTGGAGTACACTAAAACAAACCTGATCTCTCCAGGACATTCAGAAGCCAAGTTATAAGCCCACAAATGTGTAACTGGACTACTTCTTTAAAGTGACACCAGGCCCGGTGACCTTTGGGACATGGTTTGACCCCCTATAGGAATGTGCGATCATCATGAAACGTTCAGATCACTTACAACTCAATAGATTCTACCTTCTTGTAACGTTTCAGCCTGATTGGACCTTGTTTTCACACAAATTAACCATAGACTGTACATATACTGGACAAACGGATTCCATTGGCTTCAATAACACGTTTGTTGTCTATAATGGGAGGTGGCCACCACCGCCATTTTGACCGTGTCACAGGTTCCGTCCAGCCCAGACAATTCCATAAAAGGTAAGAGAGGAGGCGCTGAGGGTGTGGCTGTAAGGCTGGGCTCGAGTGACGACACCCAGGCGAACTAGCTACGAGCTAACCTGAAGCTAACCCTGGCTAACCCAAAGCTAAAGCGGAGGTGGGAGCCGAGCTAACGGATGTAGCCACCTAGCTTCAACCCAACCGGAGCTAACTGGAACACCCATCGACCTGAACCTTACACGGAGTTTAGGTGGAGGTTTTCTGCGCCTGTTCGTGAGAAGTACCTGTATTAAAAAAGTTTTAAATCGGTAAGTTTATAATGTATTTCCCTAATGAAAACATTTTGCTTTGAGCAAGTTTTCAGTACAGTTTTTTTCGGCGCTATCACTCCTGAGTCGCACCAGCCATTAAATGTATCATGAATAAGAGAAAATATATTTAAGTCGTATTTTGGGGGGACATTTTATTATCTTTCTTACAAAATCTGAGACCAAGCGTTTCACATAGCAACACAAGCACCGGTAACCATAACAGAATGAACAACAGCCAGCAGAGGAGAGGATGGCGGTGTTTCAAACCCTCCCGGCCGGCGAGGACAGCTCATTCCTGGGCTGGAGCCGGCCCTCAGCACCCCGCCACAGGCTCTAACAGATGCTGGCGGTGTTTGAAACCCTCCCAGCGGGACAGGGGAACTCATTCTTGTGTGGGTCGGAGTCGGCCCGCAGCAGCGCGGTGTAGCCTACATATTTTGTTATATAAGTCGCTCCGGAGTATAAGTAGCAGGACCAGCCAGAATATGTAAAAAAAGTGCGAGTTATAGTCCGGAAAATATTGCAGTTATTCGTATTCGAGCTAAATTAGCAGCGTAAATACATTTCATATATTTCCAAAATGTGATACTTGTTTGTATCTTGTACAGCCAACTAGTCTTTATTCTGGACTCAGTACAATTTACCAAAAGTAAAGAGACATTCTACAGATGAAGTAAGCACAAGATAACTTACTGGAAGACACGGAATTATCATCAGAACCAGAACAAGAGAGCCTGATAACAGTCGTGAAAATAACAGTTAAAAAGTATGGATGTATAATAGAAATAAAAACATATTAGAATTAGTGTAACTCACTGTGATCCAAACAATAAATCAGCCATAGCTGATTAGTAAATATGACATGAGGTCTGGGAGTTTTTAATTTTCATTTTTATTTTTTTGTTAGATCTGTTTAAATGTCACCATGGCAGCCTGTGTGTCTCCAACATCAGCTACACAAAGCAAGTGTAAGTTCCACATACCTGTCTCACCACTTCATGTATGGTTTTGTACTTTAAACAATTATGACAAACCTGTTATTTTTTTCTCCATAGCCATTTGGATCATTGGAGACAGCTGAGTGAGGCGTGGTGCCCAGAGAGCTGCAGAGACAACCTTGGCCTCCCTGACGTCTGTGTCTCCTGGTTCGGTTGGGGCGGACCATCGACATACATACATGTGCCGACACTTTGCGCCCTGTTTTATAAACTGTAGTGTTAAAAATAAATGTTTTTGCTCAATTACTGGAATTTCTTTGGTTAAGACAAAAGTGAGGAATAATCATTTACAAGTTATTTGTACAACAGGCCCATTTTAAATCCCAACAGTTTCTTAGCAGACAATAGAAATGTGTTCTTAACTAACTTTACTTGGTTTAAAAATCTTACTAAAATAAACTTGAGTGCCGTATTGCAAAACCCAATCATACTTGTTATGTAAACATTAGCTTTGTAGATATTTTTTACAGATATATATTTGTGTGCAACAAAAACCAAACTTAAATAGTTTGTCATTCTTTATTGAAAAACAACAAAATACAGTTATACAGAAGTGTGGGAAAATGATAATGTGAAAGTATTGCTATTTAAATGTAATCCTATTTATCTTTAAAAAGAAAAACTCTAAAAATGTCCTGTACAGCATCATGACAGAAGAATGGTGGTCTGTCTGTCAGAATGTGCTGAACAGATTTGCTCTTTGAGGAGGAGTGTCATGTTTGGAGGAAGGTACTTAACCCAAGACATGCAGAATACAACACTGACCAAAAACTGATGGAAAAAATGATTTATTTATAAGGAGGAACTTAAGGTGCACAGATAAGTCTGTGGTTGGAACTGCAACAACAGCTCAGCATCTGGAGGAGGGAGAACACAGGTGAGCTTAGGTTCTGGTTTCAAAATCCATTGTAGGCAGGCAGAGGTGTTCAGCAGACTTACTGTGGTGGGTGTATGTGTTGGCTGGAGGAGGGAGAGGTAGAGAGCCGGGGGAAGCGCAGGAGAGGGAGCAGAGGTGGAGAGAAGCGGGGCGTCCTGGTGGATGGGGCACTGGGTGAGATGAGAGGTGGGTTATGGAGGGTGGTGATAAGGTCCGTGTGTTGAATATCCAAATCCTGGAGTAGAGGTCAGTATCCAATGAGGTCGACAGGAATCCTGAAGAATGGTAAATCCAATATAAGAGCAAAAACACTACGAAATAACATTAATCCTAGGAACACTAGAGGTAACACGAGTGGCTGGTTACTACCAAAACTGAGGCAATCTTCTGGCGTCAAATTGTGTCCTCCATCCACCTTAAATAGGAAAGCACCCCGCTGATCGCTGATCAGGAACGGCTGGGGTGGAGTCACCAGAACCATGAAGAACGTGTCTCCAGAGACAACTCGGGTCCTGGTACCGATCAGGAATGCGGACCTTATCACCCAGAGCTGCCAGGTCACGCTCAAAGCCTTCATGTTCACGCTGCAGAGCCTGAACGCTGGCCAGGTGGTGGCCGTAGTTGTCTGTGTTCAGGGCCTGGTTCTTCTCCTCGATCCACTCTTTGGTCTCATCAGCGTCTCTGAGAAGACATCAGAACTCCGTCTGAGTGTGGGTCCAAACTCTACTGACCCGTAAGCGGCGCATAAGTGTGCGGGGTACCTGTGGAAGCGCTACACCTCATGGGCGCTGCCCAGCATGTTGCAGCGAGCGCCAGCGGTTGTTTAGCTCCTGGAGAGAAACCAAACCCAGTGAGATGAAGGTAGACGCCAGCGGGCTGGACGCCGGACGAGGAAACCTGGAGACGGATCGCTCAGACAGGAAGGGAAGAGCTTCCTCTTACCTTGATGGAATTAAAGTTAGCCGTCGTCTGAACGCCCAACCGTACGGTCTGAGGTCAAAGGTCACAGGAAACACACACCAGTCAGCAGTCATACAGATGCATAAAGATAACTGTAGCCATGGCAACCAGCTGACATGTCCCCACTTTCACCAGCACCTGGTGCCTGCCGGGTCACCTGAATTCCTGTGTGATGTCAGCACGGTCGGCCGTGACTGCGGCCATCAGAGGTGACCTCTGATCAGCTGAATGAACTCACCTTCTAGGGTGACGCCGTGTTACCCCGGGTTTCCACGGGAGCCGTCAGCAGCACGTTACTGCAGCAGCACGTCTTGCTCGCGTAAGCTGCTGCTTGGCCCTTCCCACGAGACGCGAAGCAGCAGGGGAGCAGCTGTCACCGACCGAGCACGAAGTCACTCGAGTGACTTCGTCAGTAAACACAACAACAAGCAGGAGAAAACTACAACATGGTTTGTGTTTTATGTTCTGTCCGTTTTATAATCGCCAATACGGACCTGAAAAACAAAGGAGACCGCTAGCTAGGTGATAACTTCTCACGGGGCCGCTCAGTTAGTAACCTTTTTTAAAAGTAAAGCAACCGGAAGGCAGTACGTTCTTTATTCTGAAAATCTCGGTAGCTTCTCTCAATTTCCGCGTCCGATTTCCTGTCTTTCCTTCCCCAAAAATGTCGAACTTGACCCGTTTCAGAGGCGTCGCGCGTAGAAAATAGAACCGGCGCGTAAAGGCCGCGACATGCTGCTCCTGAGACGTGGCCGACTCGCGCTGCTGACGGCTCCGGTGGAAAAGGTTCTGTTGACCACAGCGGTTCCTATCAGCAGCTATGACGTGCTGCTGCAGTAAACGTGCTGCTGACGACTCCTGTGGAAAGCCGGGGTTAGAGTCGGCTTCATCCTGTAAACAAACAAATGAGTGGTAACAAAAACACCACGTCTGGTTCTGGTGGAGGCGGAGGACAACACGCACCTTTCCAGGAGCAGAACCCAGATGTTCTTGTTGCTACAAACAGAGACGAGCAGAGTTAACAAACCAGGAAGTGAGAGGGACCAGCTGCTGCAGACAGGTGACGCTCACCTGAGCCTGAACCATAGGAGCCTCCTCAGCCATCAGACCTTCTGACTCCAGTTCAGATGCCACCTTGTTGATGTCCCTCAGGCGGGACTCGTTGGCCTTCAGGTCCTGCGGGACAAAAGCACCTGCTGATTATCACCTGAGCTGATCTGACAGCTGCTGCTGGAAGACAGAGAGGAGGAAAAGTCCGACCTTCTGGAAGTCGTCAAACTTCTTCTGCAAGACCTCGACCTGCTCCAGGTCAGACCCGTCTCTCCATCCTCATTCAGCTAAAGACGCGAGTTCAAGTAAAACAACCTAAAGTCACACAAACACAAAGCAGGTGTGGAGATGTTCGCTCTGAGCTGGAGGTCGTTCCTCGGCTGTGAAGGGCACACGAACCTTGTTGGTGCTGTTGAGCAGCGTGAGGATGTCGCCCTTCTTCATGGTGACCTCTCCAGGACTCTTCTCCTGGTAGTCGTACAGAGCCAGAACCAGCTCCTTCCCGGTCTCATCGTCAGTTGGAGCCACTTGTTGCTGTCGGGTTAACAGGTCTGGTGTTAGAACGTGGTGGATAAGAATGTTCTGACGGGCCGAGGGTTCTGAACCAGCGAAGTGACCTGGACCCAAACAAAGTGAGCCAGAACCTGCAGACACCTCAGAAACATGTCAGGACCAGACCTGCTCTACCTTCCTCCATTATGGTCTCTCCTTTCTGGGTGACAGCCTTGATGCGAGGTTCATGACCTGTGATCTCAGCCTGCAGAGCCTCGTGCTTCTTCAGCAGGTTCTGGACACCAATCAGGTCCTTCCCTGAGGACACATGTTAGAGTTCAGCATTATGCAGTAGACAGACCAGTTTAACCTAGGGGTTTCTTTCTTCTACTATCTGCTCTTTAACTGTATTATTTCCTGCTATTTCAGCTGTTAACTTTATTTTTTCTGTAAGTGTTTTTCTCCCCAGAAGAAGCAACAATGATGCTTTGCTGAGCTGTGGTGGCCTCATGGAGGGGGCCATCGTCTAGCACACTGCTGCTAACCACTTAATCATTCTCCCTCTCCTGATAATAACATTTTACTTTCTTTGATGTTGGATGTACTACTGCTAGTTTACCCGTTTAATTATAGATTCACTAGGATAAATACAATAAAGTTTATCTCTCGCCAAATAGAATATTTACTAAGAAATCACAATGTAACGTGTGTGTGTGTGTGTGTGTGTGTAAAAGCCATGCGTAGTGTTTATTTATAAAGCATATGTTGTTGGATTTTATCCAGAATCTAGACTTTGAAAATATATAGTTTAATTACAGTTTGATTTATTTGACATCTGTATAATGTTTATTATTTTGTTTTTCCCCCTAAATACCTAACGTTTTAGTTAACATGAATATTAGTCATTCATCCCAATACATGAAGTTACACATTTTAAATTTTAATAGGGGAAGACTGCAGGAGGGAGCAGTAAAATACAGGGGGTCCCCTGCAAAAACTAACTTTACGAGTCTGATGAAAGTTGCTGGTATTCCCGCTGCTTCTTCGGTAAACAGCGCCAACAAAAACAAAGAAACTTGGGATCTTGTCGGCGTGGCAGTGGGATTTAAGGGAAACGCTGTATGCCCTATAGACTTCTCAACGAGCTGCAGTATTTCTCCGGTCAGATCTGTCTCCGAGTTCCACGAGCGGTCAGCCCGCAGCAGCGAGGCGCCGCATCGATCAGCCTGCCCGGCCTGACCGCTGGGGATTACCGGATGAAAGAATAGAGCACAGAAGTGTCCCCCCAAGCGGCGCGCCCCGTCATATTTCAACCCATTTTTATCTTAAATGCACTGGGTTTTACCCTATTACCAATTTAAATATGCCCTATTAATTATTTTACCGTATTTTACATTTAAATTTCATGGTTAAACAGTACATGCTACATGTTAAACTGATAGTTAGCTAGCTACTTCGGTAAACTCAGCTAGTTTAAAGGCAGCAGTGACATAAAATACAAATATAGATTTTAACTTACCGAAAAAAATGAAGTGGAGACTCCTTGGACGCTCTATTAGTGCAATTAATACCACTGCAAGTCATTTTGTCCAACAATTGCACCAATATTATCCAAAACAGAATTCACAAGCACAGAGACTCAAAATCCCGACACAGTTTCCAGGAGAGACCGAGGCTGTACTGAGGCCTTTCCACGGAGCTAGCTCTGTGGTCACGTGGGTCTGAGGCGGCGGTCACGTGTGTCGGATGCTCATTAATTATACAGAATTTTAGGCTTTCAATACACTTAAACAGAAGAGTGAGAAAAAAATTCACCCCCCTCAGAGTTGTCATGAGTATAAACTAGATAATTTAGACGAAAAACCATTTTTTGAACCAGGCTGTAAACATGTTTATTTCTGCTGTGAAAATGGCATTTTTAACATGGGAGTCAATGAGGATTTGCTCGCTTCTGGTACCAGCCCCCAGCGGATGAGGGTGGAACTGCAATTTTTCTTACTTCCGGGTTGGGACCATTTTCTGAGCGGCATTGTGGGGGCTTGAAATTAACCCAGAATGATGTGAAATTGTGCTTCGTGCAACATAATTCTGGGTGCCATTTACAAACCATAAGTGCTAATGACTCCATTCCTTTTTGTGGTTGTAGGGGCTGTTGATTGGAGTACACTAAAACAAACCTAACCTCTCTAGGACATTCAGAAGCCAAGTTATAAGCCCACAAAGATGTAACTGGACTACTTCTTTAAAGTGACACCAGGCCCGGTGACCTTTGGGACATGGTTTTACCCCCTATAGGAATGTGCGATCATCTTGAAACGTTCAAATTACTTACAACTCAATAGATTCTACCTTCTTATAGCGTTTCAGCCTGATTGGACCTTGTTTTCACACAAATGGACCCAGAATGAAGTGAAATTGTGCTTCGTGCAACATAATTCTGGGTGCCATTTACAAACCATAAGTGCTAATGACTCCATTCCTTTTTGTGGTTGTAGGGGCTGTTGATTGGAGTACACTAAAACAAACCTGATCTCTCTAGGACATTCAGAAGCCAAGTTATAAGCCCACAAATGTGTAACTGGACTACTTTAAATTGACACCAGATCCGGTGACCTTTGGGACATGGTTTGACCCCCTTAGGAAAGTGCTATCATCATGAAACGTTCAGATCACTTACAACTCAATAGATTCTACCTTCTTGTAACGTTTCAGCCTGATTGGACCTTGTTTTCACACAAATGGACCCAGAATGATGTGAAATTGTGCTTCGTGCAACATAATTCTGGGTGCCATTTACAAACCATAAATGCTAATGACTCCATTCCTTTTTGTGGTTGTAGGGGCTGTTGATTGGAGTACATTAAAACAAACCTGATCTCTCTAGGACATTCAGAAGCCACGTTATAAGCCCACAAATGTGTAACTGGACTACTTCTTTAAATTGACACCAGATCCGGTGACCTTTGGGACATGGTTTGACCCCCTTAGGAAAGTGCTATCATCATGAAACGTTCAAATCACTTACAACTCAATAGATTCTAACTTCCTGTAACGTTTCAGCCTTATTGGACCTTGTTTTCACACAAATGAACCCAGAATGATGTGAAAGTGTGCTTCGTGCAACATAATTCTGGGTGCCATTTAAAAACCATAAGTGCTAATGACTCCATTCCTCTTTGGGGTAATGGGGGCTGTTAACTGGAGTACTCTAAAACAAACCTGACCTCTCTAGGATATTCAGAAGCCAAGTTATAAGCCCACAAATGTGTAACTGGACTACTTCTTTAAAGTGACACCAGGCCCGGTGACCTTTGGGACATGGTTTGACCCCCTATAGGAATGTGCGATCATCATGAAACGTTCAGATCACTTACAACTCAATAGATTCTACCTTCTTGTAACGTTTCAGCCTGATTGGACCTTGTTTTCACACAAATGAACCCAGAATGAAGTGAAATTGTGCTACGTGCAAAATAATTCTGGGTGCCATTTACAAACCACAAGTGCTAATGACTCCATTCCTTTTTGTGGTTGTATGGGCTGTTGATTGGAGTACACTAAAACAAACCTGATCTCTCTAGGACATTCAGAAGCCAAGTTATAAGCCCACCAATTTGTAACTGTACTTCTTCTTTAAATTGACACCAGATCCGGTGACCTTTGGGACATGGTGTGACCCCCTTAGGAAAGTGCGATCATCATGAAACGTTCAGATCACTTACAACTCAATAGATTCTACCTTCCTGTATTGTTTTAGCCTGATTGGACCTTGTTTTCACAAAAATGAACCCAGAATGATGTGAAATTGTGCTTCGTGCAACATAATTCTGGGTGCCATTTAAAAACCATAAGTGCTAATGTCTCCATTCCTGTTTGTGGTTGTAGGGGCTGTTAATTGGAGTATACTAAAACAAACCTGATCTCTCTAGGACATTCAGAAGCCACGTTATAAGCCCACAAATGTGTAACTGGACTACTTCTTTAAATTGACACCAGATCCGGTGACCTTTGGGACATGGTTTGACCCCCTTAGGAAAGTGCTATCATCATGAAACGTTCAAATCACTTACAACTCAATAGATTCTAACTTCCTGTAACGTTTCAGCCTTATTGGACCTTGTTTTCACACAAATGAACCCAGAATGATGTGAAAGTGTGCTTCGTGCAACATAATTCTGGGTGCCATTTAAAAACCATAAGTGCTAATGACTCCATTCCTCTTTGGGGTAATGGGGGCTGTTAACTGGAGTACTCTAAAACAAACCTGACCTCTCTAGGATATTCAGAAGCCAAGTTATAAGCCCACAAATGTGTAACTGGACTACTTCTTTAAAGTGACACCAGGCCCGGTGACCTTTGGGACATGGTTTGACCCCCTATAGGAATGTGCGATCATCATGAAACGTTCAGATCACTTACAACTCAATAGATTCTACCTTCTTGTAACGTTTCAGCCTGATTGGACCTTGTTTTCACACAAATGAACCCAGAATGAAGTGAAATTGTGCTACGTGCAAAATAATTCTGGGTGCCATTTACAAACCACAAGTGCTAATGACTCCATTCCTTTTTGTGGTTGTATGGGCTGTTGATTGGAGTACACTAAAACAAACCTGATCTCTCTAGGACATTCAGAAGCCAAGTTATAAGCCCACCAATTTGTAACTGTACTTCTTCTTTAAATTGACACCAGATCCGGTGACCTTTGGGACATGGTTTGACCCCCTTAGGAAAGTGCTATCATCATGAAACGTTCAGATCACTTACAACTCAATAGATTCTACCTTCTTGTAACGTTTCAGCCTGATTGGACCTTGTTTTCACACAAATGGACCCAGAATGATGTGAAATTGTGCTTCGTGCAACATAATTCTGGGTGCCATTTACAATCCATAAGTGCTAATGACTCCATTCCTTTTTGTGGTTGTAGGGGCTGTTGATTGGAGTACACTAAAACAAACCTGATCTCTCCAGGACATTCAGAAGCCAAGTTATAAGCCCACAAATGTGTAACTGGACTACTTCTTTAAAGTGACACCAGGTCCGGTGACCTTTGGGACATGGTTTGACCCCCTATAGGAATGTGCGATCATCATGAAACGTTCAGATCACTTACAACTCAATAGATTCTACCTTCTTGTAACGTTTCAGCCTGATTGGACCTTGTTTTCACACAAATTAACCCAGAATGATGTGAAATTGTGCTTCGTGCAACATAATTCTGGGTGCCATTTATAAACCATAAGTGCTAATGACTCCATTCCTTTTTGTGGTTGTAGGGGCTGTTGATTGGAGTACACTAAAACAAACCTAACCTCTCTAGGACATTCAGAAGCCAAGTTATAAGCCCACAAAGATGTAACTGGACTACTTCTTTAAAGTGACACCAGGCCCGGTGACCTTTGGGACATGGTTTTACCTCCTATAGGAATGTGCGATCATCTTGAAACGTTCAAATCACTTACAACTCAATAGATTCTACCTTCTTATAGCGTTTCAGCCTGATTGGACCTTGTTTTCACACAAATGGACCCTGAATGAAGTGAAATTGTGCTTCGTGCAACATAATTCTGGGTGCCATTTACAAACCATAAGTGCTAATGACTCCATTCCTTTTTGTGGTTGTAGGGGCTGTTGATTGGAGTACACTAAAACAAACCTGATCTCTCTAGGACATTCAGAAGCCAAGTTATAAGCCCACAAATGTGTAACTGGACTACTTTAAATTGACACCAGATCCGGTGACCTTTGGGACATGGTTTGACCCCCTTAGGAAAGTGCTATCATCATGAAACGTTCAGATCACTTACAACTCAATAGATTCTACCTTCTTGTAACGTTTCAGCCTGATTGGACCTTGTTTTCACACAAATGGACCCAGAATGATGTGAAATTGTGCTTCGTGCAACATAATTCTGGGTGCCATTTACAAACCATAAGTGCTAATGACTCCATTCCTTTTTGTGGTTGTAGGGGCTGTTGATTGGAGTACACTAAAACAAACCTGATCTCTCTAGGACATTCAGAAGCCAAGTTATAAGCCCACAAATGTGTAACTGGACTAATTCTTTAAAGTGACACCAGATCCGGTGACCTTTGCGACATGGTTTGACCCCCTTAGGAAAGTGCTATCATCATGAAACGTTCAGATCACTTACAACTCAATAGATTCTACCTTCCTGTAACGTTTCTGCCTGATTGGACCTTGTTTTCACACAAATGAACCCAGAATGATGTGAAATTGTGCTTCGTGCAACATAATTCTGGGTGCCATTTACAAACCATAAGTGCTAATGACTCCATTCCTTTTTGTGGTTGTAGGGGCTGTTGATTGGAGTACATTAAAACAAACCTGATCTCTCTAGGACATTCAGAAGTCAAGTTATAAGCCTACAAAGATGTAACTGGACTACTTCTTTAAAGTGACACCAGGCCCGGTGACCTTTGGGACATGGTTTTACCCCCTATAGGAATGTGCGATCATCTTGAAACGTTCAGATCACTTACAACTCAATAGATTCTACCTTCCTGTAACGTTTCAGCCTGATTGGACATTGTTTTCACACAAATGGACCCAGAATGATGTGAAATTGTGCTTCGTTCAACATAATTCTGGGTGCCATTTAAGAACCATAAGTGCTAATGACTCCATTCCTTTTTGTGGTTGTAGGGGCTGTTGATTGGAGTACACTAAAACAACCCTGATCTCTCTAGGACATTCAGAAGCCAAGTTATAAGCCCACAAAGGTGTAACTGGACTACTTCTTTAAAGTGACACCAGGCCCGGTGACCTTTGGGACATGGTTTGACCCCCTATAGGAAAGTGCTATCATCATGAAACGTTCAGATCACTTACAACTCAATAGATTCTACCTTCCTGTAACGTTTCAGCCTGATTGGACCTTGTTTTCACACAAATGAACCCAGAATGATGTGAAATTGTGCTTCGTGCAACATAATTCTGGGTGCCATTTAAAAACCATAAGTGCTAATGACTCCATTCCTTTTTGTGGTTGTAGGGGCTGTTGATTGGAGTATACTAAAACAAACCTGATCTCTCTAGGACATTCAGAAGCCAAGTTATAAGCCCACAAATGTGTAACTGGACTACTTCTTTAAATTGACACCAGATCCGGTGACCTTTGGGACATGGTTTGACCCCCTTAGGAAAGTGCTATCATCATGAAACGTTCAGATCACTTACAACTCAATAGATTCTACCTTCCTGTATTGTTTCAGCCTGATTGGACCTTGTTTTCACACAAATGAACCCAGAATGATGTGAAATTGTGCTTCGTGCAACATAATTCTGGGTGCCATTTACAAACCATAAGTGCTAATGACTCCATTCCTTTTTGTGGTTGTAGGGGCTGTTGATTGGAGTACACTAAAACAAACCTAACCTCTCTAGGACATTCAGAAGCCAAGTTATAAGCCCACAAAGGTGTAACTGGACTACTTCTTTAAAGTGACACTTGGCCCGGTGACCTTTGGGACATGGTTTGACCCCCTATAGGAATGTGCGATCATCTTGAAACATTCAGATCACTTACAACTCAATAGATTCTACCTTCTTGTAGCGTTTCAGCCTGATTGGACCTTGTTTTCACACAAATTGACCCAGAATGATGTGAAATTGTGCTTCGTGCAACATAATTCTGGGTGCCACTTACAAACCATAAGTGCTAATGACTCCATTCCTTTTTGTGGTTGTAGGGGCTGTTGATTGGACTACATTAAAACAAACCTGATCTCTCTAGGACATTCAGAAGCCAAGTTATAAGCCCACAAATGTGTAACTGGACTACTTTAAATTGACACCAGATCCAGTGACCTTTGGGACATGGTTTGACCCCCTTAGGAAAGTGCTATCATCATGAAACGTTCAGATCACTTACAACTCAACAGATTCTACCTTCCTGTAACGTTTCAGCCTGATTGGACCTTGTTTTCACACAAATGGACCCAGAATGATGTGAAATTGTGCTTCGTGCAACATAATTCTGGGTGCCATTTAAAAACCATAAGTGCTAATGACTCCATTCCTTTTTGTGGTTGTAGGGGCTGTTGATCGGAGTACATTAAAACAAACCTGATCTCTCTAGGACATTCAGAAGTCAAGTTATAAGCCCACAAATGTGTAACTGGACTACTACTTTAAATTGACACCAGATCCGGTGACCGTTGGGACATGGTTTGACCCCCTTAGGAAAGTGCTATCATCATGAAACATTCAGATCACTTACAACTCAATAGATTCTACCTTCCTGTAACGTTTCAGCCTGATTGGACCTTGTTTTCACACAAATGAACCCAGAATGATGTGAAATTGTGCTTCGTGCAACATAATTCTGGGTGCCATTTACAAACCATAAGTGCTAATGACTCCATTCCTTTTTGTGGTTGTAGGGGCTGTTGATTGGAGTACACTAAAACAAACTTGACCTCTCTAGGACATTCAGAAGCCAAGTTATAAGCCCACAAAGGTGTAACTGGACAACTTCTTTAAAGTGACACCAGGCCCGGTGACCTTTGGGACATGGTTTTACCCCCTATAAGAATGTGCGATCATCTTGAAACATTCAGATCACTTACAACTCAATAGATTCTACCTTCTTGTAGAGTTTCAGCCTGATTGGACCTTGTTTTCACACAAATGGACCCAGAATGATGTGAAATTGTGCTTCGTGCAACATAATTCTGGGTGCCATTTACAAACCATAAGTGCTAATGACTCCATTCCTTTTTGTGGTTGTAGGGGCTGTTGATCGGAGTACATTAAAACAAACCTGATCTCTCTAGGACATTCAGAAGTCAAGTTATAAGCCCACAAATGTGTAACTGGACTACTACTTTAAATTGACACCAGATCCGGTGACCGTTGGGACATGGTTTGACCCCCTTAGGAAAGTGCTATCATCATGAAACATTCAGATCACTTACAACTCAATAGATTCTACCTTCCTGTAACGTTTCAGCCTGATTGGACCTTGTTTTCACACAAATGAACCCAGAATGATGTGAAATTGTGCTTCGTGCAACATAATTCTGGGTGCCATTTACAAACCTTAAGTGCTAATGACTCCATTCCTTTTTGTGGTTGTAGGGGCTGTTGATTGGAGTACACTAAAACAAACCTGATCTCTCTAGGACATTCAGAAGCCAAGTTATAAGCCCACAAATGTGTAACTGGACTACTTCTTTAAATTGACACCAGATCCGGTGACCTTTGGGACATGGTTTGACCCCCTTAGGAAAGTGCTATCATCATGAAACGTTCAGATCACTTACAACTCAATAGATTCTACCTTCCTGTAACGTTTCAGCCTGATTGGACCTTGTTTTCACACAAATGAACCCAGAATGATGTGAAATTGTGCTTCGTGCAACATAATTCTGGGTGCCATTTACAAACCATAAGTGCTAATGACTCCATTCCTTTTTGTGGTTTTAGGGGCTGTTGATTGGACTACACTAAAACAAACTAACCTCTCTAGGACATTCAGAAGCCAAGTTATAAGCCCAAAAGGTGTAACAGGACTACTACTTTAAAGTGACACCAGGCCCGGTGACCTTTGGGACATGGTTTTACCCCCTATAGGAATGTGCGATCATCTTGAAATGTTCAGATCACTTACAACTCAATAGATTCTACCTTCTTGTAGCTTTTCAGCCTGATTGGACCTTGTTTTCACACAAATGGACCCAGAATGATGTGAAATTGTGCTTCGTGCAACATAATTCTGCGTGTCATTTACAAACCATAAGTGCTAATGACTCCATTCCTTTTTGTGGTTGTAGGGGCTGTTGATTGGAGTACAGTAAAACAAACCTGATCTCTCTAGGACATTCAGAAGCCAAGTTATAAGCCCACAAATGTGTAACTGGACTACTTCTTTAAATTGACACCAGATCCGGTGACTTTTGGGACATGGTTTGACCCCCTTAGGAAAGTGCTATCATCATGAAACGTTCAGATCACTTGCAACTCAATAGATTCTACCTTCCTGTAACGTTTCAGCCTGATTGGACCTTGTTTTCACACAAATGAACCCAGAATGATGTGAAATTGTGCTTCGTGCAACATAATTCTGGGTGCCATTTACAAACCATAAGTGCTAATATCTCCATTCCTTTTTGTGGTTGTAGGGGCTGTTGATTGGAGTACATTAAAACAAACCTGATCTCTCTAGGACATTCAGAAGCCAAGTTATAAGCCCACAAATGTGTAACTGGACTACTTCTTTAAATTGACACCAGATCCGGTGACCTTTGGGACATGGTTTGATCCCCTTAGGAAAGCGCTATCATCATGAAACGTTCAGATCACTTACAACTAAATAGATTCTACCTTCCTGTAGCGTTTCAGCCTGATTGGACCTTGTTTTCAAACAAATGAACCCAGAATGATGTGAAATTGTGCTTCGTGCAACATAATTCTGGGTGCCATTTACAAACCATAAATGCTAATGACTCCATTCCTTTTTGTGGTTGTAGGGGCTGTTGATTGGAGTACATTAAAACAAACCTGATCTCTCTAGGACATTCGGAAGCCAAGTTATAAGCCCACGAATGTGTAACTGGACTACTTCTTTAAAGTGACACCAGGCCCGGTGACCTTTGGGACATGGTTTGACCCCCTTAGGAAAGTGCTATCATCATGAAACGTTCAGATCACTTACAACTAAATAGATTCTACCTTCCTGTAACGTTTCAGCCTGATTGGACCTTGTTTTCACACAAATGAACCCAGAATGATGTGAAATTGTGCTTCGTGCAACATAATTCTGGGTGCCATTTACAAACCATAAATGCTAATGACTTCATTCCTTTTAGTGGTAATAGGGCTGCTAATTGGAGTACTCTAAAACAAACCTGACCTCTCTAGGATATTCAGAAGCCAAGTTATAAGCCCACAAAGGTGTAACTGGACTACTTCTTTAAAGTGACACCAGGCCCGGTGACCTTTGGGACATGGTTTGACCCCCTTAGGAAAGTGCTATCATCATGAAACGTTCAGATCACTTACAATTCAATAGAGTCTACCTTCCTGTAACGTTTCAGCCTGATTGTAACTTGTTTTCACACAAATGAACCCAGAATGATGTGAAATTGTGCTTTGTGCAACATAATTCTGGGTGCCTTTTAAAAACCATAAGTGCTAATGACTCCATTCCTTATTGTGGTTGTAGGGGCTGTTGATTGGAGTATACTAAAACAAACCTGATGTCTCTAGGACATTCAGAAGCCAAGTTATAAGCCCACAAATGTGTAACTGGACTACTTCTTTAAATTGACACCAGATCCGGTGACCTTTGGGACATGGTTTGACCCCCTTAAGAAAGTGCTATCATCATGAAACGTTCAGATCACTTACAACTCAATAGATTCTACCTTCCTGTAACGTTTCAGCCTGATTGGACCTTGTTTTCACACAAATGGACCCAGAATGATGTGAAATTGTGCTTCGTGCAACATAATTCTGGGGGCCATTTACAAACCATAAGTGCTAATTACTCCATTCCTTTTTGTGGTTGTAGGGGCTGTTGATTGGAGTACACTAAAACAAACCTAACCTCTCTAGGACATTCAGAAGCCAAGTTATAAGCCCACAAAGGTGTAACTGGACTACTTCTTTAAAGTGACACCAGGCCCGGTGACCTTTGGGACATGGTTTTACCCCCTATAGGAATGTGCGATCATCTTGAAACGTTCAGATCACTTACAACTCAATAGATTCTACCTTCTTGTAGCGTTTCAGCCCTATTGGACCTTGTTTTCACACAAATGGACCCAGAATGATGTGAAATTGTGCTTCGTGCAACATAATTCTGGGTGCCATTTAAAAACCATAAGTGCTAATGACTCCATTCCTTTTTGTGGTTGTAGGGGCTGTTGATTGGAGTACACTAAAATAAACCTGATCTCTCTAGGACATTCAGAAGCCAAGTTATAAGCCCACAAATGTGTAACTGGACTACTTCTTTAAATTGACACCAGATCCGGTGACCTTTGGGACATGGTTTGACCCCCCTAGGAAAGTGCTATCATCATGAAACGTTCAGATAACTTACAACTCAATAGATTCTACCTTCCTGTAACGTTTCAGCCTGATTGGACCTTGTTTTCACACAAATGAACCCAGAATGATGTGAAATTGTGCTTCGTGCAACATAATTCTGGGTGCCATTTACAAACCATAAGTGCTAATGACTCCATTCCTTTTTGTGGTTGTAGGGGCTGTTGATTGGAGTACACTAAAACAAACTTGACCTCTCTAGGACATTCAGAAGCCAAGTTATAAGCCCACAAAGGTGTAACTGGACAACTTCTTTAAAGTGACACCAGGCCCGGTGACCTTTGGGACATGGTTTTACCCCCTATAAGAATGTGCGATCATCTTGAAACATTCAGATCACTTACAACTCAATAGATTCTACCTTCTTGTAGAGTTTCAGCCTGATTGGACCTTGTTTTCACACAAATGGACCCAGAATGATGTGAAATTGTGCTTCGTGCAACATAATTCTGGGTGCCATTTACAAACCATAAGTGCTAATGACTCCATTCCTTTTTGTGGTTGTAGGGGCTGTTGATCGGAGTACATTAAAACAAACCTGATCTCTCTAGGACATTCAGAAGTCAAGTTATAAGCCCACAAATGTGTAACTGGACTACTACTTTAAATTGACACCAGATCCGGTGACCGTTGGGACATGGTTTGACCCCCTTAGGAAAGTGCTATCATCATGAAACATTCAGATCACTTACAACTCAATAGATTCTACCTTCCTGTAACGTTTCAGCCTGATTGGACCTTGTTTTCACACAAATGAACCCAGAATGATGTGAAATTGTGCTTCGTGCAACATAATTCTGGGTGCCATTTACAAACCTTAAGTGCTAATGACTCCATTCCTTTTTGTGGTTGTAGGGGCTGTTGATTGGAGTACACTAAAACAAACCTGATCTCTCTAGGACATTCAGAAGCCAAGTTATAAGCCCACAAATGTGTAACTGGACTACTTCTTTAAATTGACACCAGATCCGGTGACCTTTGGGACATGGTTTGACCCCCTTAGGAAAGTGCTATCATCATGAAACGTTCAGATCACTTACAACTCAATAGATTCTACCTTCCTGTAACGTTTCAGCCTGATTGGACCTTGTTTTCACACAAATGAACCCAGAATGATGTGAAATTGTGCTTCGTGCAACATAATTCTGGGTGCCATTTACAAACCATAAGTGCTAATGACTCCATTCCTTTTTGTGGTTTTAGGGGCTGTTGATTGGACTACACTAAAACAAACTAACCTCTCTAGGACATTCAGAAGCCAAGTTATAAGCCCAAAAGGTGTAACAGGACTACTACTTTAAAGTGACACCAGGCCCGGTGACCTTTGGGACATGGTTTTACCCCCTATAGGAATGTGCGATCATCTTGAAATGTTCAGATCACTTACAACTCAATAGATTCTACCTTCTTGTAGCTTTTCAGCCTGATTGGACCTTGTTTTCACACAAATGGACCCAGAATGATGTGAAATTGTGCTTCGTGCAACATAATTCTGCGTGTCATTTACAAACCATAAGTGCTAATGACTCCATTCCTTTTTGTGGTTGTAGGGGCTGTTGATTGGAGTACAGTAAAACAAACCTGATCTCTCTAGGACATTCAGAAGCCAAGTTATAAGCCCACAAATGTGTAACTGGACTACTTCTTTAAATTGACACCAGATCCGGTGACTTTTGGGACATGGTTTGACCCCCTTAGGAAAGTGCTATCATCATGAAACGTTCAGATCACTTGCAACTCAATAGATTCTACCTTCCTGTAACGTTTCAGCCTGATTGGACCTTGTTTTCACACAAATGAACCCAGAATGATGTGAAATTGTGCTTCGTGCAACATAATTCTGGGTGCCATTTACAAACCATAAGTGCTAATATCTCCATTCCTTTTTGTGGTTGTAGGGGCTGTTGATTGGAGTACATTAAAACAAACCTGATCTCTCTAGGACATTCAGAAGCCAAGTTATAAGCCCACAAATGTGTAACTGGACTACTTCTTTAAATTGACACCAGATCCGGTGACCTTTGGGACATGGTTTTATCCCCTTAGGAAAGCGCTATCATCATGAAATGTTCAGATCACTTACAACTAAATAGATTCTACCTTCCTGTAGCGTTTCAGCCTGATTGGACCTTGTTTTCAAACAAATGAACCCAGAATGATGTGAAATTGTGCTTCGTGCAACATAATTCTGGGTGCCATTTACAAACCATAAATGCTAATGACTCCATTCCTTTTTGTGGTTGTAGGGGCTGTTGATTGGAGTACATTAAAACAAACCTGATCTCTCTAGGACATTCAGAAGCCAAGTTATAAGCCCACAAATGTGTAACTGGACTACTTTAAATTGACACCAGATCCAGTGACCTTTGGGACATGGTTTGACCCCCTTAGGAAAGTGCTATCATCATGAAACGTTCAGATCACTTACAACTCAACAGATTCTACCTTCCTGTAACGTTTCAGCCTGATTGGACCTTGTTTTCACACAAATGGACCCAGAATGATGTGAAATTGTGCTTCGTGCAACATAATTCTGGGTGCCATTTAAAAACCATAAGTGCTAATGACTCCATTCCTTTTTGTGGTTGTAGGGGCTGTTGATCGGAGTACATTAAAACAAACCTGATCTCTCTAGGACATTCAGAAGTCAAGTTATAAGCCCACAAATGTGTAACTGGACTACTACTTTAAATTGACACCAGATCCGGTGACCGTTGGGACATGGTTTGACCCCCTTAGGAAAGTGCTATCATCATGAAACATTCAGATCACTTACAACTCAATAGATTCTACCTTCCTGTAACGTTTCAGCCTGATTGGACCTTGTTTTCACACAAATGAACCCAGAATGATGTGAAATTGTGCTTCGTGCAACATAATTCTGGGTGCCATTTACAAACCATAAGTGCTAATGACTCCATTCCTTTTTGTGGTTGTAGGGGCTGTTGATTGGAGTACACTAAAACAAACTTGACCTCTCTAGGACATTCAGAAGCCAAGTTATAAGCCCACAAAGGTGTAACTGGACAACTTCTTTAAAGTGACACCAGGCCCGGTGACCTTTGGGACATGGTTTTACCCCCTATAAGAATGTGCGATCATCTTGAAACATTCAGATCACTTACAACTCAATAGATTCTACCTTCTTGTAGAGTTTCAGCCTGATTGGACCTTGTTTTCACACAAATGGACCCAGAATGATGTGAAATTGTGCTTCGTGCAACATAATTCTGGGTGCCATTTACAAACCATAAGTGCTAATGACTCCATTCCTTTTTGTGGTTGTAGGGGCTGTTGATCGGAGTACATTAAAACAAACCTGATCTCTCTAGGACATTCAGAAGTCAAGTTATAAGCCCACAAATGTGTAACTGGACTACTACTTTAAATTGACACCAGATCCGGTGACCGTTGGGACATGGTTTGACCCCCTTAGGAAAGTGCTATCATCATGAAACATTCAGATCACTTACAACTCAATAGATTCTACCTTCCTGTAACGTTTCAGCCTGATTGGACCTTGTTTTCACACAAATGAACCCAGAATGATGTGAAATTGTGCTTCGTGCAACATAATTCTGGGTGCCATTTACAAACCTTAAGTGCTAATGACTCCATTCCTTTTTGTGGTTGTAGGGGCTGTTGATTGGAGTACACTAAAACAAACCTGATCTCTCTAGGACATTCAGAAGCCAAGTTATAAGCCCACAAATGTGTAACTGGACTACTTCTTTAAATTGACACCAGATCCGGTGACCTTTGGGACATGGTTTGACCCCCTTAGGAAAGTGCTATCATCATGAAACGTTCAGATCACTTACAACTCAATAGATTCTACCTTCCTGTAACGTTTCAGCCTGATTGGACCTTGTTTTCACACAAATGAACCCAGAATGATGTGAAATTGTGCTTCGTGCAACATAATTCTGGGTGCCATTTACAAACCATAAGTGCTAATGACTCCATTCCTTTTTGTGGTTTTAGGGGCTGTTGATTGGACTACACTAAAACAAACTAACCTCTCTAGGACATTCAGAAGCCAAGTTATAAGCCCAAAAGGTGTAACAGGACTACTACTTTAAAGTGACACCAGGCCCGGTGACCTTTGGGACATGGTTTTACCCCCTATAGGAATGTGCGATCATCTTGAAATGTTCAGATCACTTACAACTCAATAGATTCTACCTTCTTGTAGCTTTTCAGCCTGATTGGACCTTGTTTTCACACAAATGGACCCAGAATGATGTGAAATTGTGCTTCGTGCAACATAATTCTGCGTGTCATTTACAAACCATAAGTGCTAATGACTCCATTCCTTTTTGTGGTTGTAGGGGCTGTTGATTGGAGTACAGTAAAACAAACCTGATCTCTCTAGGACATTCAGAAGCCAAGTTATAAGCCCACAAATGTGTAACTGGACTACTTCTTTAAATTGACACCAGATCCGGTGACTTTTGGGACATGGTTTGACCCCCTTAGGAAAGTGCTATCATCATGAAACGTTCAGATCACTTGCAACTCAATAGATTCTACCTTCCTGTAACGTTTAAGCCTGATTGGACCTTGTTTTCACACAAATGAACCCAGAATGATGTGAAATTGTGCTTCGTGCAACATAATTCTGGGTGCCATTTACAAACCATAAGTGCTAATGACTCCATTCCTTTTTGTGGTTTTAGGGGCTGTTGATTGGACTACACTAAAACAAACTAACCTCTCTAGGACATTCAGAAGCCAAGTTATAAGCCCAAAAGGTGTAACAGGACTACTACTTTAAAGTGACACCAGGCCCGGTGACCTTTGGGACATGGTTTTACCCCCTATAGGAATGTGCGATCATCTTGAAATGTTCAGATCACTTACAACTCAATAGATTCTACCTTCTTGTAGCTTTTCAGCCTGATTGGACCTTGTTTTCACACAAATGGACCCAGAATGATGTGAAATTGTGCTTCGTGCAACATAATTCTGCGTGTCATTTACAAACCATAAGTGCTAATGACTCCATTCCTTTTTGTGGTTGTAGGGGCTGTTGATTGGAGTACAGTAAAACAAACCTGATCTCTCTAGGACATTCAGAAGCCAAGTTATAAGCCCACAAATGTGTAACTGGACTACTTCTTTAAATTGACACCAGATCCGGTGACTTTTGGGACATGGTTTGACCCCCTTAGGAAAGTGCTATCATCATGAAACGTTCAGATCACTTGCAACTCAATAGATTCTACCTTCCTGTAACGTTTCAGCCTGATTGGACCTTGTTTTCACACAAATGAACCCAGAATGATGTGAAATTGTGCTTCGTGCAACATAATTCTGGGTGCCATTTACAAACCATAAGTGCTAATATCTCCATTCCTTTTTGTGGTTGTAGGGGCTGTTGATTGGAGTACATTAAAACAAACCTGATCTCTCTAGGACATTCAGAAGCCAAGTTATAAGCCCACAAATGTGTAACTGGACTACTTCTTTAAATTGACACCAGATCCGGTGACCTTTGGGACATGGTTTGATCCCCTTAGGAAAGCGCTATCATCATGAAACGTTCAGATCACTTACAACTAAATAGATTCTACCTTCCTGTAGCGTTTCAGCCTGATTGGACCTTGTTTTCAAACAAATGAACCCAGAATGATGTGAAATTGTGCTTCGTGCAACATAATTCTGGGTGCCATTTACAAACCATAAATGCTAATGACTCCATTCCTTTTTGTGGTTGTAGGGGCTGTTGATTGGAGTACATTAAAACAAACCTGATCTCTCCAGGACATTCGGAAGCCAAGTTATAAGCCCACGAATGTGTAACTGGACTACTTTAAATTGACACCAGATCCAGTGACCTTTGGGACATGGTTTGACCCCCTTAGGAAAGTGCTATCATCATGAAACGTTCAGATCACTTACAACTCAACAGATTCTACCTTCCTGTAACGTTTCAGCCTGATTGGACCTTGTTTTCACACAAATGGACCCAGAATGATGTGAAATTGTGCTTCGTGCAACATAATTCTGGGTGCCACTTACAAACCATAAGTGCTAATGACTCCATTCCTTTTTGTGGTTGTAGGGGCTGTTGATTGGACTACATTAAAACAAACCTGATCTCTCTAGGACATTCAGAAGCCAAGTTATAAGCCCACAAATGTGTAACTGGACTACTTTAAATTGACACCAGATCCAGTGACCTTTGGGACATGGTTTGACCCCCTTAGGAAAGTGCTATCATCATGAAACGTTCAGATCACTTACAACTCAACAGATTCTACCTTCCTGTAACGTTTCAGCCTGATTGGACCTTGTTTTCACACAAATGGACCCAGAATGATGTGAAATTGTGCTTCGTGCAACATAATTCTGGGTGCCATTTAAAAACCATAAGTGCTAATGACTCCATTCCTTTTTGTGGTTGTAGGGGCTGTTGATCGGAGTACATTAAAACAAACCTGATCTCTCTAGGACATTCAGAAGTCAAGTTATAAGCCCACAAATGTGTAACTGGACTACTACTTTAAATTGACACCAGATCCGGTGACCGTTGGGACATGGTTTGACCCCCTTAGGAAAGTGCTATCATCATGAAACATTCAGATCACTTACAACTCAATAGATTCTACCTTCCTGTAACGTTTCAGCCTGATTGGACCTTGTTTTCACACAAATGAACCCAGAATGATGTGAAATTGTGCTTCGTGCAACATAATTCTGGGTGCCATTTACAAACCATAAGTGCTAATGACTCCATTCCTTTTTGTGGTTGTAGGGGCTGTTGATTGGAGTACACTAAAACAAACTTGACCTCTCTAGGACATTCAGAAGCCAAGTTATAAGCCCACAAAGGTGTAACTGGACAACTTCTTTAAAGTGACACCAGGCCCGGTGACCTTTGGGACATGGTTTTACCCCCTATAAGAATGTGCGATCATCTTGAAACATTCAGATCACTTACAACTCAATAGATTCTACCTTCTTGTAGAGTTTCAGCCTGATTGGACCTTGTTTTCACACAAATGGACCCAGAATGATGTGAAATTGTGCTTCGTGCAACATAATTCTGGGTGCCATTTACAAACCATAAGTGCTAATGACTCCATTCCTTTTTGTGGTTGTAGGGGCTGTTGATCGGAGTACATTAAAACAAACCTGATCTCTCTAGGACATTCAGAAGTCAAGTTATAAGCCCACAAATGTGTAACTGGACTACTACTTTAAATTGACACCAGATCCGGTGACCGTTGGGACATGGTTTGACCCCCTTAGGAAAGTGCTATCATCATGAAACATTCAGATCACTTACAACTCAATAGATTCTACCTTCCTGTAACGTTTCAGCCTGATTGGACCTTGTTTTCACACAAATGAACCCAGAATGATGTGAAATTGTGCTTCGTGCAACATAATTCTGGGTGCCATTTACAAACCTTAAGTGCTAATGACTCCATTCCTTTTTGTGGTTGTAGGGGCTGTTGATTGGAGTACACTAAAACAAACCTGATCTCTCTAGGACATTCAGAAGCCAAGTTATAAGCCCACAAATGTGTAACTGGACTACTTCTTTAAATTGACACCAGATCCGGTGACCTTTGGGACATGGTTTGACCCCCTTAGGAAAGTGCTATCATCATGAAACGTTCAGATCACTTACAACTCAATAGATTCTACCTTCCTGTAACGTTTCAGCCTGATTGGACCTTGTTTTCACACAAATGAACCCAGAATGATGTGAAATTGTGCTTCGTGCAACATAATTCTGGGTGCCATTTACAAACCATAAGTGCTAATGACTCCATTCCTTTTTGTGGTTTTAGGGGCTGTTGATTGGACTACACTAAAACAAACTAACCTCTCTAGGACATTCAGAAGCCAAGTTATAAGCCCAAAAGGTGTAACAGGACTACTACTTTAAAGTGACACCAGGCCCGGTGACCTTTGGGACATGGTTTTACCCCCTATAGGAATGTGCGATCATCTTGAAATGTTCAGATCACTTACAACTCAATAGATTCTACCTTCTTGTAGCTTTTCAGCCTGATTGGACCTTGTTTTCACACAAATGGACCCAGAATGATGTGAAATTGTGCTTCGTGCAACATAATTCTGCGTGTCATTTACAAACCATAAGTGCTAATGACTCCATTCCTTTTTGTGGTTGTAGGGGCTGTTGATTGGAGTACAGTAAAACAAACCTGATCTCTCTAGGACATTCAGAAGCCAAGTTATAAGCCCACAAATGTGTAACTGGACTACTTCTTTAAATTGACACCAGATCCGGTGACTTTTGGGACATGGTTTGACCCCCTTAGGAAAGTGCTATCATCATGAAACGTTCAGATCACTTGCAACTCAATAGATTCTACCTTCCTGTAACGTTTCAGCCTGATTGGACCTTGTTTTCACACAAATGAACCCAGAATGATGTGAAATTGTGCTTCGTGCAACATAATTCTGGGTGCCATTTACAAACCATAAGTGCTAATATCTCCATTCCTTTTTGTGGTTGTAGGGGCTGTTGATTGGAGTACATTAAAACAAACCTGATCTCTCTAGGACATTCAGAAGCCAAGTTATAAGCCCACAAATGTGTAACTGGACTACTTCTTTAAATTGACACCAGATCCGGTGACCTTTGGGACATGGTTTGATCCCCTTAGGAAAGCGCTATCATCATGAAACGTTCAGATCACTTACAACTAAATAGATTCTACCTTCCTGTAGCGTTTCAGCCTGATTGGACCTTGTTTTCAAACAAATGAACCCAGAATGATGTGAAATTGTGCTTCGTGCAACATAATTCTGGGTGCCATTTACAAACCATAAATGCTAATGACTCCATTCCTTTTTGTGGTTGTAGGGGCTGTTGATTGGAGTACATTAAAACAAACCTGATCTCTCTAGGACATTCGGAAGCCAAGTTATAAGCCCACGAATGTGTAACTGGACTACTTCTTTAAAGTGACACCAGGCCCGGTGACCTTTGGGACATGGTTTGACCCCCTTAGGAAAGTGCTATCATCATGAAACGTTCAGATCACTTACAACTAAATAGATTCTACCTTCCTGTAACGTTTCAGCCTGATTGGACCTTGTTTTCACACAAATGAACCCAGAATGATGTGAAATTGTGCTTCGTGCAACATAATTCTGGGTGCCATTTACAAACCATAAATGCTAATGACTTCATTCCTTTTAGTGGTAATAGGGCTGCTAATTGGAGTACTCTAAAACAAACCTGACCTCTCTAGGATATTCAGAAGCCAAGTTATAAGCCCACAAAGGTGTAACTGGACTACTTCTTTAAAGTGACACCAGGCCCGGTGACCTTTGGGACATGGTTTGACCCCCTTAGGAAAGTGCTATCATCATGAAACGTTCAGATCACTTACAATTCAATAGAGTCTACCTTCCTGTAACGTTTCAGCCTGATTGTAACTTGTTTTCACACAAATGAACCCAGAATGATGTGAAATTGTGCTTTGTGCAACATAATTCTGGGTGCCATTTAAAAACCATAAGTGCTAATGACTCCATTCCTTATTGTGGTTGTAGGGGCTGTTGATTGGAGTATACTAAAACAAACCTGATGTCTCTAGGACATTCAGAAGCCAAGTTATAAGCCCACAAATGTGTAACTGGACTACTTCTTTAAATTGACACCAGATCCGGTGACCTTTGGGACATGGTTTGACCCCCTTAAGAAAGTGCTATCATCATGAAACGTTCAGATCACTTACAACTCAATAGATTCTACCTTCCTGTAACGTTTCAGCCTGATTGGACCTTGTTTTCACACAAATGGACCCAGAATGATGTGAAATTGTGCTTCGTGCAACATAATTCTGGGGGCCATTTACAAACCATAAGTGCTAATTACTCCATTCCTTTTTGTGGTTGTAGGGGCTGTTGATTGGAGTACACTAAAACAAACCTAACCTCTCTAGGACATTCAGAAGCCAAGTTATAAGCCCACAAAGGTGTAACTGGACTACTTCTTTAAAGTGACACCAGGCCCGGTGACCTTTGGGACATGGTTTTACCCCCTATAGGAATGTGCGATCATCTTGAAACGTTCAGATCACTTACAACTCAATAGATTCTACCTTCTTGTAGCGTTTCAGCCCTATTGGACCTTGTTTTCACACAAATGGACCCAGAATGATGTGAAATTGTGCTTCGTGCAACATAATTCTGGGTGCCATTTAAAAACCATAAGTGCTAATGACTCCATTCCTTTTTGTGGTTGTAGGGGCTGTTGATTGGAGTACACTAAAATAAACCTGATCTCTCTAGGACATTCAGAAGCCAAGTTATAAGCCCACAAATGTGTAACTGGACTACTTCTTTAAATTGACACCAGATCCGGTGACCTTTGGGACATGGTTTGACCCCCCTAGGAAAGTGCTATCATCATGAAACGTTCAGATAACTTACAACTCAATAGATTCTACCTTCCTGTAACGTTTCAGCCTGATTGGACCTTGTTTTCACACAAATGAACCCAGAATGATGTGAAATTGTGCTTCGTGCAACATAATTCTGGGTGCCATTTACAAACCATAAGTGCTAATGACTCCATTCCTTTTTGTGGTTGTAGGGGCTGTTGATTGGAGTACACTAAAACAAACTTGACCTCTCTAGGACATTCAGAAGCCAAGTTATAAGCCCACAAAGGTGTAACTGGACAACTTCTTTAAAGTGACACCAGGCCCGGTGACCTTTGGGACATGGTTTTACCCCCTATAAGAATGTGCGATCATCTTGAAACATTCAGATCACTTACAACTCAATAGATTCTACCTTCTTGTAGAGTTTCAGCCTGATTGGACCTTGTTTTCACACAAATGGACCCAGAATGATGTGAAATTGTGCTTCGTGCAACATAATTCTGGGTGCCATTTACAAACCATAAGTGCTAATGACTCCATTCCTTTTTGTGGTTGTAGGGGCTGTTGATCGGAGTACATTAAAACAAACCTGATCTCTCTAGGACATTCAGAAGTCAAGTTATAAGCCCACAAATGTGTAACTGGACTACTACTTTAAATTGACACCAGATCCGGTGACCGTTGGGACATGGTTTGACCCCCTTAGGAAAGTGCTATCATCATGAAACATTCAGATCACTTACAACTCAATAGATTCTACCTTCCTGTAACGTTTCAGCCTGATTGGACCTTGTTTTCACACAAATGAACCCAGAATGATGTGAAATTGTGCTTCGTGCAACATAATTCTGGGTGCCATTTACAAACCTTAAGTGCTAATGACTCCATTCCTTTTTGTGGTTGTAGGGGCTGTTGATTGGAGTACACTAAAACAAACCTGATCTCTCTAGGACATTCAGAAGCCAAGTTATAAGCCCACAAATGTGTAACTGGACTACTTCTTTAAATTGACACCAGATCCGGTGACCTTTGGGACATGGTTTGACCCCCTTAGGAAAGTGCTATCATCATGAAACGTTCAGATCACTTACAACTCAATAGATTCTACCTTCCTGTAACGTTTCAGCCTGATTGGACCTTGTTTTCACACAAATGAACCCAGAATGATGTGAAATTGTGCTTCGTGCAACATAATTCTGGGTGCCATTTACAAACCATAAGTGCTAATGACTCCATTCCTTTTTGTGGTTTTAGGGGCTGTTGATTGGACTACACTAAAACAAACTAACCTCTCTAGGACATTCAGAAGCCAAGTTATAAGCCCAAAAGGTGTAACAGGACTACTACTTTAAAGTGACACCAGGCCCGGTGACCTTTGGGACATGGTTTTACCCCCTATAGGAATGTGCGATCATCTTGAAATGTTCAGATCACTTACAACTCAATAGATTCTACCTTCTTGTAGCTTTTCAGCCTGATTGGACCTTGTTTTCACACAAATGGACCCAGAATGATGTGAAATTGTGCTTCGTGCAACATAATTCTGCGTGTCATTTACAAACCATAAGTGCTAATGACTCCATTCCTTTTTGTGGTTGTAGGGGCTGTTGATTGGAGTACAGTAAAACAAACCTGATCTCTCTAGGACATTCAGAAGCCAAGTTATAAGCCCACAAATGTGTAACTGGACTACTTCTTTAAATTGACACCAGATCCGGTGACTTTTGGGACATGGTTTGACCCCCTTAGGAAAGTGCTATCATCATGAAACGTTCAGATCACTTGCAACTCAATAGATTCTACCTTCCTGTAACGTTTCAGCCTGATTGGACCTTGTTTTCACACAAATGAACCCAGAATGATGTGAAATTGTGCTTCGTGCAACATAATTCTGGGTGCCATTTACAAACCATAAGTGCTAATATCTCCATTCCTTTTTGTGGTTGTAGGGGCTGTTGATTGGAGTACATTAAAACAAACCTGATCTCTCTAGGACATTCAGAAGCCAAGTTATAAGCCCACAAATGTGTAACTGGACTACTTCTTTAAATTGACACCAGATCCGGTGACCTTTGGGACATGGTTTGATCCCCTTAGGAAAGCGCTATCATCATGAAACGTTCAGATCACTTACAACTAAATAGATTCTACCTTCCTGTAGCGTTTCAGCCTGATTGGACCTTGTTTTCAAACAAATGAACCCAGAATGATGTGAAATTGTGCTTCGTGCAACATAATTCTGGGTGCCATTTACAAACCATAAATGCTAATGACTCCATTCCTTTTTGTGGTTGTAGGGGCTGTTGATTGGAGTACATTAAAACAAACCTGATCTCTCCAGGACATTCGGAAGCCAAGTTATAAGCCCACGAATGTGTAACTGGACTACTTCTTTAAAGTGACACCAGGCCCGGTGACCTTTGGGACATGGTTTGACCCCCTTAGGAAAGTGCTATCATCATGAAACGTTCAGATCACTTACAACTAAATAGATTCTACCTTCCTGTAACGTTTCAGCCTGATTGGACCTTGTTTTCACACAAATGAACCCAGAATGATGTGAAATTGTGCTTCGTGCAACATAATTCTGGGTGCCATTTACAAACCATAAATGCTAATGACTTCATTCCTTTTAGTGGTAATAGGGCTGCTAATTGGAGTACTCTAAAACAAACCTGACCTCTCTAGGATATTCAGAAGCCAAGTTATAAGCCCACAAAGGTGTAACTGGACTACTTCTTTAAAGTGACACCAGGCCCGGTGACCTTTGGGACATGGTTTGACCCCCTTAGGAAAGTGCTATCATCATGAAACGTTCAGATCACTTACAATTCAATAGAGTCTACCTTCCTGTAACGTTTCAGCCTGATTGTAACTTGTTTTCACACAAATGAACCCAGAATGATGTGAAATTGTGCTTTGTGCAACATAATTCTGGGTGCCATTTAAAAACCATAAGTGCTAATGACTCCATTCCTTATTGTGGTTGTAGGGGCTGTTGATTGGAGTATACTAAAACAAACCTGATGTCTCTAGGACATTCAGAAGCCAAGTTATAAGCCCACAAATGTGTAACTGGACTACTTCTTTAAATTGACACCAGATCCGGTGACCTTTGGGACATGGTTTGACCCCCTTAAGAAAGTGCTATCATCATGAAACGTTCAGATCACTTACAACTCAATAGATTCTACCTTCCTGTAACGTTTCAGCCTGATTGGACCTTGTTTTCACACAAATGGACCCAGAATGATGTGAAATTGTGCTTCGTGCAACATAATTCTGGGGGCCATTTACAAACCATAAGTGCTAATTACTCCATTCCTTTTTGTGGTTGTAGGGGCTGTTGATTGGAGTACACTAAAACAAACCTAACCTCTCTAGGACATTCAGAAGCCAAGTTATAAGCCCACAAAGGTGTAACTGGACTACTTCTTTAAAGTGACACCAGGCCCGGTGACCTTTGGGACATGGTTTTACCCCCTATAGGAATGTGCGATCATCTTGAAACGTTCAGATCACTTACAACTCAATAGATTCTACCTTCTTGTAGCGTTTCAGCCCTATTGGACCTTGTTTTCACACAAATGGACCCAGAATGATGTGAAATTGTGCTTCGTGCAACATAATTCTGGGTGCCATTTACAAACCATAAGTGCTAATGACTCCATTCCTTTTTGTGGTTGTAGGGGCTGTTGATTGGAGTACACTAAAACAAACCTGATCTCTCTAGGACATTCAGAAGCTAAGTTATAAGCCCACAAATGTGTAACTGGACTACTTCTTTAAATTGACAACAGATCCGGTGATCTTTGGGACATGTTTTGACCCCCTTAGGAAACTGCGATCATCATGAAACGTTCAGATCACTTACAACTCAATAGATTCTACCTTCCTGTATTGTTTCAGCCTGATTGGACCTTGTTTTCACACAAATTAACCCAGAATGATGTGAAATTGTGCTTCATGCAACATAATTCTGGGTGCCATTTAAAAACCATAAGTGCTAATGTCTCCATTCCTTATTGTGGTTGTAGGGGCTGTTGATTGGAGTACACTAAAGCAAACCTGATCGCTCTAGGACATTCAGAAGCCAAGTTATAAGCCCACAAATGTGTAACTGGACTACTTCTTTAAATTGACACCAGATCCGGTGACCTTTGGGACATGGTTTGACCCCCTTAGGAAAGTGCTATCATCATGAAACGTTCAGATCACTTACAACTCAATAGATTCTACCTTCCTGTAACGTTTCAGCCGGATTGGACCTTGTTTTCACACAAATGAACCCAGAATGATGTGAAATTGTGCTTCATGCAACATAATTCTGGGTGCCATTTACAAACCATAAATGCTAATGACTCCATTCCTTTTTGTGGTTGTAGGGGCTGTTGATTGGAGTACATTAAATCAAACCTTATCTCTCTAGGACATTCAGAAGCCAAGTTATAAGTCCACAAATGTGTAACTGGACTACTACTTTAAATTGACACCAGATCCGGTGACCTTTGGGACATGGTTTGACCCCCTTAGGAAAGTGCTATCATCATGAAACGTTCAGATCACTTACAACTCAATAGATTCTACCTTCCTGTAACTTTTCAGCCTGATTGGACCTTGTTTTCACACACATGGACCCAGAATGATGTGAAATTGTGCTTCGTGCAACATAATTCTGGGTGCCATTTACAAACCATAAGTGCTAATGACTCCATTCCTTTTTGTGGTTGTAGGGGCTGTTGATTGGAGTACACTAAAACAAACCTGACCTCTCTAGGACATTCAGAAGCCAAGTTATAAGCCCACAAAGGTGTAACTGGACTACTTCTTTAAAGTGACACCAGGCCCGGTGACCTTTGGGACATGGTTTGACCCCCTATGGGAATGTGAGATCATCATGAAACGTTCAGATCACTTACAACTCAATAGATTTTACCTTCTTGTAACGTTTCAGCCTGATTGGACCTTGTTTTCACACAAATGGACCCAGAATGATGTGAAATTGTGCTTCGTGCAACATAATTCTGGATGCCATTTACAAACCATAAGTGCTAATGACTCCATTCCTTTTGTGGTTGTAGGGGCTGTTGATTGGAGTACACTAAAACAAACTTGATCCCTCTAGGACATTCAGAAGCCAAGTTATAAGCCCACAAATGTGTAACTGGACTACTTCTTTAAATTGACACCAGATCCGGTGACCTTTGGGACATGGTTTGACCCCCTTAAGAAAGTGCTATCATCATGAAACGTTCAGATCACTTACAACTCAATAGATTCTACCTTCCTGTAACGTTTCAGCCTGATTGGACCTTGTTTTCACACAAATGAACCCAGAATGATGTGAAATTGTGCTTCGTGCAACATAATTCTGGGTGCCATTTACAAACCATAAGTGCTAATATCTCCATTCCTTTTTGTGGTTGTAGGGGCTGTTGATTGGAGTACATTAAAACAAACCTGATCTCTCTAGGACATTCAGAAGCCAAGTTATAAGCCCACAAATGTGTAACTGGACTACTTCTTTAAATTGACACCAGATCCGGTGACCTTTGGGACATGGTTTGATCCCCTTAGGAAAGCGCTATCATCATGAAACGTTCAGATCACTTACAACTAAATAGATTCTACCTTCCTGTAGCGTTTCAGCCTGATTGGACCTTGTTTTCAAACAAATGAACCCAGAATGATGTGAAATTGTGCTTCGTGCAACATAATTCTGGGTGCCATTTACAAACCATAAATGCTAATGACTCCATTCCTTTTTGTGGTTGTAGGGGCTGTTGATTGGAGTACATTAAAACAAACCTGATCTCTCTAGGACATTCGGAAGCCAAGTTATAAGCCCACGAATGTGTAACTGGACTACTTCTTTAAAGTGACACCAGGCCCGGTGACCTTTGGGACATGGTTTGACCCCCTTAGGAAAGTGCTATCATCATGAAACGTTCAGATCACTTACAACTAAATAGATTCTACCTTCCTGTAACGTTTCAGCCTGATTGGACCTTGTTTTCACACAAATGAACCCAGAATGATGTGAAATTGTGCTTCGTGCAACATAATTCTGGGTGCCATTTACAAACCATAAATGCTAATGACTTCATTCCTTTTAGTGGTAATAGGGCTGCTAATTGGAGTACTCTAAAACAAACCTGACCTCTCTAGGATATTCAGAAGCCAAGTTATAAGCCCACAAAGGTGTAACTGGACTACTTCTTTAAAGTGACACCAGGCCCGGTGACCTTTGGGACATGGTTTGACCCCCTTAGGAAAGTGCTATCATCATGAAACGTTCAGATCAATTACAATTCAATAGAGTCTACCTTCCTGTAACGTTTCAGCCTGATTGTAACTTGTTTTCACACAAATGAACCCAGAATGATGTGAAATTGTGCTTTGTGCAACATAATTCTGGGTGCCATTTAAAAACCATAAGTGCTAATGACTCCATTCCTTATTGTGGTTGTAGGGGCTGTTGATTGGAGTATACTAAAACAAACCTGATGTCTCTAGGACATTCAGAAGCCAAGTTATAAGCCCACAAATGTGTAACTGGACTACTTCTTTAAATTGACACCAGATCCGGTGACCTTTGGGACATGGTTTGACCCCCTTAAGAAAGTGCTATCATCATGAAACGTTCAGATCACTTACAACTCAATAGATTCTACCTTCCTGTAACGTTTCAGCCTGATTGGACCTTGTTTTCACACAAATGGACCCAGAATGATGTGAAATTGTGCTTCGTGCAACATAATTCTGGGGGCCATTTACAAACCATAAGTGCTAATTACTCCATTCCTTTTTGTGGTTGTAGGGGCTGTTGATTGGAGTACACTAAAACAAACCTAACCTCTCTAGGACATTCGGAAGCCAAGTTATAAGCCCACAAAGGTGTAACTGGACTACTTCTTTAAAGTGACACCAGGCCCGGTGACCTTTGGGACATGGTTTTACCCCCTATAGGAATGTGCGATCATCTTGAAACGTTCAGATCACTTACAACTCAATAGATTCTACCTTCTTGTAGCGTTTCAGCCCTATTGGACCTTGTTTTCACACAAATGGACCCAGAATGATGTGAAATTGTGCTTCGTGCAACATAATTCTGGGTGCCATTTACAAACCATAAGTGCTAATGACTCCATTCCTTTTTGTGGTTGTAGGGGCTGTTGATTGGAGTACACTAAAACAAACCTGATCTCTCTAGGACATTCAGAAGCTAAGTTATAAGCCCACAAATGTGTAACTGGACTACTTCTTTAAATTGACAACAGATCCGGTGATCTTTGGGACATGTTTTGACCCCCTTAGGAAACTGCGATCATCATGAAACGTTCAGATCACTTACAACTCAATAGATTCTACCTTCCTGTATTGTTTCAGCCTGATTGGACCTTGTTTTCACACAAATTAACCCAGAATGATGTGAAATTGTGCTTCATGCAACATAATTCTGGGTGCCATTTAAAAACCATAAGTGCTAATGTCTCCATTCCTTATTGTGGTTGTAGGGGCTGTTGATTGGAGTACACTAAAGCAAACCTGATCGCTCTAGGACATTCAGAAGCCAAGTTATAAGCCCACAAATGTGTAACTGGACTACTTCTTTAAATTGACACCAGATCCGGTGACCTTTGGGACATGGTTTGACCCCCTTAGGAAAGTGCTATCATCATGAAACGTTCAGATCACTTACAACTCAATAGATTCTACCTTCCTGTAACGTTTCAGCCGGATTGGACCTTGTTTTCACACAAATGAACCCAGAATGATGTGAAATTGTGCTTCATGCAACATAATTCTGGGTGCCATTTACAAACCATAAATGCTAATGACTCCATTCCTTTTTGTGGTTGTAGGGGCTGTTGATTGGAGTACATTAAATCAAACCTGATCTCTCTAGGACATTCAGAAGCCAAGTTATAAGTCCACAAATGTGTAACTGGACTACTAATTTAAATTGACACCAGATCCGGTGACCTTTGGGACATGGTTTGACCCCCTTAGGAAAGTGCTATCATCATGAAACGTTCAGATCACTTACAACTCAATAGATTCTACCTTCCTGTAACTTTTCAGCCTGATTGGACCTTGTTTTCACACACATGGACCCAGAATGATGTGAAATTGTGCTTCGTGCAACATAATTCTGGGTGCCATTTACAAACCATAAGTGCTAATGACTCCATTCCTTTTTGTGGTTGTAGGGGCTGTTGATTGGAGTACACTAAAACAAACCTGACCTCTCTAGGACATTCAGAAGCCAAGTTATAAGCCCACAAAGGTGTAACTGGACTACTTCTTTAAAGTGACACCAGGCCCGGTGACCTTTGGGACATGGTTTGACCCCCTATGGGAATGTGAGATCATCATGAAACGTTCAGATCACTTACAACTCAATAGATTTTACCTTCTTGTAACGTTTCAGCCTGATTGGACCTTGTTTTCACACAAATGGACCCAGAATGATGTGAAATTGTGCTTCGTGCAACATAATTCTGGATGCCATTTACAAACCATAAGTGCTAATGACTCCATTCCTTTTGTGGTTGTAGGGGCTGTTGATTGGAGTACACTAAAACAAACTTGATCTCTCTAGGACATTCAGAAGCCAAGTTATAAGCCCACAAATGTGTAACTGGACTACTTCTTTAAATTGACACCAGATCCGGTGACCTTTGGGACATGGTTTGACCCCCTTAGGGAAGTGCTATCATCATGAAACCTTCAGATCACTTACAACTAAATAGATTCTACCTTCTTGTAACGTTGCAGCCTGATTGGACCTTGTTTTCACACAAATGAACCCAGAATGATGTGAAATTGTGCTTCGTGCAACATAATTCTGGGTGCCATTTACAAACCATAAGTGCTAATGACTCCATTCCTTTTTGTGGTTGTAGGGGCTGTTGATTGGAGTATACTAAAACAAACCTGATCTCTCTAGGACATTCAGAAGCCAAGTTATAAGCCCACAAAGGTGTAACTGGACTACTTCTTTAAAGTGACACTTGGCCCGGTGACCTTTGGGACATGGTTTGACCCCCTATAGGAATATGCGATCATCTTGAAACGTTCAGATCACTTACAACTCAATAGATTCAACCTTCTTGTAGCGTTTCAGCCGGATTGGACCTTGTTTTCACACAAATTGACCCAGAATGATGTGAAATTGTGCTTCGTGCAACATAATTCTGGGTGCCATTTACAAACCATAAATGCTAATGACTTCATTCCTTTTAGTGGTAATGGGGGCTGCTAATTGGAGTACTCTAAAACAAACCTGACCTCTCTAGGATATTCAGAAGCCAAGTTATAAGCCCACAAAGGTGTAACTGGACTACTTCTTTAAATTGACACCAGATCCGGTGACCTTTGGGACATGGTTTGACCCCCTTAGGAAAGTGCTATCATCATGAAACGTTCAGATCACTTACAATTCAATAGATTCTACCTTCCTGTAACGTTTCAGCCTGATTGTACCTTGTTTTCACACAAATGAACCCAGAATGATGTGAAATTGTGCTTCGTGCAACATAATTCTGGGTGCTATTTAAAAACCATAAGTGCTAATGACTCCATTCCTTATTGTGGTTGTAGGGGCTGTTGATTGGAGTATACTAAAACAAACCTGATCCCTCTAGGACATTCAGAAGCCAAGTTATAAGCCCACAAATGTGTAACTGGACTACTTCTTTAAATTGACACCAGATCCGGTGACCTTTGGGACATGGTTTGACCCCCTTAGGAAAGTGCTATCATCATGAAACGTTCAGATCACTTACAACTCAATAGATTCTACCTTCCTGTAACGTTTCAGCCTGATTGGACCTTGTTTTCAGACAAATGGACCCAGAATGATGTGAAATTGTGCTTCGTGCAACATAATTCTGGGGGCCATTTACAAACCATAAGTGCTAATTACTCCATTCCTTTTTGTGGTTGTAGGGGCTGTTGATTGGAGTACACTAAAACAAACCTGACCTCTCTAGGACATTCAGAAGCCAAGTTATAAGCCCACAAATGTGTAACTGGACTACTTCTTTAAATTGACACCAGATCCGGTGACCTTTGGGACATGGTTTGACCCCCTTAGGAAAGTGCTATCATCATGAAACTTTCAGATCACTTACAACTCAATAGATTCTACCTTCTTGTAGCGTTTCAGCCTGATTGGACCTTGTTTTCACACAAATGGACCCAGAATGATGTGAAATTGTGCTTCGTGCAACATAATTCTGGGTGCCATTTACAAACCATAAGTGCTAATGACTCCATTCCTTTTTGTGGTTGTAGGGGCTGTTGATTGGAGTACACTAAAGCAAACCTGATCGCTCTAGGACATTCAGAAGCCAAGTTATAAGCCCACAAATGTGTAACTGGACTACTTCTTTAAATTGACACCAGATCCGGTGACCTTTGGGACATGGTTTGACCCCCTTAGGAAAGTGCTATCATCATGAAACGTTCAGATCACTTACAACTCAATAGATTCTACCTTCCTGTAACGTTTCAGCCGGATACGACCTTGTTTTCACACAAATGAACCCAGAATGATGTGAAATTGTGCTTCGTGCAACATAATTCTGGGTGCCATTTACAAACCATAAATGCTAATGACTCCATTCCTTTTTGTGGTTGTAGGGGCTGTTGACTGGAGTACATTAAAACAAACCTGATCTCTCTAGGACATTCAGAAGCCAAGTTATAAGTCCACAAATGTGTAACTGGACTACTACTTTAAATTGACACCAGATCCGGTGACCTTTGGGACATGGTTTGACCCCCTTAGGAAAGTGCTATCATCATGAAATGGTCAGATCACTTACAACTCAATAGATTCTACCTTCCTGTAATGTTTCAGCCTGATTGGACCTTGTTTTCACACAAATGGACCCAGAATGATGTGAAATTGTGCTTCGTGCAACATAATTCTGGGTGCCATTTACAAACCATAAGTGCTAATGACTCCATTCCTTTTTGTGGTTGTAGGGGCTGTTGATTGGAGTACACTAAAACAAACCTGACCTCTCTAGGACATTCAGAAGCCAAGTTATAAGCCCACAAAGGTGTAACTGGACTACTTCTTTAAAGTGACACCAGGCCCGGTGACCTTTGGGACATGGTTTGACCCCCTATGGGAATGTGAGATCATCATGAAACGTTCAGATCACTTACAACTCAATAGATTCTACCTTCTTGTAACGTTTCAGCATGATTGGACCTTGTTTTCACACAAATGGACCCAGAATGATGTGAAATTGTGCTTCGTGCAACATAATTCTGGGTGCCATTTACAAACCATAAGTGCTAATGACTCCATTCCTTTTGTGGTTGTAGGGGCTGTTGATTGGAGTACACTAAAACAAACTTGATCTCTCTAGGACATTCAGAAGCCAAGTTATAAGCCCACAAATGTGTAACTGGACTACTTCTTTAGACACCAGATCCGGTGACATTTGGGACATGGTTTGACCCCCTTAGGGAAGTGCTATCATCATGAAACGTTCAGATCACTTACAACTTAATAGATTCTACCTTCCTGTAATGTTTCAGCCTGATTGGACCTTGTTTTCACACAAAAGGACCCAGAATGATGTGAAATTGTGCTTTGTGCAACATAATTCTGGGTGCCATTTACAAACCATAAGTGCTAATGACTCCATCTCCTCCTTGAACCGTCACCTTATCGTGGTGGAGGAGTTTGAGTGCCCTAATGATCCTAGGAGCTATGTTGTCTGGGGCACTTAGTGCCCCTGGTAGGGTCTCCCATGACAAATTGGTCTTAGGTGAAGGGTGAGACAAAGAACGGTTCGAAGGATCTTTCATGGCGGTGAAAACGAAGAGTCGGAGTACCCGGCCCGGAGGGTTACCGGGGTCCCACCCTGGAGCCAGGCCTGGGGTTGGGGCCCGTGAGCGAGCGCCTGGTGGCCGGGCTTTCGCCCATGGGGCCCGGCCGGGCCCAGCCCGAACCGGATACATGGGCTCGTCCAACTGTGGACCCACCACCCGCAGGAGGAACATGAAGGGTCCGGTGCAATGTGAATCGGGTGGCAGACCAAGGCGGGAGCCTTGGCGGTCCAATCCCCGGACAAGGAAACTAGTTTCTGGGACATGGAACGTCACCTCGCTGGCGGGGAAGGAGCCGGAGCTTGTGGCAGAGGTTGAGCGGTACCGGCTAGATATAGTCGGACTCACCTCGACACATTGCATTGGCTCTGGAACCCGAGACCTGGAGAGGGGTTGGACACTCTACTTTGCTGGAGTTGCTCCGGGTGAGAGGCGGAGGGCTGGGGTTGGCTTTTTGTTAGCCCCGAGACTCTCTGCCTGTGTGTTGGGGTTTACCCCGGGGGACAAGAGGGTAGCTTCCTTGCGCCTTCGGGTCGGGGAACGGGTCCTGACTGTTGTTTGTGCGTATGGGCCAAATATCAGTTCAGAGTACCCACCCTTTTTGGAGTCCCTGGGACGAGTGCTAGATAGTGCTCCATCAGGGGACTCCATTGTCCTGCTGGGGGACTTCAATGCTCACGTGGGCAATGACAGCTTGACCTGGAGGGGTGTGATTGGGAGGAACGGCCCACCTGATCAGAACTCGAGCGGTGTTTTGTTATTGGACTTCTGTGCAAGCCGCAGTTTGGCCATAACGAACACCATGTTCGAACATAAGGATGCCCACCGGTACACTTGGTACCAGGGCAGCCTAGGTCACAGGTCGATGATAGATTTTGTAGTCATATCATCTGACCTGCGACCGTATGTTTTGGACACCCGAGTGAAGAGAGGGGCGGAGCTGTCAACTGATCACCACCTGGTGGTGAGTTGGATCAGATGGCAAGGGAACATGCCGCGTAGACCTGGCAGACCCAAACGCATAGTGAGGGTCTGCTGGGAACGCCTGGCAGAAGAACCTGTCAAGACGGTCTTCAACTCCCACCTCCGGCAGAGCTTTGACCACGTCCCGAGAGCAGTGGGGGACATTGAGTCCGAGTGGGCCTTGTTCCACTCTGCGATTGTCGAGGCGGCTGTTGCTAGCTGTGGTCGTAAGGTGGCCGGTGCCAGTCGTGGTGGCAACCCCCGTACCCGCTGGTGGACACCAGAGGTTCGGGGAGCCGTCAGGCTGAAGAAGGAGGCCTACAGGGCGTGGCTGGTCTGTGGGTCTCCGGAGGCAGCAGACAGGTACCGGATAGCCAAGCGGGGTGCAGCAGTGGCAGTTGCCGAGGCAAAATCTCGGGCGTGGGAGGAGTTTGGTGAGGCCATGGAGAAAGACTATCGATCGGCTCCAAAGAGGTTCTGGCAAACTGTCCGGCGCCTCAGGAGAGGAAGGCAGCAACTCGCTCACACTGTTTACAGTGGGGATGGGGAGCTGCTGACGTCAACTGAGGCTATAGTCGGACGGTGGAAGGAATACTTTGAGGAGCTCCTCAATCCCACCAATGCGCATTCCGAGGAGGAACCAGAGCTGGGAGGCCTGGGGATGGACTGTCCGATCTCGGGGGCAGAAGTTGCTGAGGTAGTCAAACAACTACACAGCGGCGGAGCCCCGGGGGCGGATGAGGTTCGTCCTGGGTATCTCAAGGCTATGGATGTTGTAGGGCTGTCATGGTTGACACGTCTCTACAACATTGCCTGGTCATCGGGGGCAGTTCCTAGGGAGTGGCAGACCGGGGTGGTGGTCCCCATCTTTAAGAAGGGTGACCTGAGGGTGTGTTCCAACTATAGGGGGATCACACTCCTCAGCCTCCCTGGAAAGGTCTACTCCAAGGTACTGGAGAGGAGGGTCCGATCGATAGTTGAATCTCAGATAGAGGAGGAGCAATGTGGTTTTCGTCCTGGCCGTGGAACTGTGGACCAGCTCTATACCCTTGCAAGGGTGATGGAGGGGGCATGGGAGTTTGCCCAACCAATCCACATGTGCTTTGTGGATTTGGAGAAGGCTTATGACCGTGTCCCCAGGGGCACCCTGTGGGGGACACTCCAGGAGTATGGGGTGGGTGGCTTTCTGTTAAGGGCCATTCAGTCCCTTTACCAGAGGAGCGTGAGTTTGGTCCGCATAGCCGGTAGTAAGTCGGACCTGTTCCCAGTGAGGGTTGGACTCCGCCAGGGCTGCCCTTTGTCACCGGTTCTGTTCATCACATTTATGGACAGAATTTCTAGACGCAGCCGTGGTGTGGAGTGTGTCGAGTTTGGTGGCAGGAGAATCTCGTCTCTGCTTTTTGCGGATGATGTGGTCCTCCTAGCTTCATCCAGCTCTGACCTTCAGCTCTTGCTGGGTAGGTTCGCGGCCGAATGTGAAGCGGCTGGGATGAGGATCAGCACCTCCAAATCTGAGACCATGGTTCTCGACCGGAAAAGGGTGGCTTGCCACCTCCGGGTCGGGGGAGAGGTCCTACCTCAAGTGGAGGAGTTTAAGTATCTCGGGGTCTTGTTCACGAGTGAGGGAAGAAGGGATCGGGAGATCGACAGGCGGATTGGTTCGGCGTCTGCAGTGATGCGGACGCTGAGCCGATCTGTCGTGGGGAAGAGGGAGCTGAGCCAGAAAGCCAGGCTCTCGATTTACCGGTCGATCTACGTCCCAATCCTCACCTATGGTCATGAGCTTTGGGTAATGACCGAAAGAACGAGATCGCGGATACAAGCGGCCGAAATGAGTTTCCTCCGTAGGGTGGCCGGGCTCAGCCTTAGAGATAGGGTGAGGAGCTCGGACATTCGGGAGGGACTCGGAGTAGAACCGCTGCTCCTCCGGATCGAAAGGAGCCAGTTGAGGTGGTTTGGGCATCTGGTCAGGATGCCTCCTGGACGCCTCCCTGGGGAGGTGTTTCGGGCATGTCCTGCCGGCAGAAGGCCCCCGGGTCGACCCAGGACACGTTGGAGAAGTTACATCTCCAATCTGGTCCGGGAACGCCTTGGGGTCCTGCCGGAGGAGCTGGTGGACAAGGCCGGGGAGAGGACGGCCTGGAGCTCCCTAGTTGGGATGCTGCCCCCGCGACCCGGACCCGGATAAGCGGAGGAAGACGAGACGAGACGAGACTCCATTCCTTTTTGTGGTTGTAGGGGCTTTTGATTGGAGTACACTAAAACAAACCTGATCTCTCTAGGACATTCAGAAGCCAAGTTATAAGCCCACAAAGGTGTAACTGGACTACTTCTTTAAAGTGACACTTGGCCCGGTGACCTTTGGGACATGGTTTGACCCCCTATAGGAATGTGCGATCATCTTGAAACGTTCAGATCACTTACAACTCAATAGATTCAACCTTCTTGTAGCGTTTCAGCCGGATTGGACCTTGTTTTCACACAAATTGACCCAGAATGATGTGAAATTGTGCTTCGTGCAACATAATTCTGGATGCCATTTACAAACCATAAATGCTAATGACTTCATTCCTTTTAGTGGTAATGGGGGCTGCTAATTGGAGTACTCTAAAACAAACCTGACCTCTCTAGGATATTCAGAAGCCAAGTTATAAGCCCACAAAGGTGTAACTGGACTACTTCTTTAAATTGACACCAGATCCGGTGACCTTTGGGACATGGTTTGACCCCCTTAGGAAAGTGCTATCATCATGAAACGTTCAGATCACTTACAATTCAATAGATTCTACCTTCCTGTAACGTTTCAGCCTGATTGTACCTTGTTTTCACACAAATGAACCCAGAATGATGTGAAATTGTGCTTCGTGCAACATAATTCTGGGTGCTATTTAAAAACCATAAGTGCTAATGACTCCATTCCTTATTGTGGTTGTAGGGGCTGTTGATTGGAGTATACTAAAACAAACCTGATCCCTCTAGGACATTCAGAAGCCAAGTTATAAGCCCACAAATGTGTAACTGGACTACTTCTTTAAATTGACACCAGATCCGGTGACCTTTGGGACATGGTTTGACCCCCTTAGGAAAGTGCTATCATCATGAAACATTCAGATCACTTACAACTCAATAGATTCTACCTTCCTGTAACGTTTCAGCCTGATTGGACCTTGTTTTCAGACAAATGGACCCAGAATGATGTGAAATTGTGCTTCGTGCAACATAATTCTGGGGGCCATTTACAAACCATAAGTGCTAATTACTCCATTCCTTTTTGTGGTTGTAGGGGCTGTTGATTGGAGTACACTAAAACAAACCTGACCTCTCTAGGACATTCAGAAGCCAAGTTATAAGCCCACAAAGGTGTAACTGGACTACTTCTTTAAAGTGACACCAGGCCCGGTGACCTTTGGGACATGGTTTTACCCCCTATAGGAATGTGCGATCATCTTGAAACGTTCAGATCACTTACAACTCAATAGATTCTACCTTCTTGTAGCGTTTCAGCCTGATTGGACCTTGTTTTCACACAAATGGACCCAGAATGATGTGAAATTGTGCTTCGTGCAACATAATTCTGGGTGCCATTTACAAACCATAAGTGCTAATGACTCCATTCCTTTTTGTGGTTGTAGGGGCTGTTGATTGGAGTACACTAAAGCAAACCTGATCGCTCTAGGACATTCAGAAGCCAAGTTATAAGCCCACAAATGTGTAACTGGACTACTTCTTTAAATTGACACCAGATCTGGTGACCTTTGGGACATGGTTTGACCCCCTTAGGAAAGTGCTATCATCATGAAACGTTCAGATCACTTACAACTCAATAGATTCTACCTTCCTGTAACGTTTCAGCCCGATACAACCTTGTTTTCACACAAATGAACCCAGAATGATGTGAAATTGTGCTTCGTGCAACATAATTCTGGGTGCCATTTACAAACCATAAATGCTAATGACTCCATTCCTTTTTGTGGTTGTAGGGGCTGTTGACTGGAGTACATTAAAACAAACCTGATCTCTCTAGGACATTCAGAAGCCAAGTTATAAGTCCACAAATGTGTAACTGGACTACTACTTTAAATTGACACCAGATCCGGTGACCTTTGGGACATGGTTTGACCCCCTTAGGAAAGTGCTATCATCATGAAATGGTCAGATCACTTACAACTCAATAGATTCTACCTTCCTGTAATGTTTCAGCCTGATTGGACCTTGTTTTCACACAAATGGACCCAGAATGATGTGAAATTGTGCTTCGTGCAACATAATTCTGGGTGCCATTTACAAACCATAAGTGCTAATGACTCCATTCCTTTTTGTGGTTGTAGGGGCTGTTGATTGGAGTACACTAAAACAAACCTGACCTCTCTAGGACATTCAGAAGCCAAGTTATAAGCCCACAAAGGTGTAACTGGACTACTTCTTTAAAGTGACACCAGGCCCGGTGACCTTTGGGACATGGTTTGACCCCCTATGGGAATGTGAGATCATCATGAAACGTTCAGATCACTTACAACTCAATAGATTCTACCTTCTTGTAACGTTTCAGCCTGATTGGACCTTGTTTTCACACAAATGGACCCAGAATGATGTGAAATTGTGCTTCGTGCAACATAATTCTGGGTGCCATTTACAAACCATAAGTGCTAATGACTCCATTCCTTTTGTGGTTGTAGGGGCTGTTGATTGGAGTACACTAAAACAAACTTGATCTCTCTAGGACATTCAGAAGCCAAGTTATAAGCCCACAAATGTGTAACTGGACTACTTCTTTAGACACCAGATCCGGTGACATTTGGGACATGGTTTGACCCCCTTAGGGAAGTGCTATCATCATGAAACGTTCAGATCACTTACAACTTAATAGATTCTACCTTCCTGTAATGTTTCAGCCTGATTGGACCTTGTTTTCACACAAAAGGACCCAGAATGATGTGAAATTGTGCTTTGTGCAACATATTTCTGGGTGCCATTTAGAAACCATAAGTGCTAATGACTCCATTCCTTTTTGTGGTTGTAGGGGCTTTTGATTGGAGTACACTAAAACAAACCTGATCTCTCTAGGACATTCAGAAGCCAAGTTATAAGCCCACAAATGTGTAACTGGACTACTTCTTTAAATTGACACTAGATCCGGTGACCTTTGGGACATGGTTTGACCCCCTTAGGAAAGTGCTATCATCATGAAACGTTCAGATCACTTACAACTCAATAGATTCTACCTTCCTGTAACGTTTCAGCCTGATTGGACCTTGTTTTCACACAAATGAACCCAGAATGATGTGAAATTGTGCTTCGTGCAACGTAATTCTGGGTGCCATTTACAAACCATAAGTGCTAATGACTCCATTCCTTTTTGTGGTTGTAGGGGCTTTTGATTAGAGTACACTAAAACAAACCTAACCTCTCTAGGACATTCAGAAGCCAAGTTATAAGCCCACAAAGGTGTAACTGGACTACTTCTTTAAAGTGACACCAGGCCCGGTGACATTTGGGACATGGTTTGACCCCCTATAGGCATGTGCAATCATCTTGAAACATTCAGATCACTTACAACTCAATAGATTCTACATTCCTGTATTGTTTCAGCCTGATTGGACCTTGTTTTTACACAAATGAACCCAGAATGATGTGAAATTGTGCTTCGTGCAACATAATTCTGGGTGCCATTTAAAAACCATAAGTGCTAATGTCTCCATTCCTTTTTGTGGTTGTAGGGGCTGTTGATTGGAGTACACTAAAAAAACCTGATCGCTCTAGGACATTCAGAAGCCAAGGTTTAAGCCCACAAATGTGTAACTGGACTACTACTTTAAATTGACACCAGATCCGGTGACCTTTGGGACATGGTTTGACCCCCTATAGGAATGTGCGATCATCATGAAACGTTCAGATCACTTACAACGCAATAGATTCTACCTTCCTGTAACGTTTCAGCCTGATTGGACCTTGTTTTCACACAAATGAACCCAGAATGATGTGAAATTGTGCTTCGTGCAACATAATTCTGGGTGCCATTTAAAAACCATAAGTCTAATGACTCCATTCCTTTTTGTGGTTGTAGGGGCTGTTGATTGGAGTATACTAAAACAAACCTGATCTCTCTAGGACATTCAGAAGCCAAGTTATAAGCCCACAAATTTGTAACTGGACTACTTCTTTAGACACCAGATCCGGTGACCTTTGGGACATGGTTTGACCCCCTTAGGGAAGTGCTATCATCATGAAACGTTCAGATCACTTACAACTTAATAGATTCTACCTTCCTGTAATGATTCAGCCTGATTGGACCTTGTTTTAACACAAATGGACCCAGAATGATGTGAAATTGTGCTTCGTGCAAAATAATTCTGGGTGATATTTACAAACCATAAGTGCTAATGACTCCATTCCTTTTTGTGGTTGTAGGGGCTGTTGATTGGAGTACACTAAAACAAACCTGACCTCTCTAGGACATTCAGAAGCCAAGTTATAAGCCCACAAATGTGTAACTGGACTACTTCTTTAAATTGACACCAGATCCGGTGACCTTTGGGACATGGTTTGACCCCCTTAGGAAAGGGCTATCATCATGAAACGTTCAGATCACTTACAACTCAATAGATTCTACCTTCCTGTAACGTTTCAGCCTGATTGGACCTTGTTTTCACACAAATGAACCCAGAATGATGTGAAATTGTGCTTCGTGCAACATAATTCTGGGTGCCATTTACAAACCATAAGTGCTAATGACTCCATTCCTTTTTGTGGTTGTAGGGGCTGTTGATTGGAGTACACTAAAACAAACCTGACCTCTCTAGGACATTCAGAAGCCAAGTTATGAGCCCACAAAGGTGTAACTGGACTACTTCTTTAAAGTGACACCAGGCCCGGTGACCTTTGGGACATGGTTTGACCCCCTAGAGGAATGTGCGATCATCATGAAACGTTCAGATCACTTACAACTCAATAGATTCTACCTTCCTGTAACGTTTCAGCCTGATTGGACCTTGTTTTCACACAAATGAACCCAGAATGATGTGAAATTGTGCTTCGTGCAACATAATTCTGGGTGCCATTTACAAACCATAAGTGCTAATGACTCCATTCCTTTTTGTGGTTGTAGGGGCTGTTGATTGGAGTACACTAAAACAAACCTGACCTCTCTAGGACATTAAGAAGCCAAGTTATGAGCCCACAAAGGTGTAACTGGACTACTTCTTTAAAGTGACACCAGGCCCGGTGACCTTTGGGACATGGTTTGACCCCCTAGAGGCATGTGCGATCATCATGAAACGTTCAGATCACTTACAACTCAATAGATTCTACCTTCTTGTAACGTTTCAGCCTGATTGGACCTCGTTTTCACACAAATGGACCCAGAATGATGTGAAATTGTGCTTCGTGCAACATAATTCTGGGTGCCATTTACAAACCATAAGTGCTAATGACTCCATTCCTTTTTGTGGTTGTAGGGGCTGTTGATTGGAGTACACTAAAACAAACCTGATATCTCTAGGACATTCAGAAGCCAAGTTATAAGCCCACAAATGTGTAACTGGACTACTTCTTTAAATTGACACCAGATCCGGTGACCTTTGGGACATGGTTTGACCCCCTTAGGAAAGTGCTATCATCATGAAACGTTCAGATCACTTACAACTCAATAGATTCTACCTTCCTGTAACGTTTCAGCCTGATTGGACCTTGTTTTCACACAAATGAACCCAGAATGATGTGAAATTGTGCTTCGTGCAACATAATTCTGGGTGCCATTTAAAAACCATAAGTGCTAATGACTCCGTTCCTTTTAGTGGTAATGGGGGCTGCTAATTGGAGTGCTCTAAAACAAACCTGACCTCTCTAGGATATTCAGAAGCCAACTTATAAGCCCACAAAGGTGTAACTGGACTACTTCTTTAAAGTGACACCAGGCCCGGTGACCTTTGGGACATGGTTTGACCCCCTATAGGAATGTGCGATCATCATGAAACGTTCTGATCACTTACAACTCAATAGATTCTACCTTCTTGTAACGTTTCAGCCTGATTGGACCTTGTTTTCACACAAATGGACCCAGAATGATGTGAAATTGTGCTTCGTGCAACATAATTCTGGGTGCCATTTACAAACCATAAGTGCTAATGACTCCATTCCTTTTTGTGGTTGTAGGGGCTGTTGGTTGGAGTACATTAAAACAAACCTGATCTCTCTCGGACATTCAGAAGCCAAGTTATAAGCCCACAAATGTGTAACTGGACTACTTCTTTAAATTGACACCAGATCCGGTGACCTTTGGGACATGGTTTGACCCCCTTAGGAAAGTGCTATCATCATGAAACGTTCAGATCACTTACAACTCAATAGATTCTACCTTCCTGTAACGTTTCAGCCTGATTGGACCTTGTTTTCACACAAATGGACCCAGAATGATGTGAAATTGTGCTTCATGCAACATAATTCTGGGTGTCATTTAAAAACCATAAGTGCTAATGACTCCATTCCTTTTACTGGTAATGGGGGCTGCTAATTGGAGTACTCTAAAACAAACCTGACCTCTCTAGGATATTCAGAAGCCAAGTTATAAGCCCACAAAGGTGTAACTGGACTACTTCTTTAAAGTGACACCAGGCCCGGTGACCTTTGGGACATGGTTTGACCCCCAATCGGAATGTGCGATCATCATGAAACGTTCAGATCACTTACAACTCAATAGATTCTACCTTCTTGTAACGTTTCAGCCTGATTGGACCTTGTTTTCACACAAATGGACCCAGAATGATGGGAAATTGTGCTTCGTGCAACATAATTCCGGGTGCCAATTAAAAACCATAAGTGCTAATGACTCCATTCCTTTTTGAGGTTGTAGGGGCTGTTGATTGGAGTACACTAAAACAAACCTGATCTCTCTAGGACATTCAGAAACCAAGTTATAAGCCCTCAAAGGTGTAATTGGACTACTTTAAAGTGACACCAGGCCCGGTGACCTTTGGGACATGGTTTGACCCCCTATAGGAATGTGCGATCATCATGAAACGTTCAGATCACTTACAATTCAATAGATTCTACCGTCTTGTAACGTTTCAGCCTGATTGGACCTTGTTTTCACACAAATGGACCGAGAATGATGTGAAATTGTGCTTCGTGCAACATAATTCTGGGTGCCATTTACAAACCATAAGTGCTAATGACTCCATTACATTTTGTGGTTGTAGGGGCTGTTGATTGGAGTACATTAAAACAAACCTGATCTCTCTAGGACATTCAGAAGCCAAGTTATAAGCCCACAAATGTGTAACTGGACTACTTCTTTAAATTGACACCAGATCCGGTGACCTTTGGGACATGGTTTGACCCCCTTAGGAAAGTGCTATCATCATGAAACGTTCAGATCACTTACAATTCAATAGATTCTACCTTCCTGTAACATTTCAGCCTGATTGTCTCTTGTTTTCACACAAATGAATTCAGAATGATGTGAAATTGTGCTTCGTGCAACATAATTCTGGGTGCCATTTAAAAACCATAAGTGCTAATGACTCCATTCCTTTTTGTGGTTGTAGGGGCTGTTGATTGGAGTACATTAAAACAAACCTGATCTCTCTAGGACATTCAGAAGCCAAGTTATAAGCCTACAAATGTGTAACTGGACTACTTCTTTAAATTGACACCAGATCCGGTGACCTTTGGGACATGGTTTGACCCCCTTAGGAAAGTGCGATCATCTTGAAACGTTCAGATCACTTACAACTCAATAGATTCTACCTTCTTGTAACGTTTCAGCCTGATTGGACCTTGTTTTCACACAAGTGGACCCAGAATGATGGGAAATTGTGCTTCGTGCAACATAATTCTGGGTGCAATTTAAAAACCGTAAGTGCTAATGACTCCATTCCTTTATGAGGTTGTAGGGGCTGTTGATTGGAGTACACTAAAACAAACCTGATCTCTCTAGGACATTCAGAAACCAAGTTATAAGCCCTCAAAGGTGTAATTGGACTACTTCTTTAAAGTGACACCAGGCCCGGTGACCTTTGGGACATGGTTTGACCCCCTATAGGAATGTGCGATCATCATGAAACGTTCAGATCACTTACAATTCAATAGATTCTACCGTCTTGTAACGTTTCAGCCTAATTGGACCTTGTTTTCACACAAATGGACCGAGAATGATGTGAAATTGTGCTTCGTGCAACATAATTCTGGGTTCCATTTACAAACCATAAGTGCTAATGACTCCATTACATTTTGTGGTTGTAGGGGCTGTTGATTGGAGTACATTAAAACAAACCTGATCTCTCTAGGACATTCAGAAGCCAAGTTATAAGCCCACAAATGTGTAACTGGACTACTTCTTTAAATTGACACCAGATCTGGTGACCTTTGGGACATGGTTTGACCCCCTTAGGAAAGTGCTATCATCATGAAACGTTCAGATCACTTACAACTCAATAGATTCTACCTTCCTGTAACATTTCAGCCTGATTGTCTCTTGTTTTCACACAAATGAACCCAGAATGATGTGAAATTGTGCTTCGTGCAACATAATTCTGGGTGCCATTTAAAAACCATAAGTGCTAATGACTCCATTCCTTTTTGTGGTTGTAGGGGCTGTTGATTGGAGTACATTAAAACAAACCTGATCTCTCTAGGACATTCAGAAGCCAAGTTATAAGCCTACAAATGTGTAACTGGACTACTTCTTTAAATTGACACCAGATCCGGTGACCTTTGGGACATGGTTTGACCCCCTTAGGAAAGTGCGATCATCTTGAAACGTTCAGATCACTTACAACTCAATAGATTCTACCTTCTTGTAACGTTTCAGCCTGATTGGACCTTGTTTTCACACAAATGGACCGAGAATGATGTGAAATTGTGCTTCGTGCAACATAATTCTGGGTGCCATTTACAAACCATAAGTGCTAATGACTCCATTACATTTTGTGGTTGTAGGGGCTGTTGATTGGAGTACATTAAAACAAACCTGATCTCTCTAGGACATTCAGAAGCCAAGTTATAAGCCCACAAATGTGTAACTGGACTACTTCTTTAAATTGACACCAGATCTGGTGACCTTTGGGACATGGTTTGACCCCCTTAGGAAAGTGCGATCATCTTGAAACGTTCAGATCACTTACAACTCAATAGATTCTATCTTCTTGTAACGTTTCAGCCTGATTGGACCTTGTTTTCACACAAATGGACCCAGAATGATGTGAAATTGTGCTTCATGCAACATAATTCTGGGTGCCATTTAAAAACCATAAGTGCTAATGACTCCATTCCTTTTTGTGGTTGTAGGGGCTGTTGATTGGAGTACATTAAAACAAACCTGATCTCTCTAGGACATTCAGAAGCCAAGTTATAAGCCCACAAATGTGTAACTGGACTACTTCTTTAAATTGACACCAGATCCGGTGACCTTTGGGACATGGTTTGACCCCCTTAGGAAAGTGCGATCATCTTGAAACGTTCAGATCACTTACAACTCAATAGATTCTACCTTCTTGTAACGTTTCAGCCTGATTGGACCTTGTTTTCACACAAATGGACCCAGAATGATGTGAAATTGTGCTTCATGCAACATAATTCTGGGTGCCATTTAAAAACCATAAGTGCTAATGACCACATTCCTTTTTGTGGTTGTAGGGGCTGTTGATTGGAGTACATTAAAACAAACCTGATCTCTCTAGGACATTCAGAAGCCAAGTTATAAGCCCACAAATGTATAACTGGACTACTTCTTTAAAATGACCCCAGATCCGGTGACCTTTGGGACATGGTTTGATCCCCTTAGGAAAGTTCTATCATCATGAAACGTTCAGATCCCTTACAACTCAATAGATTCTACCTTCCTGTAACGTTTCAGCCTGATTGGACCTTGTTTTCACACAAATGAACCCAGAATGATGTGAAATTGTGCTTCGTGCCACATAATTCTGGGTGCCATTTAAATACCATAAGTGCTAATGACTCCATTCCTTTTTGTGGTTATAGGGGCTGTTGATTGGAGTATACTAAAACAAACCTGATCTCTCTAGGACATTCAGAAGCCAAGCTATAAGCCCACAAATGTGTAACTGGACTACTTCTTTAAATTGACACCAGATCCGGTGACCTTTGGGACATGGTTTGACACCCTTAGGAAAGTGCAATCATTTTGAAACGTTCAGATCACTTACAACTCAATAGATTCTACCTTCCTGTAACGTTTCAGCCTGATTGGACCTTGTTTTCACACAAATGAACCCAGAATGATGTGAAATTGTGCTTCGTGCAACATAATTCTGGGTGCCATTTAAAAACCATAAGTGCTAATGATTCCATTCCTTTTTGAGGTTGTAGGGGCTGTTGATTGGAGTACACTAAAACAAACCTGATCTCTCTAGAACATTCAGAAGCCAAGTTATAAGCCCTCAAAGGTGTAATTGGACTACTTCTTTAAAGTGACACCAGGCCCGGTGACCGTTGGGACATGGTTTGACCCCCTATAGGAATGTGCGATCATCTTGAAACGTTCAGATCACTTACAACTCAATAGATTCTACCTTCTTGGAACGTTTCAGCCTAATTGGACCTTGTTTTCACACAAATGGACCCAGAATGATGTGAAATTGTGCTTCGTGCAACATAATTCTGGGTGCCATTTACAAACCATAAGTGCTAATGACTCCATTCCTTTTTGTGGTTGTAGGGCCTGTTGATTGGAGTACACTAAAACAAACCTGATCTCTCTAGGACATTCAGAAGCCAAGTTATAAGCCCACAAATGTGTAACTGGACTACTTCTTTAAAGTGACACCAGTTCCGGTGACCTTTGGGACATGGTTTTACCCCCTATAGGAATGTGCGATCATCATGAAACGTTCAGATCACTTACAACTCAATAGATTCTACCTTCCTGTAACGTTTCAGCCTGATTGGACCTTGTTTTCACACAAATGAACCCAGAATGATGTGAAATTGTGCTTCATGCAACATAATTCTGGGTGCCATTTAAAAACCATAAGTGCTAATGACTCCATTCCTTTTTGTGGTTGTAGGGGCTGTTGATTGGAGTACACTAAAACAAACCTGATCTCTCTAGGACATTCAGAAGCCAAGTTATAAGCCCACAAATGTGTAACTGGACTACTTTAAATTGACACCAGATCCGGTGACCTTTGGGACATGGTTTGACCCCCTTAGGAAAGTGCTATCATCATGAAACGTTCAGATCACTTACAACTCAATAGATTCTACCTTCCTGTAACGTTTCAGCCTGATTGGACCTTGTTTTCACACAAATGAACCCAGAATGTTGTGAAATTGTGCTTCGTGCAACATAATTCTGGGTGCCATTTAAAAACCATAAGTGCTAATGACTCCATTCCTTTTAGTGGTAATGGGGGCTGCTAATTGGAGTGCTCTAAAACAAACCTGACCTCTCTAGGATATTCAGAAGCCAAGTTATAAGCCCACAAAGGTGTAACTGGACTACTTCTTTAAAGTGACACCAGGCCCGGTGACCTTTGGGACATGGTTTGACCCCCTATAGGCATGTGCGATCATCATGAAACGTTCTGATCACTTACAACTCAATAGATTCTACCTTCTTGTAACGTTTCAGCCTGATTGGACCTTGTTTTCACACAAATGGACCCAGAATGATGTGAAATTGTGCTTCGTGCAACATAATTCTGGGTGCCATTTACAAACCATAAGTGCTAATGACTCCATTCCTTTTTGTGGTTGTAGGGGCTGTTGGTTGGAGTACATTAAAACAAACCTAATCTCTCTCGGACATTCAGAAGCCAAGTTATAAGCCCACAAATGTGTAACTGGACTACTTCTTTAAATTGACACCAGATCCGGTGACCTTTGGGACATGGTTTGACCCCCTTAGGAAAGTGCTATCATCATGAAATGTTCAGATCACTTACAACTCAATAGATTCTACCTTCCTGTAACATTTCAGCCTGATTGGACCTTGTTTTCACACAAATGAACCCAGAATGATGTGAAATTGTGCTTCGTGCAACATAATTCTGGGTGCCATTTAAAAACCATAAGTGCTAATGACTCCATTCCTTTTAGCGGTAATGGGGGCTGTTAAATGGAGTACTCTAAAACAAACCTGACCTCTCTAGGATATTCAGAAGCCAAGTTATAAGCCCACAAAGGTGTAACTGGACTACTTCTTTAAAGTGACACCAGGCCCGGTGACCTTTGGGACATGGTTTGACCCCCTATAGGAATGTGCGATCATCATGAAACGTTCAGATCACTTACAACTCAATAGATTCTACCTTCTTGTAACGTTTCAGCCTGATTGGACCTTGTTTTCACACAAATGAACCCAGAATGATGTGAAATTGTGCTTCGTGCAACATAATTCTGGGTGCCATTTAAAAACCATAAGTGCTAATGACTCCATTCCTTTTTGTGGTTGTAGGGGCTGTTGGTTGGAGTACATTAAAACAAACCTGATCTCTCTCGGACATTCAGAAGCCAAGTTATAAGCCCACAAATGTGTAACTGGACTACTTCTTTAAATTGACACCAGATCCGGTGACCTTTGGGACATGGTTTGACCCCCTTAGGAAAGTGCTATCATGATGAAACGTTCAGATCACTTACAACTCAATAGATTCTACCTTCCTGTAACGTTTCAGCCCTATTGGACCTTGTTTTCACACAAATGAACCCAGAATGACGTGAAATTGTGCTTCGTGCAACATAATTCTGGGTGCCATTTACAAACCATAAGTGCTAATGACTCCATTACATTTTGTGGTTGTAGGGGCTGTTGATTGGAGTACATTAAAACAAACCTGATCTCTCTAGGACATTCAGAAGCCAAGTTATAAGCCCACAAATGTGTAACTGGACTACTTCTTTAAATTGACACCAGATCTGGTGACCTTTGGGACATGGTTTGACCCCCTTAGGAAAGTGCTATCATCATGAAACGTTCAGATCACTTACAATTCAATAGATTCTACCTTCCTGTAACATTTCAGCCTGATTGTCTCTTGTTTTCACACAAATGAACCCAGAATGATGTGAAATTGTGCTTCGTGCAACATAATTCTGGGTGCCATTTAAAAACCATAAGTGTTAATGACTCCATTCCTTTTTGTGGTTGTAGGGGCTGTTTATTGGAGTACATTAAAACAAACCTGATCTCTCTAGGACATTCAGAAGCCAAGTTATAAGCCTACAAATGTGTAACTGGACTACTTCTTTAAATTGACACCAGATCCGGTGACCTTTGGGACATGGTTTGACCCCCTTAGGAAAGTGCGATCATCTTGAAACGTTCAGATCACTTACAACTCAATAGATTCTACCTTCTTGTAACGTTTCAGCCTGATTGGACCTTGTTTTCACACAAATGGACCGAGAATGATGTGAAATTGTGCTTCGTGCAACATAATTCTGGGTGCCATTTACAAACCATAAGTGCTAATGACTCCATTACATTTTGTGGTTGTAGGGGCTGTTGATTGGAGTACATTAAAACAAACCTGATCTCTCTAGGACATTCAGAAGCCAAGTTATAAGCCCAAAAATGTGTAACTGGACTACTTCTTTAAATTGACACCAGATCTGGTGACCTTTGGGACATGGTTTGACCCCCTTAGGAAAGTGCTATCATCATGAAACGTTCAGATCACTTACAATTCAATAGATTCTACCTTCCTGTAACATTTCAGCCTGATTGTCTCTTGTTTTCACACAAATGAACCCAGAATGATGTGAAATTGTGCTTAGTGCAACATAATTCTGGGTGCCATTTAAAAACCATAAGTGCTAATGACTCCATTCCTTTTTGTGGTTGTAGGGGCTGTTGATTGGAGTACATTAAAACAAACCTGATCTCTCTAGGACATTCAGAAGCCAAGTTATAAGCCTACAAATGTGTAACTGGACTACTTCTTTAAATTGACACCAGATCCGGTGACCTTTGGGACATGGTTTGACCCCCTTAGGAAAGTGCGATCATCTTGAAACGTTCAGATCACTTACAACTCAATAGATTCTACCTTCTTGTAACGTTTCAGCCTGATTGGACCTTGTTTTCACACAAATGGACCCAGAATGATGTGAAATTGTGCTTCATGCAACATAATTCTGGGTGCCATTTAAAAACCATAAGTGCTAATGACTCCATTCCTTTTTGTGGTTGTAGGGGCTGTTGATTGGAGTACATTAAAACAAACCTGATCTCTCTAGGACATTCAGAAGCCAAGTTATAAGCCCACAAATGTGTAACTGGACTACTTCTTTAAATTGACACCAGATCCGGTGACCTTTGGGACATGGTTTGACCCCCTTAGGAAAGTGCGATCATCTTGAAACGTTCAGATCACTTACAACTCAATAGATTCTACCTTCTTGTAACGTTTCAGCCTGATTGGACCTTGTTTTCACACAAATGGACCCAGAATGATGTGAAATTGTGCTTCATGCAACATAATTCTGGGTGCCATTTAAAAACCATAAGTGCTAATGACCACATTCCTTTTTGTGGTTGTAGGGGCTGTTGATTGGAGTACATTAAAACAAACCTGATCTCTCTAGGACATTCAGAAGCCAAGTTATAAGCCCACAAATGTATAACTGGACTACTTCTTTAAAATGACCCCAGATCCGGTGACCTTTGGGACATGGTTTGATCCCCTTAGGAAAGTTCTATCATCATGAAACGTTCAGATCCCTTACAACTCAATAGATTCTACCTTCCTGTAACGTTTCAGCCTGATTGGACCTTGTTTTCACACAAATGAACCCAGAATGATGTGAAATTGTGCTTCGTGCCACATAATTCTGGGTGCCATTTAAATACCATAAGTGCTAATGACTCCATTCCTTTTTGTGGTTATAGGGGCTGTTGATTGGAGTATACTAAAACAAACCTGATCTCTCTAGGACATTCAGAAGCCAAGCTATAAGCCCACAAATGTGTAACTGGACTACTTCTTTAAATTGACACCAGATCCGGTGACCTTTGGGACATGGTTTGACACCCTTAGGAAAGTGCAATCATTTTGAAACGTTCAGATCACTTACAACTCAATAGATTCTACCTTCCTGTAACGTTTCAGCCTGATTGGACCTTGTTTTCACCCAAATGAACCCAGAATGATGTGAAATTGTGCTTCGTGCAACATAATTCTGGGTGCCATTTAAAAACCATAAGTGCTAATGATTCCATTCCTTTTTGAGGTTGTAGGGGCTGTTGATTGGAGTACACTAAAACAAACCTGATCTCTCTAGAACATTCAGAAGCCAAGTTATAAGCCCTCAAAGGTGTAATTGGACTACTTCTTTAAAGTGACACCAGGCCCGGTGACCGTTGGGACATGGTTTGACCCCCTATAGGAATGTGCGATCATCTTGAAACGTTCAGATCACTTACAACTCAATAGATTCTACCTTCTTGGAACGTTTCAGCCTAATTGGACCTTGTTTTCACACAAATGGACCCAGAATGATGTGAAATTGTGCTTCGTGCAACATAATTCTGGGTGCCATTTACAAACCATCAGTGCTAATGACTCCATTCCTTTTTGTGGTTGTAGGGCCTGTTGATTGGAGTACACTAAAACAAACCTGATCTCTCTAGGACATTCAGAAGCCAAGTTATAAGCCCACAAATGTGTAACTGGACTACTTCTTTAAAGTGACACCAGTTCCGGTGACCTTTGGGACATGGTTTTACCCCCTATAGGAATGTGCGATCATCATGAAACGTTCAGATCACTTACAACTCAATAGATTCTACCTTCCTGTAACGTTTCAGCCTGATTGGACCTTGTTTTCACACAAATGAACCCAGAATGATGTGAAATTGTGCTTCATGCAACATAATTCTGGGTGCCATTTAAAAACCATAAGTGCTAATGACTCCATTCCTTTTTGTGGTTATAGGGGCTGTTGATTGGAGTATACTAAAACAAACCTGATCTCTCTAGGACATTCAGAAGCCAAGCTATAAGCCCACAAATGTGTAACTGGACTACTTCTTTAAATTGACACCAGATCCGGTGACCTTTGGGACATGGTTTGACACCCTTAGGAAAGTGCAATCATTTTGAAACGTTCAGATAACTTACAACTCAATAGATTCTACCTTCCTGTAACGTTTCAGCCTGATTGGACCTTGTTTTCACCCAAATGAACCCAGAATGATGTGAAATTGTGCTTCGTGCAACATAATTCTGGGTGCCATTTAAAAACCATAAGTGCTAATGATTCCATTCCTTTTTGAGGTTGTAGGGGCTGTTGATTGGAGTACACTAAAACAAACCTGATCTCTCTAGAACATTCAGAAGCCAAGTTATAAGCCCTCAAAGGTGTAATTGGACTACTTCTTTAAAGTGACACCAGGCCCGGTGACCGTTGGGACATGGTTTGACCCCCTATAGGAATGTGCGATCATCTTGAAACGTTCAGATCACTTACAACTCAATAGATTCTACCTTCTTGGAACGTTTCAGCCTAATTGGACCTTGTTTTCACACAAATGGACCCAGAATGATGTGAAATTGTGCTTCGTGCAACATAATTCTGGGTGCCATTTACAAACCATAAGTGCTAATGACTCCATTCCTTTTTGTGGTTGTAGGGCCTGTTGATTGGAGTACACTAAAACAAACCTGATCTCTCTAGGACATTCAGAAGCCAAGTTATAAGCCCACAAATGTGTAACTGGACTACTTCTTTAAAGTGACACCAGTTCCGGTGACCTTTGGGACATGGTTTTACCCCCTATAGGAATGTGCGATCATCATGAAACGTTCAGATCACTTACAACTCAATAGATTCTACCTTCCTGTAACGTTTCAGCCTGATTGGACCTTGTTTTCACACAAATGAACCCAGAATGATGTGAAATTGTGCTTCATGCAACATAATTCTGGGTGCCATTTAAAAACCATAAGTGCTAATGACTCCATTCCTTTTTGTGGTTGTAGGGGCTGTTGATTGGAGTACACTAAAACAACCCTGACCTCTCTAGGACATTCAGAAGCCAAGTTATAAGCCCACAAATGTGAAACTGGACTACTTCTTTAAAGTGACACCAGATCCAGTGACCTTTGGGACATGGTTTGACCCCCTTAGGAAAGTGCGATCATCATGAAACGTTCAGATCACTTACAACGCAATAGATTCTACCTTCCTGTAACGTTTCAGCCTGATTGGACCTTGTTTTCACACAAATGGACCCAGAATGATGTGAAATAGTGCTTCGTGCAACATAATTCTGGGTGCCATTTACAAACCATAAGTGCTAATGACTCCATTCCTTTTTGTGGTTGTAGGGGCTGTTGATTGGAGTACACTAAAACAAACCTAACCTCTCTTGGACATTCAGAAGCCAAGTTATAAGCCCACAAAGGTGTAACTGGACTACTTCTTTAAAGTGACACCTGATCCGGTGACCTTTGGGACATGGTTTGACCCCCTTAGGAAAGTGCTATCATCATGAAACGTTCAGATCACTTACAACTCAATAGATTCTAGCTTCCAGTAACGTTTCAGCCTGATTGGACCTTGTTTTCACACAAATGAACCCAGAATGATGTGAAATTGTGCTTCGTGCAAAATAATTCTGGGTGCAATTACAAACCATAAGTGCTAATGACTCCATTCCTTTTTGTGGTTGTAGGGGCTGTTGATTGGAGTACACTAAAACAAACCTAACCTCTCTAGGACATTCAGAAGCCAAGTTATAAGCCCACAAATGTGTAACTGGACTACTACTTTAAATTGACACCAGATCCGGTGACCTTTGGGACATGGTTTGACCCCCTTAGGAAAGTGCTATCATCATGAAACGTTCAGATCACTTACAACTCAATAGATTCTACCTTCTTGTAACGTTTCAGCCTGATTGGACCTTGTTTTCACAGAAATGGACCCAGAACGATGTGAAATTGTGCTTCGTGCAACATAATTCTGTGTGCCATTTACAAACCATAAGTGCTAATGACTCCATTCCTTTTTGTGGTTGTAGGGGCTGTTGATTGGAGTACATTAAAACAAACCTGATCTCTCTAGGACATTCAGAAGCCAAGTTATAAGCCTACAAAGATGTAACTGGACTACTTCTTTAAAGTGACACCAGGCCCGGTGACCTTTGGGACATGGTTTTACCCCCTCTAGGAATGTGCGATCATCTTGAAACGTTCAGATCACTTACAACTCAATAGATTCTACCTTCCTGTAACGTTTCAGCCTGATTGGACCTTGTTTTCACACAAATGGAACTAGAATGATGTGAAATTGTGCTTCGTGCAACATAATTCTGGGTGCCATTTAAAAACCATAAGTGCTAATGACTCCATTCCTTTTTGTGGTTGTAGGGGCTGTTGATTGGAGTACACTAAAACAACCCTGACCTCTCTAGGACATTCAGAAGCCAAGTTATAAGCCCACAAATGTGTAACTGGACTACTTCTTTAAAGTGACACCAGATCCAGTGACCTTTGGGACATGGTTTGACCCCCTTAGGAAAGTGCGATCATCATGAAACGTTCAGATCACTTACAACTCAATAGATTCTACCTTCCTGTATTGTTTCAGCCTGATTGGACCTTGTTTTCACACAAATGAACCCAGAATGATGTGAAATTGTGCTTCGTGCAACATAATTCTGGGTGCCATTTAAAAACCATAAGTGCTAATGACTCCATTCCTTTTTGTGGTTGTAGGGGCTGTTGATTGGAGTACATTAAAACAAACCTGATCTCTCTAGGACATTCAGAAGCCAAGTTATAAGTCCACAAATGTGTAACTGGACTACTACTTTAAATTGACACCAGATCCGGTGACCTTTGGGACATGGTTTGACCCCCTTAGGAAAGTGCTATCATCATGAAACGTTCAGATCACTTACAACTCAATAGATTCTACCTTCCTGTAACGTTTCAGCCTGATTGGACCTTGTTTTCACACACATGGACCCAGAATGATGTGAAATTGTGCTTCGTGCAACATAATTCTGGGTGCCATTTACAAACCATAAGTGCTAATGACTCCATTCCTTTTTGTGGTTGTAGGGGCTGTTGATTGGAGTACACTAAAACAAACCTGACCTGTCTAGGACATTCAGAAGCCAAGTTATAAGCCCACAAAGGTGTAACTGGACTACTTCTTTAAAGTGACACCAGGCCCGGTGACCTTTGGTACATGGTTTGACCGCCTATGGGAATGTGAGATCATCATGAAACGTTCAGATCACTTACAACTCAATAGATTTTACCTTCTTGTAACGTTTCTGCCTGATTGGACCTTGTTTTCACACAAATGGACCCAGAATGATGTGAAATTGTGCTTCGTGCAACATAATTCTGGATGCCATTTACAAACCATAAGTGCTAATGACTCCATTCCTTTTGTGGTTGTAGGGGCTGTTGATTGGAGTACACTAAAACAAACTTGATCTCTCTAGGACATTCAGAAGCCAAGTTATAAGCCCACAAATGTGTAACTGGACTACTTCTTTAAATTGACACCAGATCCGGTGACCTTTGGGACATGGTTTGACCCCCTTAGGAAAGTGCTATCATCATGAAACGTTCAGATCACTTACAACTCAATAGATTCTACCTTCCTGTAACGTTTCAGCCTGATTGGACCTTGTTTTCAGACAAATGGACCCAGAATGATGTGAAATTGTGCTTCGTGCAACATAATTCTGGGGGCCATTTACAAACCATAAGTGCTAATTACTCCATTCCTTTTTGTGGTTGTAGGGGCTGTTGATTGGAGTACACTAAAACAAACCTGACCTCTCTAGGACATTCAGAAGCCAAGTTATAAGCCCACAAAGGTGTAACTGGACTACTTCTTTAAAGTGACACCAGGCCCGGTGACCTTTGGGACATGGTTTTACCCCCTATAGGAATGTGCGATCATCTTGAAACGTTCAGATCACTTACAACTCAATAGATTCTACCTTCTTGTAGCGTTTCAGCCTGATTGGACCTTGTTTTCACACAAATGGACCCAGAATGATGTGAAATTGTGCTTCGTGCAACATAATTCTGGGTGCCATTTACAAACCATAAGTGCTAATGACTCCATTCCTTTTTGTGGTTGTAGGGGCTGTTGATTGGAGTACACTAAAGCAAACCTGATCGCTCTAGGACATTCAGAAGCCAAGTTATAAGCCCACAAATGTGTAACTGGACTACTTCTTTAAATTGACACCAGATCCGGTGACCTTTGGGACATGGTTTGACCCCCTTAGGAAAGTGCTATCATCATGAAACGTTCAGATCACTTACAACTCAATAGATTCTACCTTCCTGTAACGTTTCAGCCGGATTGGACCTTGTTTTCACACAAATGAACCCAGAATGATGTGAAATTGTGCTTCGTGCAACATAATTCTGGGTGCCATTTACAAACCATAAATGCTAATGACTCCATTCCTTTTTGTGGTTGTAGGGGCTGTTGATTGGAGTACATTAAAACAAACCTGATCTCTCTAGGACATTCAGAAGCCAAGTTATAACTCCACAAATGTGTAACTGGACTACTACTTTAAATTGACACCAGATCCGGTGACCTTTGGGACATCTGACTGAGGGCCTCCAGGAGAGAAGCCCAAGCAAGACGCGTCCCGAGGAGTGTCTTGCCACATGTCAGCACTCGGTCTGAATGAGCGCCTCCAGGAGAGAGGCCCAAGCAAGACGCGCCCCGAGGAGCGTCTTGCCACATGTCAACAATGGGTCTGACTGAGGGCCTCCAGGAGAGAAGCCCAAGCAAGATGCGCCCAAAGGAGCGTCTTGCCACATGTAAACAATGGGTCTGACTGAGGGCCTCCAGGAGAGAAGCCCAAGCAAGACGCGCCCCGAGGAGCGTCTTGCCACATGTCAGCACTCGGTCTGACTGAGCGCCTCCAGGAGAGAGGCCCAAGCAAGACGCGCCCCGAGGAGCGTCTTGCCACATATCAACAATGGGTCTGACTGAGGGCCTCCATGAGAGAAGCCCAAGCAAGACGCGCCCCGAGGAGCGTCTTGCCACATGTCACCAGTGGGTCTGACTGAGCGCCTCCAGGAGAGAGGCCCAAGCAAGACACGCCCCGAGGAGCGTCTTGCCACGTGTCAACACTGGGTCTGACTGAGCGTCTCCAGGAGAGAGGCCCAAGCAAGACGCGCCCCGAGGAGCGTCTTGCCACATGTCACCACTGGGTCTGACTGAGCGCCTCCAGGAGAGAGGCCCAATCAAGAAGCGCCCCGAGGAGCGTCTTGCCACATGTAAGCACTGGGTCTGACTGAGCGCCTCCAGGAGAGAAGCCCCAGCAAGACGCGCCCCGAGGAGCGTCTTACCACATGTCAGCACTCGGTCTGACTGAACGCCTCCAGGAGAGAAGCCCAAGCAAGACGCGCCCCGAGGAGCATCTTGCCACATGTAAGCACTGGGTCTGACTGAGCGCCTCCAGGAGAGAAGCCCCAGCAAGACGCGCCCCGAGGAGCGTCTTACCACATGTCAGCACTGGGTCTGACTGAGCGCCTCCAGGAGAGAGGCCCCAGCAAGACGCGCCCCGAGGAGCGTCTTGACACATGTCAACACTGGGGCTGACAGAGGGCCTCCAGGAGAGAGGCCAAAGCAAGATGCACCCCGAGGAGCGTCTTGCCACATGTAAACAATGGGTCTGACTGAGGGCCTCCAGGAGAGAAGCACAAGCAAGACGCGCCCCGAGGAGCGTCTTGCCACATGTCAACAATGGGTCTGACTGAGGGCCTCCAGGAGAGAAGCCCAAGCAAGACGCGCCCCGAGGAGCGTCTTGCCACATGTCAGCACTCGGTCTGACTGAGCGCCTCCAGGAGAGAGGCCCAAGCAAGACGCACCCCGAGGAGCGTCTTGACACATGTCAACACTGGGGATGACAGAGGGCCTCCAGGAGAGAGGCCCAAGCAAGACGCGCCCCGAGGAGCGTCTTGCCACATATCAACAATGGGTCTGACTGAGGGCCTCCATGAGAGAAGCCCAAGCAAGACACGCCCCGAGGAGCGTCTTGTCACGTGTCAACACTGGGTCTGACTGAGCATCTCCAGGAGAGAGGCTCAAGCAAGACGCGCCCCGAAGAGCGTCTTGCCACATGTCACCACTGCGTCTGACTGAGCGCCTCCAGGAGAGAGGCCCAAGCAAGACGCGCCCCGAGGAGCGTCTTGCCACATGTAAGCACTGGGTCTGACTGAGCGCCTCCAGGAGAGAGGCCCCAGCAAGACGCGCCCCGAGGAGCGTCTTGCCTTATGTCAGCACTCGGTCTGACTGAGCGCCTCCAGGAGAGAGGCCCAAGCAAGACGCGCCCCGAGGAGCGTCTTGCCACATATCAACAATGGGTCTGACTGAGGGCCTCCATGAGAGAAGCCCAAGCAAGACGCGCCCCAAGGAGCGTCTTGCCACATGTCAGCACTCGGTCTGACTGAGCGCCTCCAGGAGAGAGGCCCAAGCAAGACTCGCCCCGAGGAGCGTCTTGCCACATATCAACAATGGGTCTGACTGAGGGCCTCCATGAGAGAAGCCCAAGCAAGACGCGCCCCGAGGAGCGTCTTGTCACGTGTCAACACTGGGTCTGACTGAGCGTCTCCAGGAGAGAGGCCCAAGCAAGACGCGCCCCGAGGAGCGTCTTGCCACATGTCACCACTGGGTCTGACTGAGTGCCTCCAGGAGAGAGGCCCAAGCAAGACGCGCCCCGAGGAGCGTCTTGCCACATGTCAACAATGAGTCTGACTGAGGGCCTCCAGGAGAGAAGCCCAAGCAAGATGCGCCCAAAGGAGCGTCTTGCCACATGTAAACAATGGGTCTGACTGAGGGCCTCCAGGAGAGAAGCCCAAGCAAGACGCGCCCCGAGGAGCGTCTTGCCACATATCAACAATGGGTCTGACTGAGGGCCTCCATGAGAGAAGCCCAAGCAAGACGCGCCCCGAGGAGCGTCTTGCCACATGTCACCACTGGGTCTGACTGAGCGCCTCCAGGAGAGAGGCCCAAGCAAGACACGCCCCGAGGAGCGTCTTGCCACGTGTCAGCACTCGGTCTGACTGAGCGCCTCCAGGAGAGAGGCCCAAGCAAGACGCGCCCCGAGGAGCGTCTTGCCACATATCAACAATGGGTCTGACTGAGGGCCTCCATGAGAGAAGCCCAAGCAAGACGCGCCCCGAGGAGCGTCTTGCCACATGTCACCACTGGGTCTGACTGAGCGCCTCCAGGAGAGAGGCCCAAGCAAGACAGGCCCCGAGGAGCGTCTTGCCACGTGTCAACACTGGGTCTGACTGAGCGTCTCCAGGAGAGAGGCCCAAGCAAGACGCGCCCCGAGGAGCGTCTTGCCACATGTCACCACTGGGTCTGACTGAGCGCCTCCAGGAGAGAGGCCCAATCAAGAAGCGCCCCGAGGAGCGTCTTGCCACATGTAAGCACTGGGTCTGACTGAGCGCCTCCAGGAGAGAAGCCCCAGCAAGACGCGCCCCGAGGAGCGTCTTACCACATGTCAGCACTCGGTCTGACTGAACGCCTCCAGGAGAGAAGCCCAAGCAAGACGCGCCCCGAGGAGCGTCTTGCCACATGTAAGCACTGGGTCTGACTGAGCGCCTCCAGGAGAGAAGCCCCAGCAAGACGCGCCCCGAGGAGCGTCTTACCACATGTCAGCACTGGGTCTGACTGAGCGCCTCCAGGAGAGAGGCCCCAGCAAGACGCGCCCCGAGGAGCGTCTTGACACATGTCAACACTGGGGCTGACAGAGGGCCTCCAGGAGAGAGGCCAAAGCAAGATGCACCCCGAGGAGCGTCTTGCCACATGTAAACAATGGGTCTGACTGAGGGCCTCCAGGAGAGAAGCACAAGCAAGACGCGCCCCGAGGAGCGTCTTGCCACATGTCAACAATGGGTCTGACTGAGGGCCTCCAGGAGAGAAGCCCAAGCAAGACGCGCCCCGAGGAGCGTCTTGCCACATGTCAGCACTCGGTCTGACTGAGCGCCTCCAGGAGAGAGGCCCAAGCAAGACGCACCCCGAGGAGCGTCTTGACACATGTCAACACTGGGGATGACAGAGGGCCTCCAGGAGAGAGGCCCAAGCAAGATGCGCCCCAAGGAGCGTCTTGCCACATGTAAACAATGGGTCTGACTGAGGGCCTCCAGGAGAGAAGCCCAAGCAAGACGCGCCCCGAGGAGCGTCTTGCCACATGTCAGCACTCGGTCTGACTGAGCGCCTCCAGGAGAGAGGCCCAAGCAAGACGCGCCCCGAGGAGCGTCTTGCCACATATCAACAATGGGTCTGACTGAGGGCCTCCATGAGAGAAGCCCAAGCAAGACGCGCCCCGAGGAGCGTCTTGTCACGTGTCAACACTGGGTCTGACTGAGCATCTCCAGGAGAGAGGCTCAAGCAAGACGCGACCCGAAGAGCGTCTTGCCACATGTCACCACTGGGTCTGACTGAGCGCCTCCAGGAGAGAGGCCCAAGCAAGACGCGCCCCGAGGAGCGTCTTGCCACATGTAAGCACTGGGTCTGACTGAGCGCCTCCAGGAGAGAGGCCCCAGCAAGACGCGCCCCGAGGAGCGTCTTGCCTTATGTCAGCACTCGGTCTGACTGAGCGCCTCCAGGAGAGAGGCCCAAGCAAGACGCGCCCCGAGGAGCGTCTTGCCACATATCAACAATGGGTCTGACTGAGGGCCTCCATGAGAGAAGCCCAAGCAAGACGCGCCCCAAGGAGCGTCTTGCCACATGTCAGCACTCGGTCTGACTGAGCGCCTCCAGGAGAGAGGCCCAAGCAAGACTCGCCCCGAGGAGCATCTTGCCACATATCAACAATGGGTCTGACTGAGGGCCTCCATGAGAGAAGCCCAAGCAAGACGCGCCCCGAGGAGCGTCTTGTCACGTGTCAACACTGGGTCTGACTGAGCGTCTCCAGGAGAGAGGCCCAAGCAAGACGCGCCCCGAGGAGCGTCTTGCCACATGTCACCACTGGGTCTGACTGAGTGCCTCCAGGAGAGAGGCCCAAGCAAGACGCGCCCCGAGGAGCGTCTTGCCACATGTCAACAATGAGTCTGACTGAGGGCCTCCAGGAGAGAAGCCCAAGCAAGACGTGTCCCGAGGAGTGTCTTGCCACATGTCAGCACTCGGTCTGAATGAGCGCCTCCAGGAGAGAGGCCCAAGCAAGACGCGCCCCGAGGAGCGTCTTGCCACATATCAACAATGGGTCTGACTGAGGGCCTCCATGAGAGAAGCCCAAGCAAGACGCGCCCCGAGGAGCGTCTTGTCACGTGTCAACACTGGGTCTGACTGAGCGTCTCCAGGAGAGAGGCCCAAGCAAGACGCGCCCTGAGGAGCTTCTTGCCACATGTCACCACTGGGTCTGACTGAGCGCCTCCAGGAGAGAGGCCCAAGCAAGACGCGCCCCGAGGAGCGTCTTGCCACATGTCAACAATGAGTCTGACTGAGGGCCTCCAGGAGAGAAGCCCAAGCAAGACGCGTCCCGAGGAGTGTCTTGCCACATGTCAGCACTCGGCCTGACTGAGCGCCTCCAGGAGAGAGGCCCAAGCAAGACGCGCCCCGAGGAGCGTCTTGCCACTTATCAACAATGGGTCTGACTGAGGGCCTCCATGAGAGAAGCCCAAGCAAGACGCGCCCCGAGGAGCGTCTTGCCACATGTCAGCACTCGGTCTGACTGAACGCCTCCAGGAGAGAAGCCCCAGCAAGACGCGCCCCGTGGAGCGTCTTGCCACATGTAAGCACTGGGTCTGACTGAGCGCCTCCAGGAGAGAGGCCCAAGCAAGACGCGCCCCGAGGAGCGTCTTGCCACATGTCAACAATGGGTCTGACTGAGGGCCTCCAGGAGAGAAGCCCAAGCAAGATGCGCCCAAAGGAGCGTCTTGCCACATGTAAACAATGGGTCTGACTGAGGGCCTCCAGGAGAGAAGCCCAAGCAAGACGCGCCCCGAGGAGCGTCTTGCCACATGTCAACAATGAGTCTGACTGAGGGCCTCCAGGAGAGAAGCCCAAGCAAGACGCGTCCCGAGGAGTGTCTTGCCACATGTCAGCACTCGGTCTGAATGAGCGCCTCCAGGAGAGAGGCCCAAGCAAGACGCGCCCCGAGGAGCGTCTTGCCACATATCAACAATGGGTCTGACTGAGGGCCTCCATGAGAGAAGCCCAAGCAAGACGCGCCCCGAGGAGCGTCTTGTCACGTGTCAACACTGGGTCTGACTGAGCGTCTCCAGGAGAGAGGCCCAAGCAAGACGCGCCCTGAGGAGCTTCTTGCCACATGTCACCACTGGGTCTGACTGAGCGCCTCCAGGAGAGAGGCCCAAGCAAGACGCGCCCCGAGGAGCGTCTTGCCACATGTCAACAATGAGTCTGACTGAGGGCCTCCAGGAGAGAAGCCCAAGCAAGACGCGTCCCGAGGAGTGTCTTGCCACATGTCAGTACTGGGTCTGACTGAGCTTCTCCAGGAGAGTGGCCCAAGCAAGACGCGCCCCGAGGAGCGTCTTGCCTTATGTCAGCACTCGGTCTGACTGAGCGACTCCAGGAGAGAAGCCCAAGCAAGACGCGCCCCGAGGAGCGTCTTGCCACATGTCAGCACTCGGTCTGACTGAGCGCCTCCAGGAGAGAGGCCCAAGCAAGACGCGCCCCGAGGAGCGTCTTGCCACATATCAACAATGGGTCTGACTGAGGGCCTCCATGAGAGAAGCCCAAGCAAGACGCGCCCCGAGGAGCGTCTTGTCACGTGTCAACACTGGGTCTGACTGAGCATCTCCAGGAGAGAGGCTCAAGCAAGACGCGACCCGAAGAGCGTCTTGCCACATGTCACCACTGGGTCTGACTGAGCGCCTCCAGGAGAGAGGCCCAAGCAAGACGCGCCCCGAGGAGCGTCTTGCCACATGTAAGCACTGGGTCTGACTGAGCGCCTCCAGGAGAGAGGCCCCAGCAAGACGCGCCCCGAGGAGCGTCTTGCCTTATGTCAGCACTCGGTCTGACTGAGCGCCTCCAGGAGAGAGGCCCAAGCAAGACGCGCCCCGAGGAGCGTCTTGCCACATATCAACAATGGGTCTGACTGAGGGCCTCCATGAGAGAAGCCCAAGCAAGACGCGCCCCAAGGAGCGTCTTGCCACATGTCAGCACTCGGTCTGACTGAGCGCCTCCAGGAGAGAGGCCCAAGCAAGACTCGCCCCGAGGAGCATCTTGCCACATATCAACAATGGGTCTGACTGAGGGCCTCCATGAGAGAAGCCCAAGCAAGACGCGCCCCGAGGAGCGTATTGTCACGTGTCAACACTGGGTCTGACTGAGCGTCTCCAGGAGAGAGGCCCAAGCAAGACGCGCCCCGAGGAGCGTCTTGCCACATGTCACCACTGGGTCTGACTGAGTGCCTCCAGGAGAGAGGCCCAAGCAAGACGCGCCCCGAGGAGCGTCTTGCCACATGTCAACAATGAGTCTGACTGAGGGCCTCCAGGAGAGAAGCCCAAGCAAGACGTGTCCCGAGGAGTGTCTTGCCACATGTCAGCACTCGGTCTGAATGAGCGCCTCCAGGAGAGAGGCCCAAGCAAGACGCGCCCCGAGGAGCGTCTTGCCACATATCAACAATGGGTCTGACTGAGGGCCTCCATGAGAGAAGCCCAAGCAAGACGCGCCCCGAGGAGCGTCTTGTCACGTGTCAACACTGGGTCTGACTGAGCGTCTCCAGGAGAGAGGCCCAAGCAAGACGCGCCCTGAGGAGCTTCTTGCCACATGTCACCACTGGGTCTGACTGAGCGCCTCCAGGAGAGAGGCCCAAGCAAGACGCGCCCCGAGGAGCGTCTTGCCACATGTCAACAATGAGTCTGACTGAGGGCCTCCAGGAGAGAAGCCCAAGCAAGACGCGTCCCGAGGAGTGTCTTGCCACATGTCAGCACTCGGCCTGACTGAGCGCCTCCAGGAGAGAGGCCCAAGCAAGACGCGCCCCGAGGAGCGTCTTGCCACATATCAACAATGGGTCTGACTGAGGGCCTCCATGAGAGAAGCCCAAGCAAGACGCGCCCCGAGGAGCGTCTTGCCACATGTCAGCACTCGGTCTGACTGAACGCCTCCAGGAGAGAAGCCCCAGCAAGACGCGCCCCGTGGAGCGTCTTGCCACATGTAAGCACTGGGTCTGACTGAGCGCCTCCAGGAGAGAGGCCCAAGCAAGACGCGCCCCGAGGAGCGTCTTGCCACATGTCAACAATGGGTCTGACTGAGGGCCTCCAGGAGAGAAGCCCAAGCAAGATGCGCCCAAAGGAGCGTCTTGCCACATGTAAACAATGGGTCTGACTGAGGGCCTCCAGGAGAGAAGCCCAAGCAAGACGCGCCCCGAGGAGCGTCTTGCCACATGTCAACAATGAGTCTGACTGAGGGCCTCCAGGAGAGAAGCCCAAGCAAGACGCGTCCCGAGGAGTGTCTTGCCACATGTCAGCACTCGGTCTGAATGAGCGCCTCCAGGAGAGAGGCCCAAGCAAGACGCGCCCCGAGGAGCGTCTTGCCACATATCAACAATGGGTCTGACTGAGGGCCTCCATGAGAGAAGCCCAAGCAAGACGCGCCCCGAGGAGCGTCTTGTCACGTGTCAACACTGGGTCTGACTGAGCGTCTCCAGGAGAGAGGCCCAAGCAAGACGCGCCCTGAGGAGCTTCTTGCCACATGTCACCACTGGGTCTGACTGAGCGCCTCCAGGAGAGAGGCCCAAGCAAGACGCGCCCCGAGGAGCGTCTTGCCACATGTCAACAATGAGTCTGACTGAGGGCCTCCAGGAGAGAAGCCCAAGCAAGACGCGTCCCGAGGAGTGTCTTGCCACATGTCAGTACTGGGTCTGACTGAGCGCCTCCAGGAGAGTGGCCCAAGCAAGACGCGCCCCGAGGAGCGTCTTGCCTTATGTCAGCACTCGGTCTGACTGAGCGCCTCCAGGAGAGAGGCCCAAGCAAGACGCGCCCCAAGGAGCGTCTTGCCACGTGTCAACAATGGGTCTGAGTGAGGGTCTCCAGGAGAGAAGACCCAGTGGTGACATGTGGCAAGACGCTCCTCGGGGCGCGTCTTGCTTGGGCCTCTCTCCTGGAGGCGCTCAGTCAGACCGAGTGCTGACATAAGGCAAGACGCTCCTCGGGGCGCGTCTTGCTTGGACCTCTCTCCTGGAGGCGCTCAGTCAGACCCAGTGGTGACATGTGGCAAGACGCTCCTCGGGGCGCGTCTTGCTTGGGCCTCTCTCCTGGAGACGCTCAGTCAGAACCAGTGTTGACACGTGACAAGACGCTCCTCGGGGCGCGTCTTGCTTGGGCTTCTCTCATGGAGGCCCTCAGTCAGACCCATTGTTGATATGTGGCAAGATGCTCCTCGGGGCGCGTCTTGCTTGGGCCTCTCTCCTGGAGGCGCTCAGTCAGACCGAGTGCTGACATGTGGCAAGACGCTCCTCGGGGCGCGTCTTGCTTGGACTTCTCTCACGGATGCCCTCAGTCAGAGCCATTGTTGATATGTGGCAAGACGCTCCTCGGGGCGAGTCTTGCTTGGGCCTCTCTCCTGGAGGTGCTCAGTCATACCCAGTGTTGACATGGTGCAAGACGCTCCTCGGGACGCATCTTGCTTGGGCTTCTCTCTTGGAGGATCTCAATCAGACCCATTGTTGACATGTGGCAAGACGCTCCTCGGGGCGCGTCTTGCTTAGGCTTCTCTCTTGGAGGCCCTCAGTCAGACCCATTGTTGACATGTGGCAAGACGCTCCCCGGGGCGCGTCTTGCTTGGGCTTCTCTCCTGGAGGCCCTCAGTCAGACCCATTGTTTACATGTGGCAAGACGCTCCTTGGGACGCGTCTTGCTTGGGCCTCTCTCCTGGAGGCGCTCAGTCAGACCGAGTGCTGACATAAGGCAAGACGCTCCTCGGGGCGTGTCTTGCTGGGGCCTCTCTCCTGGAGGCGCTCAGTCAGACCCAGTGCTTACATGTGGCAAGACGCTCCTCGGGGCGCTTCTTGCTTGGGCCTCTCTCCTGGAGGCGCTCAGTCAGACCCAGTGGTGACATGTGGCAAGACGCTCCTCGGGGCGCGTCTTGCTTGGGCCTCTCTCCTGGAGACGCTCAGTCAGAACCAGTGTTGACACGTGATTAGACGCTCCTCGGGGCGCGTCTTGCTTGGGCTTCTCTCATGGAGGCCCTCAGTCAGACCCATTGTTGATATGTGGCAAGACGCTCCTCGGGGCGCGTCTTGCTTGGGCTTCTCTCATGGATGCCCTCAGTCAGAGCCATTGTTGATATGTGGCAAGACGCTCCTCGGGGCGAGTCTTGCTTGGGCCTCTCTCCTGGAGGTGCTCAGTCAGACCCAGTGTTGACATGGTGCAAGACGCTCCTCGGGGCGCATCTTGCTTGGGCTTCTCTCTTGGAGTATCTCAGTCAGACCCATTGTTGACATGTGGCAAGACGCTCCTCGGGGCGCGTCTTGCTTAGGCTTCTCTCCTGGAGACCCTCACTCAGACCCATTGTTGACACGTGGCAAGACGCTCCTTGGGGCGTGTCTTGCTTGGGCCTCTCTCCTGGAGGCGCTCAGTCAGACCGAGTGCTGACATAAGGCAAGACGCTCCTCGGGGCGCGTCTTGCTTGGGCCACTCTCCTGGAGGCGCTCAGTCAGACCCAGTACTGACATGTGGCAAGACACTCCTCGGGACGCGTCTTGCTTGGGCTTCTCTCCTGGAGGCCCTCAGTCAGACTCATTGTTGACATGTGGCAAGACGCTCCTCGGGGCGCGTCTTGCTTGGGCCTCTCTCCTGGAGGCGCTCAGTCAGACCCAGTGGTGACATGTGGCAAGAAGCTCCTCAGGGCGCGTCTTGCTTGGGCCTCTCTCCTGGAGACGCTCAGTCAGACCCAGTGTTGACACGTGACAAGACGCTCCTCGGGGCGCGTCTTGCTTGGGCTTCTCTCATGGAGGCCCTCAGTCAGACCCATTGTTGATATGTGGCAAGACGCTCCTCGGGGCGCGTCTTGCTTGGGCCTCTCTCCTGGAGGCGCTCATTCAGACCGAGTGCTGACATGTGGCAAGACACTCCTCGGGACGCGTCTTGCTTGGGCTTCTCTCCTGGAGGCCCTCAGTCAGACTCATTGTTGACATGTGGCAAGACGCTCCTCGGGGCGCGTCTTGCTTGGGCTTCTCTCCTGGAGGCCCTCAGTCAGACCCATTGTTTACATGTGGCAAGACGCTCCTTTGGGCGCATCTTGCTTGGGCTTCTCTCCTGGAGGCCCTCAGTCAGACCCATTGTTGACATGTGGCAAGACGCTCCTCGGGGCGCGTCTTGCTTGGGCCTCTCTCCTGGAGGCGCTCAGTCAGACCCAGTGCTTACATGTGGCAAGACGCTCCTCGGGGCGCGTCTTGCTGGGGCTTCTCTCCTGGAGGCGTTCAGTCAGACCGAGTGCTGACATGTGGCAAGACGCTCCTCGGGGCGCGTCTTGCTTGGGCTTCTCTCATGGAGGCCCTCAGTCAGACCCATTGTTGATATGTGGCAAGACGCTCCTCGGGGCGCGTCTTGCTTGGGCCTCTCTCCTGGAGGCGCTCAGTCAGGCCGAGTGCTGACATGTGGCAAGACACTCCTCGGGACGCGTCTTGCTTGGGCTTCTCTCCTGGAGGCCCTCAGTCAGACTCATTGTTGACATGTGGCAAGACGCTCCTCGGGGCGCGTCTTGCTTGGGCCTCTCTCCTGGAGGCGCTCAGTCAGACCCAGTGGTGACATGTGGCAAGAAGCTCCTCAGGGCGCGTCTTGCTTGGGCCTCTCTCCTGGAGACGCTCAGTCAGACCCAGTGTTGACACGTGACAAGACGCTCCTCGGGGCGCGTCTTGCTTGGGCTTCTCTCATGGAGGCCCTCAGTCAGACCCATTGTTGATATGTGGCAAGACGCTCCTCGGGGCGCGTCTTGCTTGGGCCTCTCTCCTGGAGGCGCTCATTCAGACCGAGTGCTGACATGTGGCAAGACACTCCTCGGGACACGTCTTGCTTGGGCTTCTCTCCTGGAGGCCCTCAGTCAGACTCATTGTTGACATGTGGCAAGACGCTCCTCGGGGCGCGTCTTGCTTGGGCCTCTCTCCTGGAGGCACTCAGTCAGACCCAGTGGTGACATGTGGCAAGACGCTCCTCGGGGCGCGTCTTGCTTGGGCCTCTCTCCTGGAGACGCTCAGTCAGACCCCGTGTTGACACGTGACAAGACGCTCCTCGGGGCGCGTCTTGCTTGGGCTTCTCTCATGGAGGCCCTCAGTCAGACCCATTGTTGATATGTGGCAAGACGCTCCTCGGGGCGAGTCTTACTTGGGCCTCTCTCCTGGAGGCGCTCAGTCAGACCGAGTGCTGACATGTGGCAAGACGCTCCTTGGGGCGCGTCTTGCTTGGGCTTCTCTCATGGAGGCCCTCAGTCAGACCCATTGTTGATATGTGGCAAGACGCTCCTCGGGGCGCGTCTTGCTGGGGCCTCTCTCCTGGAGGCGCTCAGTCAGACCCAGTGCTTACATGTGGCAAGACGCTCCTCGGGGCGCGTCTTGCTTGGGCCTCTCTCCTGGAGGCGCTCAGTCAGACCCAGTGGTGACATGTGGCAAGACGCTCTTCGGGGCGCGTCTTGCTTGAGCCTCTCTCCTGGAGATGCTCAGTCAGACCCAGTGTTGACACGTGACAAGACGCTCCTCGGGGCGCGTCTTGCTTGGGCTTCTCTCATGGAGGCCCTCAGTCAGACCCATTGTTGATATGTGGCAAGACGCTCCTCGGGGCGCGTCTTGCTTGGGCCTCTCTCCTGGAGGCGCTCAGTCAGACCGAGTGCTGACATGTGGCAAGACGCTCCTCGGGGCGCGTCTTGCTTGGGCTTCTCTCCTGGAGGCCCTCAGTCAGACCCATTGTTTACATGTGGCAAGACGCTCCTTGGGGTGCATCTTGCTTGGGCCTCTCTCCTGGAGGCCCTCTGTCATCCCCAGTGTTGACATGTGTCAAGACGCTCCTCGGGGTGCGTCTTGCTTGGGCCTCTCTCCTGGAGGCGCTCAGTCAGACCGAGTGCTGACATGTGGCAAGACGCTCCTCGGGGCGCGTCTTGCTTGGGCTTCTCTCCTGGAGGCCCTCAGTCAGACCCATTGTTGACATGTGGCAAGACGCTCCTCGGGGCGCGTCTTGCTTGTGCTTCTCTCCTGGAGGCCCTCAGTCAGACCCATTGTTTACATGTGGCAAGACGCTCCTCGGGGTGCATCTTGCTTTGGCCTCTCTCCTGGAGGCCCTCTGTCAGCCCCAGTGTTGACATGTGTCAAGACGCTCCTCGGGGCGCGTCTTGCTGGGGCCTCTCTCCTGGAGGCGCTCAGTCAGACCCAGTGCTGACATGTGGTAAGACGCTCCTCGGGGCGCGTCTTGCTGGGGCTTCTCTCCTGGAGGCGCTCAGTCAGACCCAGTGCTTACATGTGGCAAGACGCTCCTCGGGGCGCGTCTTGCTTGGGCTTCTCTCCTGGAGGCGTTCAGTCAGACCGAGTGCTGACATGTGGTAAGACGCTCCTCGGGGCGCGTCTTGCTGGGGCTTCTCTCCTGGAGGCGCTCAGTCAGACCCAGTGCTTATATGTGGCAAGACGCTCCTCGGGGCGCTTCTTGATTGGGCCTCTCTCCTGGAGGGGCTCAGTCAGACCCAGTGGTGACATGTGGCAAGACGCTCCTCGGGGCGCGTCTTGCTTGGGCCTCTCTCCTGGAGACGCTCAGTCAGACCCAGTGTTGACACGTGGCAAGACGCTCCTCGGGGCCTGTCTTGCTTGGGCCTCTCTCCTGGAGGCGCTCAGTCAGACCCAGTGGTGACATGTGGCAAGACGCTCCTCGGGGCGCGTCTTGCTTGGGCTTCTCTCATGGAGGCCCTCAGTCAGACCCATTGTTGATATGTGGCAAGACGCTCCTCGGGGCGCGTCTTGCTTGGGCCTCTCTCCTGGAGGCGCTCAGTCAGACCGAGTGCTGACACGTGGCAAGACGCTCCTCGGGGCGTGTCTTGCTTGGGCCTCTCTCCTGGAGGCGCTCAGTCAGACCCAGTGGTGACATGTGGCAAGACGCTCCTCGGGGCGCGTCTTGCTTGGGCTTCTCTCATGGAGGCCCTCAGTCAGACCCATTGTTGATATGTGGCAAGACGCTCCTCGGGGCGCGTCTTGCTTGGGCTTCTCTCCTGGAGGCCCTCAGTCAGACCCATTGTTTACATGTGGCAAGACGCTCCTTTGGGCGCATCTTGCTTGGGCTTCTCTCCTGGAGGCCCTCAGTCAGACTCATTGTTGACATGTGGCAAGACGCTCCTCGGGGCGCGTCTTGCTTGGGCCTCTCTCCTGGAGGCACTCAGTCAGACCCAGTGGTGACATGTGGCAAGACGCTCCTCGGGGCGCGTCTTGCTTGGGCCTCTCTCCTGGAGACGCTCAGTCAGACCCAGTGTTGACACGTGACAAGACGCTCCTCGGGGCGCGTCTTGCTTGGGCTTCTCTCATGGAGGCCCTCAGTCAGACCCATTGTTGATATGTGGCAAGACGCTCCTCGGGGCGAGTCTTGCTTTGGCCTCTCTCCTGGAGGCGCTCAGTCAGACCGAGTGCTGACATGTGGCAAGACGCTCCTTGGGGCGCGTCTTGCTTGGGCTTCTCTCATGGAGGCCCTCAGTCAGACCCATTGTTGATATGTGGCAAGACGCTCCTCGGGGCGCGTCTTGCTTGGGCCTCTCTCCTGGAGGCGCTCAGTCAGACCGAGTGCTGACATAAGGCAAGACGCTCCTCGGGGCGCGTCTTGCTGGGGCCTCTCTCCTGGAGGCGCTCAGTCAGACCCAGTGCTTACATGTGGCAAGACGCTCCTCGGGGCGCGTCTTGCTTGGGCCTCTCTCCTGGAGGCGCTCAGTCAGACGCAGTGGTGACATGTGGCAAGACGCTCTTCGGGGCGCGTCTTGCTTGAGCCTCTCTCCTGGAGATGCTCAGTCAGACCCAGTGTTGACACGTGACAAGACGCTCCTCGGGGCGCGTCTTGCTTGGGCTTCTCTCATGGAGGCCCTCAGTCAGACCCATTGTTGATATGTGGCAAGACGCTCCTCGGGGCGCGTCTTGCTTGGGCCTCTCTCCTGGAGGCGCTCAGTCAGACCGAGTGCTGACATGTGGCAAGACGCTCCTCGGGGCGCGTCTTGCTTGGGCTTCTCTCCTGGAGGCCCTCAGTCAGACCCATTGTTTACATGTGGCAAGACGCTCCTTGGGGCGCATCTTGCTTGGGCCTCTCTCCTGGAGGCCCTCTGTCATCCCCAGTGTTGACATGTGTCAAGACGCTCCTCGGGGTGCGTCTTGCTTGGGCCTCTCTCCTGGAGGCGCTCAGTCAGACCGAGTGCTGACATGTGGCAAGACGCTCCTCGGGGCGCGTCTTGCTTGGGCTTCTCTCCTGGAGGCCCTCAGTCAGACCCATTGTTGACATGTGGCAAGACGCTCCTCGGGGCGCGTCTTGCTTGTGCTTCTCTCCTGGAGGCCCTCAGTCAGACCCATTGTTTACATGTGGCAAGACGCTCCTCGGGGTGCATCTTGCTTTGGCCTCTCTCCTGGAGGCCCTCTGTCAGCCCCAGTGTTGACATGTGTCAAGACGCTCCTCGGGGCGCGTCTTGCTGGGGCCTCTCTCCTGGAGGCGCTCAGTCAGACCCAGTGCTGACATGTGGTAAGACGCTCCTCGGGGCGCGTCTTGCTGGGGCTTCTCTCCTGGAGGCGCTCAGTCAGACCCAGTGCTTACATGTGGCAAGACGCTCCTCGGGGCGCGTCTTGCTTGGGCTTCTCTCCTGGAGGCGTTCAGTCAGACCGAGTGCTGACATGTGGTAAGACGCTCCTCGGGGCGCGTCTTGCTGGGGCTTCTCTCCTGGAGGCGCTCAGTCAGACTCATTGTTGACATGTGGCAAGACGCTCCTCGGGGCGCGTCTTGCTTGGGCCTCTCTCCTGGAGGCACTCAGTCAGACCCAGTGGTGACATGTGGCAAGACGCTCCTCGGGGCGCGTCTTGCTTGGGCTTCTCTCATGGAGGCCCTCAGTCAGACCCATTGTTGATATGTGGCAAGACGCTCCTCGGGGCGAGTCTTGCTTGGGCCTCTCTCCTGGAGGCGCTCAGTCAGACCGAGTGCTGACATGTGGCAAGACGCTCCTTGGGGCGCGTCTTGCTTGGGCTTCTCTCATGGAGGCCCTCAGTCAGACCCATTGTTGATATGTGGCAAGACGCTCCTCGGGGCGCGTCTTGCTTGGGCCTCTCTCCTGGAGGCGCTCAGTCAGACCGAGTGCTGACATAAGGCAAGACGCTCCTCGGGGCGCGTCTTGCTGGGGCCTCTCTCCTGGAGGCGCTCAGTCAGACCCAGTGCTTACATGTGGCAAGACGCTCCTCGGGGCGCGTCTTGCTTGGGCCTCTCTCCTGGAGGCGCTCAGTCAGACCCAGTGGTGACATGTGGCAAGACGCTCTTCGGGGCGCGTCTTGCTTGAGCCTCTCTCCTGGAGATGCTCAGTCAGACCCAGTGTTGACACGTGACAAGACGCTCCTCGGGGCGCGTCTTGCTTGGGCTTCTCTCATGGAGGCCCTCAGTCAGACCCATTGTTGATATGTGGCAAAACGCTCCTCGGGGCGCGTCTTGCTTGGGCCTCTCTCCTGGAGGCGCTCAGTCAGACCGAGTGCTGACATGTGGCAAGACGCTCCTCGGGGCGCGTCTTGCTTGGGCTTCTCTCCTGGAGGCCCTCAGTCAGACCCATTGTTTACATGTGGCAAGACGCTCCTTGGGGTGCATCTTGCTTGGGCCTCTCTCCTGGAGGCCCTCTGTCATCCCCAGTGTTGACATGTGTCAAGACGCTCCTCGGGGTGCGTCTTGCTTGGGCCTCTCTCCTGGAGGCGCTCAGTCAGACCGAGTGCTGACATGTGGCAAGACGCTCCTCGGGGCGCGTCTTGCTTGGGCTTCTCTCCTGGAGGCCCTCAGTCAGACCCATTGTTGACATGTGGCAAGACGCTCCTCGGGGCGCGTCTTGCTTGTGCTTCTCTCCTGGAGGCCCTCAGTCAGACCCATTGTTTACATGTGGCAAGACGCTCCTCGGGGTGCATCTTGCTTTGGCCTCTCTCCTGGAGGCCCTCTGTCAGCCCCAGTGTTGACATGTGTCAAGACGCTCCTCGGGGCGCGTCTTGCTGGGGCCTCTCTCCTGGAGGCGCTCAGTCAGACCCAGTGCTGACATGTGGTAAGACGCTCCTCGGGGCGCGTCTTGCTGGGGCTTCTCTCCTGGAGGCGCTCAGTCAGACCCAGTGCTTACATGTGGCAAGACGCTCCTCGGGGCGCGTCTTGCTTGGGCTTCTCTCCTGGAGGCGTTCAGTCAGACCGAGTGCTGACATGTGGTAAGACGCTCCTCGGGGCGCGTCTTGCTGGGGCTTCTCTCCTGGAGGCGCTCAGTCAGACCCAGTGCTTACATGTGGCAAGACGCTCCTCGGGGCGCTTCTTGATTGGGCCTCTCTCCTGGAGGGGCTCAGTCAGACCCAGTGGTGACATGTGGCAAGACGCTCCTCGGGGCGCGTCTTGCTTGGGCCTCTCTCCTGGAGACGCTCAGTCAGACCCAGTGTTGACACGTGGCAAGACGCTCCTCGGGGCCTGTCTTGCTTGGGCCTCTCTCCTGGAGGCGCTCAGTCAGACCCAGTGGTGACATGTGGCAAGACGCTCCTCGGGGCGCGTCTTGCTTGGGCTTCTCTCATGGAGGCCCTCAGTCAGACCCATTGTTGATATGTGGCAAGACGCTCCTCGGGGCGCGTCTTGCTTGGGCCTCTCTCCTGGAGGCGCTCAGTCAGACCGAGTGCTGACACGTGGCAAGACGCTCCTCGGGGCGTGTCTTGCTTGGGCCTCTCTCCTGGAGGCGCTCAGTCAGACCCAGTGGTGACATGTGGCAAGACGCTCCTCGGGGCGCGTCTTGCTTGGGCTTCTCTCATGGAGGCCCTCAGTCAGACCCATTGTTGATATGTGGCAAGACGCTCCTCGGGGCGCGTCTTGCTTGGGCTTCTCTCCTGGAGGCCCTCAGTCAGACCCATTGTTTACATGTGGCAAGACGCTCCTTTGGGCGCATCTTGCTTGGGCTTCTCTCCTGGAGGCCCTCAGTCAGACTCATTGTTGACATGTGGCAAGACGCTCCTCGGGGCGCGTCTTGCTTGGGCCTCTCTCCTGGAGGCACTCAGTCAGACCCAGTGGTGACATGTGGCAAGACGCTCCTCGGGGCGCGTCTTGCTTGGGCCTCTCTCCTGGAGACGCTCAGTCAGACCCAGTGTTGACACGTGACAAGACGCTCCTCGGGGCGCGTCTTGCTTGGGCTTCTCTCATGGAGGCCCTCAGTCAGACCCATTGTTGATATGTGGCAAGACGCTCCTCGGGGCGAGTCTTGCTTTGGCCTCTCTCCTGGAGGCGCTCAGTCAGACCGAGTGCTGACATGTGGCAAGACGCTCCTTGGGGCGCGTCTTGCTTGGGCTTCTCTCATGGAGGCCCTCAGTCAGACCCATTGTTGATATGTGGCAAGACGCTCCTCGGGGCGCGTCTTGCTTGGGCCTCTCTCCTGGAGGCGCTCAGTCAGACCGAGTGCTGACATAAGGCAAGACGCTCCTCGGGGCGCGTCTTGCTGGGGCCTCTCTCCTGGAGGCGCTCAGTCAGACCCAGTGCTTACATGTGGCAAGACGCTCCTCGGGGCGCGTCTTGCTTGGGCCTCTCTCCTGGAGGCGCTCAGTCAGACGCAGTGGTGACATGTGGCAAGACGCTCTTCGGGGCGCGTCTTGCTTGAGCCTCTCTCCTGGAGATGCTCAGTCAGACCCAGTGTTGACACGTGACAAGACGCTCCTCGGGGCGCGTCTTGCTTGGGCTTCTCTCATGGAGGCCCTCAGTCAGACCCATTGTTGATATGTGGCAAGACGCTCCTCGGGGCGCGTCTTGCTTGGGCCTCTCTCCTGGAGGCGCTCAGTCAGACCGAGTGCTGACATGTGGCAAGACGCTCCTCGGGGCGCGTCTTGCTTGGGCTTCTCTCCTGGAGGCCCTCAGTCAGACCCATTGTTTACATGTGGCAAGACGCTCCTTGGGGCGCATCTTGCTTGGGCCTCTCTCCTGGAGGCCCTCTGTCATCCCCAGTGTTGACATGTGTCAAGACGCTCCTCGGGGTGCGTCTTGCTTGGGCCTCTCTCCTGGAGGCGCTCAGTCAGACCGAGTGCTGACATGTGGCAAGACGCTCCTCGGGGCGCGTCTTGCTTGGGCTTCTCTCCTGGAGGCCCTCAGTCAGACCCATTGTTGACATGTGGCAAGACGCTCCTCGGGGCGCGTCTTGCTTGTGCTTCTCTCCTGGAGGCCCTCAGTCAGACCCATTGTTTACATGTGGCAAGACGCTCCTCGGGGTGCATCTTGCTTTGGCCTCTCTCCTGGAGGCCCTCTGTCAGCCCTAGTGTTGACATGTGTCAAGACGCTCCTCGGGGCGCGTCTTGCTGGGGCCTCTCTCCTGGAGGCGCTCAGTCAGACCCAGTGCTGACATGTGGTAAGACGCTCCTCGGGGCGCGTCTTGCTGGGGCTTCTCTCCTGGAGGCGCTCAGTCAGACCCAGTGCTTACATGTGGCAAGACGCTCCTCGGGGCGCGTCTTGCTTGGGCTTCTCTCCTGGAGGCGTTCAGTCAGACCGAGTGCTGACATGTGGTAAGACGCTCCTCGGGGCGCGTCTTGCTGGGGCTTCTCTCCTGGAGGCGCTCAGTCAGACCCAGTGCTTACATGTGGCAAGACGCTCCTCGGGGCGCTTCTTGATTGGGCCTCTCTCCTGGAGGCGCTCAGTCAGACCCAGTGGTGACATGTGGCAAGACGCTCCTTTGGGCGCATCTTGCTTGGGCTTCTCTCCTGGAGGCCCTCAGTCAGACCCATTGTTGACATGTGGCAAGACGCTCCTCGGGGCGCGTCTTGCTTGGGCCTCTCTCCTGGAGGCGCTCATTCAGACCGAGTGCTGACATGTGGCAAGACACTCCTCGGGACGCGTCTTGCTTGGGCTTCTCTCCTGGAGGCCCTCAGTCAGATGTCCCAAAGGTCACCGGATCTGGTGTCAATTTAAAGTAGTAGTCCAGTTACACATTTGTGGAGTTATAACTTGGCTTCTGAATGTCCTAGAGAGATCAGGTTTGTTTTAATGTACTCCAATCAACAGCCCCTACAACCACAAAAAGGAATGGAGTCATTAGCATTTATGGTTTGTAAATGGCACCCAGAATTATGTTGCACGAAGCACAATTTCACATCATTCTGGGTTCATTTGTGTGAAAACAAGGTCCAATCCGGCTGAAACGTTACAGGAAGGTAGAATCTATTGAGTTGTAAGTGATCTGAATGTTTCATGATGATAGCACTTTCCTAAGGGGGTCAAACCATGTCCCAAAGGTCACCGGATCTGGAGTCAATTTAAAGAAGTAGTCCAGTTACACATTTGTGGGCTTATAACTTGGCTTCTGAATGTCCTAGAGCGATCAGGTTTGCTTTAGTGTACTCCAATCAACAGCCCCTACAACCACAAAAAGGAATGGAGTCATTAGCACTTATGGTTTGTAAATGGCACCCAGAATTATGTTGCACGAAGCACAATTTCACATCATTCTGGGTCCATTTGTGTGAAAACAAGGTCCAATCAGGCTGAAACGCTACAAGAAGGTAGAATCTATTGAGTTGTAAGTGATCTGAACGTTTCAAGATGATCGCACATTCCTATAGGGGGTAAAACCATGTCCCAAAGGTCACCGGGCCTGGTGTCACTTTAAAGAAGTAGTCCAGTTACACCTTTGTGGGCTTATAACTTGGCTTCTGAATGTCCTAGAGAGGTCAGGTTTGTTTTAGTGTACTCCAATCAACAGCCCCTACAACCACAAAAAGGAATGGAGTAATTAGCACTTATGGTTTGTAAATGGCCCCCAGAATTATGTTGCACGAAGCACAATTTCACATCATTCTGGGTCCATTTGTCTGAAAACAAGGTCCAATCAGGCTGAAACGTTACAGGAAGGTAGAATCTATTGAGTTGTAAGTGATCTGAACGTTTCATGATGATAGCACTTTCCTAAGGGGGTCAAACCATGTCCCAAAGGTCACCGGATCTGGTGTCAATTTAAAGAAGTAGTCCAGTTACACATTTGTGGGCTTATAACTTGGCTTCTGAATGTCCTAGAGAGATCAAGTTTGTTTTAGTGTACTCCAATCAACAGCCCCTACAACCACAAAAGGAATGGAGTCATTAGCACTTATGGTTTGTAAATGGCATCCAGAATTATGTTGCACGAAGCACAATTTCACATCATTCTGGGTCCATTTGTGTGAAAACAAGGTCCAATCAGGCAGAAACGTTACAAGAAGGTAAAATCTATTGAGTTGTAAGTGATCTGAACGTTTCATGATGATCTCACATTCCCATAGGCGGTCAAACCATGTCCCAAAGGTCACCGGGCCTGGTGTCACTTTAAAGAAGTAGTCCAGTTACACCTTTGTGGGCTTATAACTTGGCTTCTGAATGTCCTAGAGAGGTCAGGTTTGTTTTAGTGTACTCCAATCAACAGCCCCTACAACCACAAAAAGGAATGGAGTCATTAGCACTTATGGTTTGTAAATGGCACCCAGAATTATGTTGCACGAAGCACAATTTCACATCATTCTGGGTCCATGTGTGTGAAAACAAGGTCCAATCAGGCTGAAACGTTACAGGAAGGTAGAATCTATTGAGTTGTAAGTGATCTGAACGTTTCATGATGATAGCACTTTCCTAAGGGGGTCAAACCATGTCCCAAAGGTCACCGGATCTGGTGTCAATTTAAAGTAGTAGTCCAGTTACACATTTGTGGACTTATAACTTGGCTTCTGAATGTCCTAGAGAGATCAGGTTTGTTTTAATGTACTCCAATCAACAGCCCCTACAACCACAAAAAGGAATGGAGTCATTAGCACTTATGGTTTTTAAATGGCACCCAGAATTATGTTGCACGAAGCACAATTTCACATCATTCTGGGTTCATTTGTGTGAAAACAAGGTCCAATCAGGCTGAAACAATACAGGAAGGTAGAATCTATTGAGTTGTAAGTGATCTGAACGTTTCATGATGATCGCACTTTCCTAAGGGGGTCAAACCATGTCCCAAAGGTCACTGGATCTGGTGTCACTTTAAAGAAGTAGTCCAGTTACACATTTGTGGGCTTATAACTTGGCTTCTGAATGTCCTAGAGAGGTCAGGGTTGTTTTAGTGTACTCCAATCAACAGCCCCTACAACCACAAAAAGGAATGGAGTCATTAGCACTTATGGTTTTTAAATGGCACCCAGAATTATGTTGCACGAAGCACAATTTCACATCATTCTAGTTCCATTTGTGTGAAAACAAGGTCCAATCAGGCTGAAACGTTACAGGAAGGTAGAATCTATTGAGTTGTAAGTGATCTGAACGTTTCAAGATGATCGCACATTCCTAGAGGGGGTAAAACCATGTCCCAAAGGTCACCGGGCCTGGTGTCACTTTAAAGAAGTAGTCCAGTTACATCTTTGTAGGCTTATAACTTGGCTTCTGAATGTCCTAGAGAGATCAGGTTTGTTTTAATGTACTCCAATCAACAGCCCCTACAACCACAAAAAGGAATGGAGTCATTAGCACTTATGGTTTGTAAATGGCACACAGAATTATGTTGCACGAAGCACAATTTCACATCGTTCTGGGTCCATTTCTGTGAAAACAAGGTCCAATCAGGCTGAAACGTTACAAGAAGGTAGAATCTATTGAGTTGTAAGTGATCTGAACGTTTCATGATGATAGCACTTTCCTAAGGGGGTCAAACCATGTCCCAAAGGTCACCGGATCTGGTGTCAATTTAAAGTAGTAGTCCAGTTACACATTTGTGGGCTTATAACTTGGCTTCTGAATGTCCTAGAGAGGTTAGGTTTGTTTTAGTGTACTCCAATCAACAGCCCCTACAACCACAAAAAGGAATGGAGTCATTAGCACTTATGGTTTGTAAATGGCACCCAGAATTATTTTGCACGAAGCACAATTTCACATCATTCTGGGTTCATTTGTGTGAAAACAAGGTCCAATCAGGCTGAAACGTTACTGGAAGCTAGAATCTATTGAGTTGTAAGTGATCTGAACGTTTCATGATGATAGCACTTTCCTAAGGGGGTCAAACCATGTCCCAAAGGTCACCGGATCAGGTGTCACTTTAAAGAAGTAGTCCAGTTACACCTTTGTGGGCTTATAACTTGGCTTCTGAATGTCCAAGAGAGGTTAGGTTTGTTTTAGTGTACTCCAATCAACAGCCCCTACAACCACAAAAAGGAATGGAGTCATTAGCACTTATGGTTTGTAAATGGCACCCAGAATTATGTTGCACGAAGCACTATTTCACATCATTCTGGGTCCATTTGTGTGAAAACAAGGTCCAATCAGGCTGAAACGTTACAGGAAGGTAGAATCTATTGAGTTGTAAGTGATCTGAACGTTTCATGATGATCGCACTTTCCTAAGGGGGTCAAACCATGTCCCAAAGGTCACTGGATCTGGTGTCACTTTAAAGAAGTAGTCCAGTTACACATTTGTGGGCTTATAACTTGGCTTCTGAATGTCCTAGAGAGGTCAGGGTTGTTTTAGTGTACTCCAATCAACAGCCCCTACAACCACAAAAAGGAATGGAGTCATTAGCACTTATGGTTTTTAAATGGCACCCAGAATTATGTTGCATGAAGCACAATTTCACATCATTCTGGGTTCATTTGTGTGAAAACAAGGTCCAATCAGGCTGAAACGTTACAGGAAGGTAGAATCTATTGAGTTGTAAGTGATCTGAACGTTTCATGATGATCGCACATTCCTATAGGGGGTAAAACCATGTCCCAAAGGTCACCGGAACTGGTGTCACTTTAAAGAAGTAGTCCAGTTACACATTTGTGGGCTTATAACTTGGCTTCTGAATGTCCTAGAGAGATCAGGTTTGTTTTAGTGTACTCCAATCAACAGGCCCTACAACCACAAAAAGGAATGGAGTCATTAGCACTTATGGTTTGTAAATGGCACCCAGAATTATGTTGCACGAAGCACAATTTCACATCATTCTGGGTCCATTTGTGTGAAAACAAGGTCCAATTAGGCTGAAACGTTCCAAGAAGGTAGAATCTATTGAGTTGTAAGTGATCTGAACGTTTCAAGATGATCGCACATTCCTATAGGGGGTCAAACCATGTCCCAACGGTCACCGGGCCTGGTGTCACTTTAAAGAAGTAGTCCAATTACACCTTTGAGGGCTTATAACTTGGCTTCTGAATGTTCTAGAGAGATCAGGTTTGTTTTAGTGTACTCCAATCAACAGCCCCTACAACCTCAAAAAGGAATGGAATCATTAGCACTTATGGTTTTTAAATGGCACCCAGAATTATGTTGCACGAAGCACAATTTCACATCATTCTGGGTTCATTTGTGTGAAAACAAGGTCCAATCAGGCTGAAACGTTACAGGAAGGTAGAATCTATTGAGTTGTAAGTGATCTGAACGTTTCAAAATGATTGCACTTTCCTAAGGGTGTCAAACCATGTCCCAAAGGTCACCGGATCTGGTGTCAATTTAAAGAAGTAGTCCAGTTACACATTTGTGGGCTTATAGCTTGGCTTCTGAATGTCCTAGAGAGATCAGGTTTGTTTTAGTATACTCCAATCAACAGCCCCTATAACCACAAAAAGGAATGGAGTCATTAGCACTTATGGTATTTAAATGGCACCCAGAATTATGTGGCACGAAGCACAATTTCACATCATTCTGGGTTCATTTGTGTGAAAACAAGGTCCAATCAGGCTGAAACGTTACAGGAAGGTAGAATCTATTGAGTTGTAAGGGATCTGAACGTTTCATGATGATAGAACTTTCCTAAGGGGATCAAACCATGTCCCAAAGGTCACCGGATCTGGGGTCATTTTAAAGAAGTAGTCCAGTTATACATTTGTGGGCTTATAACTTGGCTTCTGAATGTCCTAGAGAGATCAGGTTTGTTTTAATGTACTCCAATCAACAGCCCCTACAACCACAAAAAGGAATGTGGTCATTAGCACTTATGGTTTTTAAATGGCACCCAGAATTATGTTGCATGAAGCACAATTTCACATCATTCTGGGTCCATTTGTGTGAAAACAAGGTCCAATCAGGCTGAAACGTTACAAGAAGGTAGAATCTATTGAGTTGTAAGTGATCTGAACGTTTCAAGATGATCGCACTTTCCTAAGGGGGTCAAACCATGTCCCAAAGGTCACCGGATCTGGTGTCAATTTAAAGAAGTAGTCCAGTTACACATTTGTGGGCTTATAACTTGGCTTCTGAATGTCCTAGAGAGATCAGGTTTGTTTTAATGTACTCCAATCAACAGCCCCTACAACCACAAAAAGGAATGGAGTCATTAGCACTTATGGTTTTTAAATGGCACCCAGAATAATGTTGCATGAAGCACAATTTCACATCATTCTGGGTCCATTTGTGTGAAAACAAGGTCCAATCAGGCTGAAACGTTACAAGAAGGTAGAATCTATTGAGTTGTAAGTGATCTGAACGTTTCAAGATGATCGCACTTTCCTAAGGGGGTCAAACCATGTCCCAAAGGTCACCGGATCTGGTGTCAATTTAAAGAAGTAGTCCAGTTACACATTTGTAGGCTTATAACTTGGCTTCTGAATGTCCTAGAGAGATCAGGTTTGTTTTAATGTACTCCAATCAACAGCCCCTACAACCACAAAAAGGAATGGAGTCATTAGCACTTATGGTTTTTAAATGGCACCCAGAATTATGTTGCACGAAGCACAATTTCACATCATTCTGGGTTCATTTGTGTGAAAACAAGAGACAATCAGGCTGAAATGTTACAGGAAGGTAGAATCTATTGAATTGTAAGTGATCTGAACGTTTCATGATGATAGCACTTTCCTAAGGGGGTCAAACCATGTCCCAAAGGTCACCAGATCTGGTGTCAATTTAAAGAAGTAGTCCAGTTACACATTTGTGGGCTTATAACTTGGCTTCTGAATGTCCTAGAGAGATCAGGTTTGTTTTAATGTACTCCAATCAACAGCCCCTACAACCACAAAATGTAATGGAGTCATTAGCACTTATGGTTTGTAAATGGCACCCAGAATTATGTTGCACGAAGCACAATTTCACATCATTCTCGGTCCATTTGTGTGAAAACAAGGTCCAATCAGGCTGAAACGTTACAAGAAGGTAGAATCTATTGAGTTGTAAGTGATCTGAACGTTTCAAGATGATCGCACTTTCCTAAGGGGGTCAAACCATGTCCCAAAGGTCACCGGATCTGGTGTCAATTTAAAGAAGTAGTCCAGTTACACATTTGTAGGCTTATAACTTGGCTTCTGAATGTCCTAGAGAGATCAGGTTTGTTTTAATGTACTCCAATCAACAGCCCCTACAACCACAAAAAGGAATGGAGTCATTAGCACTTATGGTTTTTAAATGGCACCCAGAATTATGTTGCACGAAGCACAATTTCACATCATTCTGGGTTCATTTGTGTGAAAACAAGAGACAATCAGGCTGAAATGTTACAGGAAGGTAGAATCTATTGAATTGTAAGTGATCTGAACGTTTCATGATGATAGCACTTTCCTAAGGGGGTCAAACCATGTCCCAAAGGTCACCAGATCTGGTGTCAATTTAAAGAAGTAGTCCAGTTACACATTTGTGGGCTTATAACTTGGCTTCTGAATGTCCTAGAGAGATCAGGTTTGATTTAATGTACTCCAATCAACAGCCCCTACAACCACAAAATGTAATGGAGTCATTAGCACTTATGGTTTGTAAATGGAACCCAGAATTATGTTGCACGAAGCACAATTTCACATCATTCTCGGTCCATTTGTGTGAAAACAAGGTCCAATCAGGCTGAAACGTTACAAGACGGTAGAATCTATTGAATTGTAAGTGATCTGAACGTTTCATGATGATCGCACATTCCTATAGGGGGTCAAACCATGTCCCAAAGGTCACCGGGCCTGGTGTCACTTTAAAGAAGTAGTCCAATTACACCTTTGAGGGCTTATAACTTGGTTTCTGAATGTCCTAGAGAGATCAGGTTTGTTTTAGTGTACTCCAATCAACAGCCCCTACAACCTCATAAAGGAATGGAGTCATTAGCAATTACGGTTTTTAAATTGCACCCAGAATTATGTTGCACGAAGCACAATTTCCCATCATTCTGGGTCCACTTGTTTGAAAACAAGGTCCAATCAGGCTGAAACGTTACAAGAAGGTAGAATCTATTGAGTTGTAAGTGATCTGAACGTTTCAAGATGATCGCACTTTCCTAAGGGGGTCAAACCATGTCCCAAAGGTCACCGGATCTGGTGTCAATTTAAAGAAGTAGTCCAGTTACACATTTGTAGGCTTATAACTTGGCTTCTGAATGTCCTAGAGAGATCAGGTTTGTTTTAATGTACTCCAATCAACAGCCCCTACAACCACAAAAAGGAATGGAGTCATTAGCACTTATGGTTTTTAAATGGCACCCAGAATTATGTTGCACGAAGCACAATTTCACATCATTCTGAATTCATTTGTGTGAAAACAAGAGACAATCAGGCTGAAATGTTACAGGAAGGTAGAATCTATTGAATTGTAAGTGATCTGAACGTTTCATGATGATAGCACTTTCCTAAGGGGGTCAAACCATGTCCCAAAGGTCACCGGATCTGGTGTCAATTTAAAGAAGTAGTCCAGTTACACATTTGTGGGCTTATAACTTGGCTTCTGAATGTCCTAGAGAGATCAGGTTTGTTTTAATGTACTCCAATCAACAGCCCCTACAACCACAAAATGTAATGGAGTCATTAGCACTTATGGTTTGTAAATGGCACCCAGAATTATGTTGCACGAAGCACAATTTCACATCATTCTCGGTCCATTTGTGTGAAAACAAGGTCCAATCAGGCTGAAACGTTACAAGACGGTAGAATCTATTGAATTGTAAGTGATCTGAACGTTTCATGATGATCGCACATTCCTATAGGGGGTCAAACCATGTCCCAAAGGTCACCGGGCCTGGTGTCACTTTAAAGAAGTAGTCCAATTACACCTTTGAGGGCTTATAACTTGGTTTCTGAATGTCCTAGAGAGATCAGGTTTGTTTTAGTGTACTCCAATCAACAGCCCCTACAACCTCAAAAAGGAATGGAGTCATTAGCACTTATGGTTTTTAATTGGCACCCGGAATTATGTTGCACGAAGCACAATTTCCCATCATTCTGGGTCCATTTGTGTGAAAACAAGGTCCAATCAGGCTGAAACTTTACAAGAAGGTAGAATCTATTGAGTTGTAAGTGATCTGAACGTTTCATGATGATCGCACATTCCGATTGGGGGTCAAACCATGTCCCAAAGGTCACCGGGCCTGGTGTCACTTTAAAGAAGTAGTCCAGTTACACCTTTGTGGGCTTATAACTTGGCTTCTGAATATCCTAGAGAGGTCAGGTTTGTTTTAGAGTACTCCAATTAGCAGCCCCCATTACCACCAAAAGGAATGGAGTCATTAGCACTTATGGTTTTTAAATGACACCCAGAATTATGTTGCATGAAGCACAATTTCACATCATTCTGGGTCCATTTGTGTAAAAACAAGGTCCAATCAGGCTGAAACGTTACAGGAAGGTAGAATCTATTGAGTTGTAAGTGATCTGAACGTTTCATGATGATAGCACTTTCCTAAGGGGGTCAAACCATGTCCCAAAGGTCACCGGATCTGGTGTCAATTTAAAGAAGTAGTCCAGTTACACATTTGTGGGCTTATAACTTGGCTTCTGAATGTCCGAGAGAGATCAGGTTTGTTTTAATGTACTCCAACCAACAGCCCCTACAACCACAAAAAGGAATGGAGTCATTAGCACTTATGGTTTGTAAATGGCACCCAGAATTATGTTGCACGAAGGACAATTTCACATCATTCTGGGTCCATTTGTGTGAAAACAAGGTCCAATCAGGCTGAAACGTTACAAGAAGGTAGAATCTATTGAGTTGTAAGTGATCAGAACGTTTCATGATGATCGCACATTCCTTTAGGGGGTCAAACCATGTCCCAAAGGTCACCGGGTCTGGTGTCACTTTAAAGAAGTAGTCCAGTTACACCTTTGTGGGCTTATAAGTTGGCTTCTGAATATCCTAGAGAGGTCAGGTTTGTTTTAGAGCACTCCAATTAGCAGCCCCCATTACCACTAAAAGGAACGGAGTCATTAGCACTTATGGTTTTTAAATGGCACCCAGAATTATGTTGCACGAAGCACAATTTCACATCATTCTGGGTTCATTTGTGTGAAAACAAGGTCCAATCAGGCTGAAACGTTACAGGAAGGTAGAATCTATTTAGTTGTAAGTGATCTGAACGTTTCATGATGATAGCACTTTCCTAAGGGGGTCAAACCATGTCCCAAAGGTCACCGGATCTGGTGTCAATTTAAAGAAGTAGTCCAGTTACACATTTGTGGGCTTATAACTTGGCTTCTGAATGTCCAAGAGATATCAGGTTTGTTTTAGTGTACTCCAATCAACAGCCCCTACAACCACAAAAAGGAATGGAGTCATTAGCACTTATGGTTTGTAAATGGCACCCAGAATTATGTTGCACGAAGCACAATTTCACATCATTCTGGGTCCATTTGTGTGAAAACGAGGTCCAATCAGGCTGAAACGTTACAAGAAGGTAGAATCTATTGAGTTGTAAGTGATCTGAACGTTTCATGATGATCGCACATTCCTCTAGGGGGTCAAACCATGTCCCAAAGGTCACCGGGCCTGGTGTCACTTTAAAGAAGTAGTCCAGTTACACTTTTGTGGGCTCATAACTTGGCTTCTGAATGTCCTAGAGAGGTCAGGTTTGTTTTAGTGTACTCCATTCAACAGCCCCTACAACCACAAAAAGGAATGGAGTCATTAGCACTTATGGTTTGTAAATGGCACCCAGAATTATGTTGCACGAAGCACAATTTCACATCATTCTGGGTTCATTTGTGTGAAAACAAGGTCCAATCAGGCTGAAACGTTACAGGAAGGTAGAATCTATTGAGTTGTAAGTGATCTGAACGTTTCATGATGATAGCCCTTTCCTAAGGGGGTCAAACCATGTCCCAAAGGTCACCGGATCTGGTGTCAATTTAAAGAAGTAGTCCAGTTACACATTTGTGGGCTTATAACTTGGCTTCTGAATGTCCTAGAGAGGTCAGGTTTGTTTTAGTGTACTCCAATCAACAGCCCCTACAACCACAAAAAGGAATGGAGTCATTAGCACTTATGGTTTGTAAATATCACCCAGAATTATTTTGCACGAAGCACAATTTCACATCATTCTGGGTCCATTTGTGTTAAAACAAGGTCCAATCAGGCTGAATCATTACAGGAAGGTAGAATCTATTAAGTTGTAAGTGATCTGAACGTTTCATGATGATAGCCCTTCCCTAAGGGGGTCAAACCATGTCCCAAAGGTCACCGGATCTGGTGTCTAAAGAAGTAGTCCAGTTACAAATTTGTGGGCTTATAACTTGGCTTCTGAATGTCCTAGAGAGATCAGGTTTGTTTTAGTATACTCCAATCAACAGCCCCTACAACCACAAAAAGGAATGGAGTCATTAGACTTATGGTTTTTAAATGGCACCCAGAATTATGTTGCACGAAGCACAATTTCACATCATTCTGGGTTCATTTGTGTGAAAACAAGGTCCAATCAGGCTGAAACGTTACAGGAAGGTAGAATCTATTGCGTTGTAAGTGATCTGAACGTTTCATGATGATCGCACATTCCTATAGGGGGTCAAACCATGTCCCAAAGGTCACCGGATCTGGTGTCAATTTAAAGTAGTAGTCCAGTTACACATTTGTGGGCTTAAACCTTGGCTTCTGAATGTCCTAGAGCGATCAGGTTTTTTTAGTGTACTCCAATCAACAGCCCCTACAACCACAAAAAGGAATGGAGACATTAGCACTTATGGTTTTTAAATGGCACCCAGAATTATGTTGCACGAAGCACAATTTCACATCATTCTGGGTTCATTTGTGTAAAAACAAGGTCCAATCAGGCTGAAACAATACAGGAATGTAGAATCTATTGAGTTGTAAGTGATCTGAATGTTTCAAGATGATTGCACATGCCTATAGGGGGTCAAACCATGTCCCAAATGTCACCGGGCCTGGTGTCACTTTAAAGAAGTAGTCCAGTTACACCTTTGTGGGCTTATAACTTGGCTTCTGAATGTCCTAGAGAGGTTAGGTTTGTTTTAGTGTACTCTAATCAAAAGCCCCTACAACCACAAAAAGGAATGGAGTCATTAGCACTTATGGTTTGTAAATGGCACCCAGAATTACGTTGCACGAAGCACAATTTCACATCATTCTGGGTTCATTTGTGTGAAAACAAGGTCCAATCAGGCTGAAACGTTACAGGAAGGTAGAATCTATTGAGTTGTAAGTGATCTGAACTTTTCATGATGATAGCACTTTCCTAAGGGGGTCAAACCATGTCCCAAAGGTCACCGGATCTAGTGTCAATTTAAAGAAGTAGTCCAGTTACACATTTGTGGGCTTATAACTTGGCTTCTGAATGTCCTAGAGAGATCAGGTTTGTTTTAGTGTACTCCAATCAAAAGCCCCTACAACCACAAAAAGGAATGGAGTCATTAGCACTTATGGTTTCTAAATGGCACCCAGAATTATGTTGCACAAAGCACAATTTCACATCATTCTGGGTCCTTTTGTGTGAAAACAAGGTCCAATCAGGCTGAAACATTACAGGAAGGTAGAATCTATTAAGTTGTAAGTGATCTGAACGTTTCATGATGATAGCACTTCCCTAAGGGGGTCAAACCATGTCCCAAATGTCACCGGATCTGGTGTCTAAAGAAGTAGTCCAGTTACACATTTGTGGGCTTATAACTTGGCTTCTGAATGTCCTAGAGAGATCAAGTTTGTTTTAGTGTACTCCAATCAACAGCCCCTACAACCACAAAAGGAATGGAGTCATTAGCACTTATGGTTTGTAAATGGCACCCAGAATTATGTTGCACGAAGCACAATTTCACATCATTCTGGGTCCATTTGTGTGAAAACAAGGTCCAATCAGGCTGAAACGTTACAAGAAGGTAGAATCTATTGAGTTGTAAGTGATCTGAACGTTTCATGATGATCTCACATTCCCATAGGGGGTCAAACCATGTCCCAAAGGTCACCGGGCCTGGTGTCACTTTAAAGAAGTAGTCCAGTTACACCTTTGTGGGCTTATAACTTGGCTTCTGAATGTCCTAGAGAGGTCAGGTTTGTTTTAGTGTACTCCAATCAACAGCCCCTACAACCACAAAAAGGAATGGAGTCATTAGCACTTATGGTTTGTAAATGGCACCCAGAATTATGTTGCACGAAGCACAATTTCACATCATTCTGGGTCCATTTGTGTGAAAACAAGGTCCAATCAGGCTGAAACATTACAGGAAGGTAGAATCTATTGAGTTGTAAGTGATCTGACCATTTCATGATGATAGCACTTTCCTAAGGGGGTCAAACCATGTCCCAAAGGTCACCGGATCTGGTGTCAATTTAAAGTAGTAGTCCAGTTACACATTTGTGGACTTATAACTTGGCTTCTGAATGTCCTAGAGAGATCAGGTTTGTTTTAATGTACTCCAGTCAACAGCCCCTACAACCACAAAAAGGAATGGAGTCATTAGCATTTATGGTTTGTAAATGGCACCCAGAATTATGTTGCACGAAGCACAATTTCACATCATTCTGGGTTCATTTGTGTGAAAACAAGGTTGTATCGGGCTGAAACGTTACAGGAAGGTAGAATCTATTGAGTTGTAAGCTATCTGAACGTTTCATGATGATAGCACTTTCCTAAGGGGGTCAAACCATGTCCCAAAGGTCACCGGATCTGGTGTCAATTTAAAGAAGTAGTCCAGTTACACATTTGTGGGCTTATAACTTGGCTTCTGAATGTCCTAGAGCGATCAGGTTTGCTTTAGTGTACTCCAATCAACAGCCCCTACAACCACAAAAAGGAATGGAGTCATTAGCACTTATGGTTTGTAAATGGCACCCAGAATTATGTTGCACGAAGCACAATTTCACATCATTCTGGGTCCATTTGTGTGAAAACAAGGTCCAATCAGGCTGAAACGCTACAAGAAGGTAGAATCTATTGAGTTGTAAGTGATCTGAACGTTTCAAGATGATCGCACATTCCTATAGGGGGTAAAACCATGTCCCAAAGGTCACCGGGCCTGGTGTCACTTTAAAGAAGTAGTCCAGTTACACCTTTGTGGGCTTATAACTTGGCTTCTGAATGTCCTAGAGAGGTCAGGTTTGTTTTAGTGTACTCCAATCAACAGCCCCTACAACCACAAAAAGGAATGGAGTAATTAGCACTTATGGTTTGTAAATGGCCCCCAGAATTATGTTGCACGAAGCACAATTTCACATCATTCTGGGTCCATTTGTCTGAAAACAAGGTCCAATCAGGCTGAAACGTTACAGGAAGGTAGAATCTATTGAGTTGTAAGTGATCTGAACGTTTCATGATGATAGCACTTTCCTAAGGGGGTCAAACCATGTCCCAAAGGTCACCGGATCTGGTGTCAATTTAAAGAAGTAGTCCAGTTACACATTTGTGGGCTTATAACTTGGCTTCTGAATGTCCTAGAGGGATCAGGTTTGTTTTAGTATACTCCAATCAACAGCCCCTACAACCACAATAAGGAATGGAGTCATTAGCACTTATGGTTTTTAAATAGCACCCAGAATTATGTTGCACGAAGCACAATTTCACATCATTCTGGGTTCATTTGTGTGAAAACAAGGTACAATCAGGCTGAAACGTTACAGGAAGGTAGAATCTATTGAATTGTAAGTGATCTGAACGTTTCATGATGATAGCACTTTCCTAAGGGGGTCAAACCATGTCCCAAAGGTCACCGGATCTGGTGTCAATTTAAAGAAGTAGTCCAGTTACACCTTTGTGGGCTTATAACTTGGCTTCTGAATATCCTAGAGAGGTCAGGTTTGTTTTAGAGTACTCCAATTAGCAGCCCCCATTACCACTAAAAGGAATGAAGTCATTAGCATTTATGGTTTGTAAATGGCATCCAGAATTATGTTGCACGAAGCACAATTTCACATCATTCTGGGTCAATTTGTGTGAAAACAAGGTCCAATCCGGCTGAAACGCTACAAGAAGGTTGAATCTATTGAGTTGTAAGTGATCTGAACGTTTCAAGATGATCGCACATTCCTATAGGGGGTCAAACCATGTCCCAAAGGTCACCGGGCCAAGTGTCACTTTAAAGAAGTAGTCCAGTTACACCTTTGTGGGCTTATAACTTGGCTTCTGAATGTCCTAGAGAGATCAGGTTTGTTTTAGTGTACTCCAATCAAAAGCCCCTACAACCACAAAAAGGAATGGAGTCTCGTCTCGTCTCGTCTTCCTCCGCTTATCCGGGTCCGGGTCGCGGGGGCAGCATCCCAACTAGGGAGCTCCAGGCCGTCCTCTCCCCGGCCTTGTCCACCAGCTCCTCCGGCAGGACCCCAAGGCGTTCCCGGACCAGATTGGAGATGTAACTTCTCCAACGTGTCCTGGGTCGACCCGGGGGCCTTCTGCCGGCAGGACATGCCCGAAACACCTCCCCAGGGAGGCGTCCAGGAGGCATCCTGACCAGATGCCCAAACCACCTCAAATGGCTCCTTTCGATCCGGAGGAGCAGCGGTTCTACTCCGAGTCCCTCCCGAATGTCCGAGCTCCTCACCCTATCTCTAAGGCTGAGCCCGGCCACCCTACGGAGGAAACTCATTTCGGCCGCTTGTATCCGCGATCTCGTTCTTTCGGTCATTACCCAAAGCTCATGACCATAGGTGAGGATTGGGACGTAGATCGACCGGTAAATCGAGAGCCTGGCTTTCTGGCTCAGCTCCCTCTTCCCCACGACAGATCGGCTCAGCGTCCGCATCACTGCAGACGCCGAACCAATCCGCCTGTCGATCTCCCGATCCCTCCTACCCTCACTCGTGAACAAGACCCCGAGATACTTAAACTCCTCCACTTGAGGTAGGACCTCTCCCCCGACCCGGAGGTGGCAAGCCACCCTTTTCCGGTCGAGAACCATGGTCTCAGATTTGGAGGTGCTGATCCTCATCCCAGCCGCTTCACATTCGGCCGCGAACCTACCCAGCAAGAGCTGAAGGTCAGAGCTGGATGAAGCTAGGAGGACCACATCATCCGCAAAAAGCAGAGACGAGATTCTCCTGCCACCAAACTTGACACACTCCACACCACGGCTGCGTCTAGAAATTCTGTCCATAAATGTGATGAACAGAACCGGTGACAAAGGGCAGCCCTGGCGGAGTCCAACCCTCACTGGGAACAGGTCCGACTTACTACCGGCTATGCGGACCAAACTCACGCTCCTCTGGTAAAGGGACTGAATGGCCCTTAACAGAAAGCCACCCACCCCATACTCCTGGAGTGTACCCCACAGGGTGCCCCTGGGGACACGGTCATAAGCCTTCTCCAAATCCACAAAGCACATGTGGATTGGTTGGGCAAACTCCCATGCCCCCTCCATCACCCTTGCAAGGGTATAGAGCTGGTCCACAGTTCCACGGCCAGGACGAAAACCACATTGCTCCTCCTCTATCTGAGATTCAACTATCGATCGGACCCTCCTCTCCAGTACCTTGGAGTAGACCTTTCCAGGGAGGCTGAGGAGTGTGATCCCCCTATAGTTGGAACACACCCTCAGGTCACCCTTCTTAAAGATGGGGACCACCACCCCGGTCTGCCACTCCCTAGGAACTGCCCCCGATGACCAGGCAATGTTGTAGAGACGTGTCAACCATGACAGCCCTACAACATCCATAGCCTTGAGATACCCAGGACGAACCTCATCCGCCCCCGGGGCTCCGCCGCTGTGTAGTTGTTTGACTACCTCAGCAACTTCTGCCCCCGAGATCGGACAGTCCATCCCCAGGCCTCCCAGCTCTGGTTCCTCCTCGGAATGCGCATTGGTGGGATTGAGGAGCTCCTCAAAGTATTCCTTCCACCGTCCGACTATAGCCTCAGTTGACGTCAGCAGCTCCCCATCCCCACTGTAAACAGTGTGAGCGAGTTGCTGCCTTCCTCTCCTGAGGCGCCGGACAGTTTGCCAGAACCTCTTTGGAGCCGATCGATAGTCTTTCTCCATGGCCTCACCAAACTCCTCCCACGCCCGAGATTTTGCCTCGGCAACTGCCACTGCTGCACCCCGCTTGGCTATCCGGTACCTGTCTGCTGCCTCCGGAGACCCACAGACCAGCCACGCCCTGTAGGCCTCCTTCTTCAGCCTGACGGCTCCCCGAACCTCTGGTGTCCACCAGCGGGTACGGGGGTTGCCACCACGACTGGCACCGGCCACCTTACGACCACAGCTAGCAACAGCCGCCTCGACAATCGCAGAGTGGAACAAGGCCCACTCGGACTCAATGTCCCCCACTGCTCTCGGGACGTGGTCAAAGCTCTGCCGGAGGTGGGAGTTGAAGACCGTCTTGACAGGTTCTTCTGCCAGGCGTTCCCAGCAGACCCTCACTATGCGTTTGGGTCTGCCAGGTCTACGCGGCATGTTCCCTTGCCATCTGATCCAACTCACCACCAGGTGGTGATCAGTTGACAGCTCCGCCCCTCTCTTCACTCGGGTGTCCAAAACATACGGTCGCAGGTCAGATGATATGACTACAAAATCTATCATCGACCTGTGACCTAGGCTGCCCTGGTACCAAGTGTACCGGTGGGCATCCTTATGTTCGAACATGGTGTTCGTTATGGCCAAACTGCGGCTTGCACAGAAGTCCAATAACAAAACACCGCTCGAGTTCTGATCAGGTGGGCCGTTCCTCCCAATCACACCCCTCCAGGTCAAGCTGTCATTGCCCACGTGAGCATTGAAGTCCCCCAGCAGGACAATGGAGTCCCCTGATGGAGCACTATCTAGCACTCGTCCCAGGGACTCCAAAAAGGGTGGGTACTCTGAACTGATATTTGGCCCATACGCACAAACAACAGTCAGGACCCGTTCCCCGACCCGAAGGCGCAAGGAAGCTACCCTCTTGTCCCCCGGGGTAAACCCCAACACACAGGCAGAGAGTCTCGGGGCTAACAAAAAGCCAACCCCAGCCCTCTGCCTCTCACCCGGAGCAACTCCAGCAAAGTAGAGTGTCCAACCCCTCTCCAGGTCTCGGGTTCCAGAGCCAATGCAATGTGTCGAGGTGAGTCCGACTATATCTAGCCGGTACCGCTCAACCTCTGCCACAAGCTCCGGCTCCTTCCCCGCCAGCGAGGTGACGTTCCATGTCCCAAAAACTAGTTTCCTTGTCCGGGGATTGGACCGCCAAGGCTCCTGCCTTGGTCTGCCACCCGATTCACATTGCACCGGACCCTTCATGTTCCTCCTGCGGGTGGTGGGTCCACAGTTGGACGAGCCCATGTATCCGGTTCGGGCTGGGCCCGGCCGGGCCCCATGGGCGAAAGCCCGGCCACCAGGCGCTCGCTCACGGGCCCCAACCCCAGGCCTGGCTCCAGGGTGGGACCCCGGTAACCCTCCGGGCCGGGTACTCCGACTCTTCGTTTTCACCGCCATGAAAGATCCTTCGAACCGTTCTTTGTCTCACCCTTCACCTAAGACCAATTTGTCATGGGAGACCCTACCAGGGGCACTAAGTGCCCCAGACAACATAGCTCCTAGGATCATTAGGGCACTCAAACTCCTCCACCACGATAAGGTGACGGTTCAAGGAGGAGATGGAGTCATTAGCACTTATGGTTTGTAAATGGCACCCAGAATTATGTTGCACAAAGCACAATTTCACATCATTCTGGGTCCTTTTGTGTGAAAACAAGGTCCAATCAGGCTGAAACATTACAGGAAGGTAGAATCTATTAAGTTGTAAGTGATCTGAACGTTTCATGATGATAGCACTTCCCTAAGGGGGTCAAACCATGTCCCAAATGTCACCGGATCTGGTGTCTAAAGAAGTAGTCCAGTTACACATTTGTGGGCTTATAACTTGGCTTCTGAATGTCCTAGAGAGATCAAGTTTGTTTTAGTGTACTCCAATCAACAGCCCCTACAACCACAAAAGGAATGGAGTCATTAGCACTTATGGTTTGTAAATGGCACCCAGAATTATGTTGCACGAAGCACAATTTCACATCATTCTGGGTCCATTTGTGTGAAAACAAGGTCCAATCATGCTGAAACGTTACAAGAAGGTAGAATCTATTGAGTTGTAAGTGATCTGAACGTTTCATGATGATCTCACATTCCCATAGGTGGTCAAACCATGTCCCAAAGGTCACCGGGCCTGGTGTCACTTTAAAGAAGTAGTCCAGTTACACCTTTGTGGGCTTATAACTTGGCTTCTGAATGTCCTAGAGAGGTCAGGTTTGTTTTAGTGTACTCCAATCAACAGCCCCTACAACCACAAAAAGGAATGGAGTCATTAGCACTTATGGTTTGTAAATGGCACCCAGAATTATGTTGCACGAAGCACAATTTCACATCATTCTGGGTCCATTTGTGTGAAAACAAGGTCCAATCAGGCTGAAACATTACAGGAAGGTAGAATCTATTGAGTTGTAAGTGATCTGACCATTTCATGATGATAGCACTTTCCTAAGGGGGTCAAACCATGTCCCAAAGGTCACCGGATCTGGTGTCAATTTAAAGTAGTAGTCCAGTTACACATTTGTGGACTTATAACTTGGCTTCTGAATGTCCTAGAGAGATCAGGTTTGTTTTAATGTACTCCAGTCAACAGCCCCTACAACCACAAAAAGGAATGGAGTCATTAGCATTTATGGTTTGTAAATGGCACCCAGAATTATGTTGCACGAAGCACAATTTCACATCATTCTGGGTTCATTTGTGTGAAAACAAGGTCGTATCCGGCTGAAACGTTACAGGAAGGTAGAATCTATTGAGTTGTAAGTGATCTGAACGTTTCATGATGATAGCACTTTCCTAAGGGGGTCAAACCATGTCCCAAAGGTCACCGGATCTGGTGTCAATTTAAAGAAGTAGTCCAGTTACACATTTGTGGGCTTATAACTTGGCTTCTGAATGTCCTAGAGCGATCAGGTTTGCTTTAGTGTACTCCAATCAACAGCCCCTACAACCACAAAAAGGAATGGAGTCATTAGCACTTATGGTTTGTAAATGGCACCCAGAATTATGTTGCACGAAGCACAATTTCACATCATTCTGGGTCCATTTGTGTGAAAACAAGGTCCAATCAGGCTGAAACGCTACAAGAAGGTAGAATCTATTGAGTTGTAAGTGATCTGAACGTTTCATGATGATAGCACTTTCCTAAGGGGGTCAAACCATGTCCCAAAGGTCACCGGATCTGGTGTCAATTTAAAGAAGTAGTCCAGTTACACATTTGTGGGCTTATAACTTGGCTTCTGAATGTCCTAGAGAGGTCAGGTTTGTTTTAGTGTACTCCAATCAACAGCCCCTACAACCACAAAAAGGAATGGAGTAATTAGCACTTATGGTTTGTAAATGGCCCCCAGAATTATGTTGCACGAAGCACAATTTCACATCATTCTGGGTCCATTTGTCTGAAAACAAGGTCCAATCAGGCTGAAACGTTACAGGAAGGTAGAATCTATTGAGTTGTAAGTGATCTGAACGTTTCATGATGATAGCACTTTCCTAAGGGGGTCAAACCATGTCCCAAAGGTCACCGGATCTGGTGTCAATTTAAAGAAGTAGTCCAGTTACACATTTGTGGGCTTATAACTTGGCTTCTGAATGTCCTAGAGGGATCAGGTTTGTTTTAGTATACTCCAATCAACAGCCCCTACAACCACAATAAGGAATGGAGTCATTAGCACTTATGGTTTTTAAATAGCACCCAGAATTATGTTGCACGAAGCACAATTTCACATCATTCTGGGTTCATTTGTGTGAAAACAAGGTACAATCAGGCTGAAACGTTACAGGAAGGTAGAATCTATTGAATTGTAAGTGATCTGAACGTTTCATGATGATAGCACTTTCCTAAGGGGGTCAAACCATGTCCCAAAGGTCACCGGATCTGGTGTCAATTTAAAGAAGTAGTCCAGTTACACCTTTGTGGGCTTATAACTTGGCTTCTGAATATCCTAGAGAGGTCAGGTTTGTTTTAGAGTACTCCAATTAGCAGCCCCCATTACCACTAAAAGGAATGAAGTCATTAGCATTTATGGTTTGTAAATGGCACCCAGAATTATGTTGCACGAAGCACAATTTCACATCATTCTGGGTCAATTTGTGTGAAAACAAGGTCCAATCCGGCTGAAACGCTACAAGAAGGTTGAATCTATTGAGTTGTAAGTGATCTGAACGTTTCAAGATGATCGCACATTCCTATAGGGGGTCAAACCATGTCCCAAAGGTCACCGGGCCAAGTGTCACTTTAAAGAAGTAGTCCAGTTACACCTTTGTGGGCTTATAACTTGGCTTCTGAATGTCCTAGAGAGATCAGGTTTGTTTTAGTATACTCCAATCAACAGCCCCTACAACCACAAAAAGGAATGGAGTCATTAGCACTTATGGTTTGTAAATGGCACCCAGAATTATGTTGCACGAAGCACAATTTCACATCATTCTGGGTTCATTTGTGTGAAAACAAGGTCCAATCAGGCTGCAACGTTACAAGAAGGTAGAATCTATTTAGTTGTAAGTGATCTGAACGTTTCATGATGATAGCGCTTTCCTAAGGGGATCAAACCATGTCCCAAAGGTCACCGGATCTGGTGTCAATTTAAAGAAGTAGTCCAGTTACACATTTGTGGGCTTATAACTTGGCTTCTGAATGTCCTAGAGAGATCAAGTTTGTTTTAGTGTACTCCAATCAACAGCCCCTACAACCACAAAAGGAATGGAGTCATTAGCACTTATGGTTTGTAAATGGCATCCAGAATTATGTTGCACGAAGCACAATTTCACATCATTCTGGGTCCATTTGTGTGAAAACAAGGTCCAATCAGGCTGAAACGTTACAAGAAGGTAAAATCTATTGAGTTGTAAGTGATCTGAACGTTTCTTGATGATCTCACATTCCCATAGGGGGTCAAACCATGTCCCAAAGGTCACCGGGCCTGGTGTCACTTTAAAGAAGTAGTCCAGTTACACCTTTGTGGGCTTATAACTTGGCTTCTGAATGTCCTAGAGAGGTCAGGTTTGTTTTAGTGTACTCCAATCAACAGCCCCTACAACCACAAAAAGGATTGGAGTCATTAGCACTTATGGTTTGTAAATGGCACCCAGAATTATGTTGCACGAAGCACATTTTCACATCATTCTGGGTCCATGTGTGTGAAAACAAGGTCCAATCAGGCTGAAAAGTTACAGGAAGGTAGAATCTATTGAGTTGTAAGTGATCTGAACGTTTCATGATGATAGCACTTTCCTAAGGGGGTCAAACCATGTCCCAAAGGTCACCGGATCTGGTGTCAATTTAAAGTAGTAGTCCAGTTACACATTTGTGGACTTATAACTTGGCTTCTGAATGTCCTAGAGAGATCAGGTTTGTTTTAATGTACTCCAATCAACAGCCCCTACAACCACAAAAAGGAATGGAGTCATTAGCATTTATGGTTTGTAAATGGCACCCAGAATTATGTTGCACGAAGCACAATTTCACATCATTCTGGGTTCATTTGTGTGAAAACAAGGTCCAATCCGGCTGAAACGTTACAGGAAGGTAGAATCTATTGAGTTGTAAGTGATCTGAACGTTTCATGATGATAGCACTTTCCTAAGGGGGTCAAACCATGTCCCAAAGGTCACCGGATCTGGTGTCAATTTAAAGAAGTAGTCCAGTTACACATTTGTGGGCTTATAACTTGGCTTCTGAATGTCCTAGAGCGATCAGGTTTGCTTTAGTGTACTCCAATCAACAGCCCCTACAACCACAATAAGGAATGGAGACATTAGCACTTATGGTTTTTAAATGGCACCCAGAATTATGTTGCATGAAGCACAATTTCACATCATTCTGGGTTCATTTGTGTGAAAACAAGGTCCAATCAGGCTGAAACAATACAGGAAGGTAGAATCTATTGAGTTGTAAGTGATCTGAACGTTTCATGATGATCGCAGTTTCCTAAGGGGGTCAAACCATGTCCCAAAGATCACCGGATCTGGTGTCAATTTAAAGAAGTAGTCCAGTTACACATTTGTGGGCTTATAACTTAGCTTCTGAATGTCCTAGAGAGATCAGGTTTGTTTTAGTGTACTCCAATCAACAGCCCCTACAACCACAAAAAGGAATGGAGACATTAGCACTTATGGTTTGTAAATGGCACCCAGAATTATGTTGCACGAAGCACAATTTCACATCATTCTGGGTCCATTTGTGTGAAAACAAGGTCCAATAGGGCTGAAACGCTACAAGAAGGTAGAATCTATTGAGTTGTAAGTGATCTGAACGTTTCAAGATGATCGCACATTCCTATAGGGGGTAAAACCATGTCCCAAAGGTCACCGGGCCTGGTGTCACTTTAAAGAAGTAGTCCAGTTACACCTTTGTGGGCTTATAACTTGGCTTCTGAATGTCCTAGAGAGGTTAGGTTTGTTTTAGTGTACTCCAATCAACAGCCCCTACAACCACAAAAAGGAATGGAGTAATTAGCACTTATGGTTTGTAAATGGCCCCCAGAATTATGTTGCACGAAGCACAATTTCACATCATTCTGGGTCCATTTGTGTGAAAACAAGGTCCAATCAGGCTGAAACGTTACAGGAAGGTAGAATCTATTGAGTTGTAAGTGATCTGAACGTTTCATGATGATAGCACTTTCTTAAGGGGGTCAAACCATGTCCCAAAGGTCACCGGATCTGGTGTCAATTTAAAGAAGTAGTCCAGTTACACATTTGTGGGCTTATAACTTGGCTTCTGAATGTCCTAGAGACATCAGGTTTGTTTTAGTATACTCCAATCAACAGCCCCTACAACCACAATAAGGAATGGAGTCATTAGCACTTATGGTTTTTAAATGGCACCCAGAATTATGTTGCACAAAGCACAATTTCACATCATTCTGGGTTCATTTGTGTGAAAACAAGGTACAATCAGGCTGAAACGTTACAGGAAGGTAGACTCTATTGAATTGTAAGTGATCTGAACGTTTCATGATGATAGCACTTTCCTAAGGGGGTCAAACCATGTCCCAAAGGTCACCGGGCCTGGTGTCACTTTAAAGAAGTAGTCCAGTTACACCTTTGTGGGCTTATAACTTGGCTTCTGAATATCCTAGAGAGGTCAGGTTTGTTTTAGAGTACTCCAATTAGCAGCCCTATTACCACTAAAAGGAATGAAGTCATTAGCATTTATGGTTTGTAAATGGCACCCAGAATTATGTTGCACGAAGCACAATTTCACATCATTCTGGGTTCATTTGTGTGAAAACAAGGTCCAATCAGGCTGAAACGTTACAGGAAGGTAGAATCTATTTAGTTGTAAGTGATCTGAACGTTTCATGAAGATAGCACTTTCCTAAGGGGGTCAAACCATGTCCCAAAGGTCACCGGGCCTGGTGTCACTTTAAAGAAGTAGTCCAGTTACACATTCGTGGGCTTATAACTTGGCTTCTGAATGTCCTAGAGAGATCAGGTTTGTTTTAATGTACTCCAATCAACAGCCCCTACAACCACAAAAAGGAATGGCGTCATTAGCATTTATGGTTTGTAAATGGCACCCAGAATTATGTTGCACGAAGCACAATTTCACATCATTCTGGGTTCATTTGTTTGAAAACAAGGTCCAATCAGGCTGAAACGTTACAGGAAGGTAGAATCTATTTAGTTGTAAGTGATCTGAACGTTTCATGATGATAGCGCTTTCCTAAGGGGATCAAACCATGTCCCAAAGGTCACCGGATCTGGTGTCAATTTAAAGAAGTAGTCCAGTTACACATTTGTGGGCTTATAACTTGGCTTCTGAATGTCCTAGAGAGATCAGGTTTGTTTTAATGTACTCCAATCAACAGCCCCTACAACCACAAAAAGGAATGGAGATATTAGCACTTATGGTTTGTAAATGGCACCCAGAATTATGTTGCACGAAGCACAATTTCACATCATTCTGGGTTCATTTGTGTGAAAACAAGGTCCAATCAGGCTGAAACGTTACAGGAAGGTAGAATCTATTGAGTTGCAAGTGATCTGAACGTTTCATGATGATAGCACTTTCCTAAGGGGGTCAAACCATGTCCCAAAAGTCACCGGATCTGGTGTCAATTTAAAGAAGTAGTCCAGTTACACATTTGTGGGCTTATAACTTGGCTTCTGAATGTCCTAGAGAGATCAGGTTTGTTTTACTGTACTCCAATCAACAGCCCCTACAACCACAAAAAGGAATGGAGTCATTAGCACTTATGGTTTGTAAATGACACGCAGAATTATGTTGCACGAAGCACAATTTCACATCATTCTGGGTCCATTTGTGTGAAAACAAGGTCCAATCAGGCTGAAAAGCTACAAGAAGGTAGAATCTATTGAGTTGTAAGTGATCTGAACATTTCAAGATGATCGCACATTCCTATAGGGGGTAAAACCATGTCCCAAAGGTCACCGGGCCTGGTGTCACTTTAAAGTAGTAGTCCTGTTACACCTTTTGGGCTTATAACTTGGCTTCTGAATGTCCTAGAGAGGTTAGTTTGTTTTAGTGTAGTCCAATCAACAGCCCCTAAAACCACAAAAAGGAATGGAGTCATTAGCACTTATGGTTTGTAAATGGCACCCAGAATTATGTTGCACGAAGCACAATTTCACATCATTCTGGGTTCATTTGTGTGAAAACAAGGTCCAATCAGGCTGAAACGTTACAGGAAGGTAGAATCTATTGAGTTGTAAGTGATCTGAACGTTTCATGATGATAGCACTTTCCTAAGGGGGTCAAACCATGTCCCAAAGGTCACCGGATCTGGTGTCAATTTAAAGAAGTAGTCCAGTTACACATTTGTGGGCTTATAACTTGGCTTCTGAATGTCCTAGAGAGATCAGGTTTGTTTTAGTGTACTCCAATCAACAGCCCCTACAACCACAAAAAGGAATGGAGTCATTAGCACTTAAGGTTTGTAAATGGCACCCAGAATTATGTTGCACGAAGCACAATTTCACATCATTCTGGGTTCATTTGTGTGAAAACAAGGTCCAATCAGGCTGAAACTCTACAAGAAGGTAGAATCTATTGAGTTGTAAGTGATCTGAATGTTTCAAGATGATCGCACATTCTTATAGGGGGTAAAACCATGTCCCAAAGGTCACCGGGCCTGGTGTCACTTTAAAGAAGTTGTCCAGTTACAACTTTGTGGGCTTATAACTTGGCTTCTGAATGTCCTAGAGAGGTCAAGTTTGTTTTAGTGTACTCCAATCAACAGCCCCTACAACCACAAAAAGGAATGGAGTCATTAGCACTTATGGTTTGTAAATGGCACCCAGAATTATGTTGCACGAAGCACAATTTCACATCATTCTGGGTTCATTTGTGTGAAAACAAGGTCCAATCAGGCTGAAACTCTACAAGAAGGTAGAATCTATTGAGTTGTAAGTGATCTGAATGTTTCAAGATGATCGCACATTCTTAAGGGGGTCAAACCATGTCCCAAAGGTCACCGGATCTGGTGTCAATTTAAAGAAGTAGTCCAGTTACACATTTGTGGGCTTATAACTTGGCTTCTGAATGTCCTAGAGAGATCAGGTTTGTTTTAGTGTACTCCAATCAACAGCCCCTACAACCACAAAAAGGAATGGAGTAATTAGCACTTATGGTTTGTAAATGGCCCCCAGAATTATGTTGCACGAAGCACAATTTCACATCATTCTGGGTCCATTTGTGTGAAAACAAGGTCCAATCAGGCTGAAACGTTACAGGAAGGTAGAATCTATTGAGTTGTAAGTGATCTGAACGTTTCATGATGATAGCACTTTCTTAAGGGGGTCAAACCATGTCCCAAAGGTCACCGGATCTGGTGTCAATTTAAAGAAGTAGTCCAGTTACACATTTGTGGGCTTATAACTTGGCTTCTGAATGTCCTAGAGACATCAGGTTTGTTTTAGTATACTCCAATCAACAGCCCCTACAACCACAATAAGGAATGGAGTCATTAGCACTTATGGTTTTTAAATGGCACCCAGAATTATGTTGCACAAAGCACAATTTCACATCATTCTGGGTTCATTTGTGTGAAAACAAGGTACAATCAGGCTGAAACGTTACAGGAAGGTAGACTCTATTGAATTGTAAGTGATCTGAACGTTTCATGATGATAGCACTTTCCTAAGGGGGTCAAACCATGTCCCAAAGGTCACCGGGCCTGGTGTCACTTTAAAGAAGTAGTCCAGTTACACCTTTGTGGGCTTATAACTTGGCTTCTGAATATCCTAGAGAGGTCAGGTTTGTTTTAGAGTACTCCAATTAGCAGCCCTATTACCACTAAAAGGAATGAAGTCATTAGCATTTATGGTTTGTAAATGGCACCCAGAATTATGTTGCACGAAGCACAATTTCACATCATTCTGGGTTCATTTGTGTGAAAACAAGGTCCAATCAGGCTGAAACGTTACAGGAAGGTAGAATCTATTTAGTTGTAAGTGATCTGAACGTTTCATGAAGATAGCACTTTCCTAAGGGGGTCAAACCATGTCCCAAAGGTCACCGGGCCTGGTGTCACTTTAAAGAAGTAGTCCAGTTACACATTCGTGGGCTTATAACTTGGCTTCTGAATGTCCTAGAGAGATCAGGTTTGTTTTAATGTACTCCAATCAACAGCCCCTACAACCACAAAAAGGAATGGCGTCATTAGCATTTATGGTTTGTAAATGGCACCCAGAATTATGTTGCACGAAGCACAATTTCACATCATTCTGGGTTCATTTGTTTGAAAACAAGGTCCAATCAGGCTGAAACGTTACAGGAAGGTAGAATCTATTTAGTTGTAAGTGATCTGAACGTTTCATGATGATAGCGCTTTCCTAAGGGGATCAAACCATGTCCCAAAGGTCACCGGATCTGGTGTCAATTTAAAGAAGTAGTCCAGTTACACATTTGTGGGCTTATAACTTGGCTTCTGAATGTCCTAGAGAGATCAGGTTTGTTTTAATGTACTCCAATCAACAGCCCCTACAACCACAAAAAGGAATGGAGATATTAGCACTTATGGTTTGTAAATGGCACCCAGAATTATGTTGCACGAAGCACAATTTCACATCATTCTGGGTTCATTTGTGTGAAAACAAGGTCCAATCAGGCTGAAACGTTACAGGAAGGTAGAATCTATTGAGTTGCAAGTGATCTGAACGTTTCATGATGATAGCACTTTCCTAAGGGGGTCAAACCATGTCCCAAAAGTCACCGGATCTGGTGTCAATTTAAAGAAGTAGTCCAGTTACACATTTGTGGGCTTATAACTTGGCTTCTGAATGTCCTAGAGAGATCAGGTTTGTTTTACTGTACTCCAATCAACAGCCCCTACAACCACAAAAAGGAATGGAGTCATTAGCACTTATGGTTTGTAAATGACACGCAGAATTATGTTGCACGAAGCACAATTTCACATCATTCTGGGTCCATTTGTGTGAAAACAAGGTCCAATCAGGCTGAAAAGCTACAAGAAGGTAGAATCTATTGAGTTGTAAGTGATCTGAACATTTCAAGATGATCGCACATTCCTATAGGGGGTAAAACCATGTCCCAAAGGTCACCGGGCCTGGTGTCACTTTAAAGTAGTAGTCCTGTTACACCTTTTGGGCTTATAACTTGGCTTCTGAATGTCCTAGAGAGGTTAGTTTGTTTTAGTGTAGTCCAATCAACAGCCCCTAAAACCACAAAAAGGAATGGAGTCATTAGCACTTATGGTTTGTAAATGGCACCCAGAATTATGTTGCACGAAGCACAATTTCACATCATTCTGGGTTCATTTGTGTGAAAACAAGGTCCAATCAGGCTGAAACGTTACAGGAAGGTAGAATCTATTGAGTTGTAAGTGATCTGAACGTTTCATGATGATAGCACTTTCCTAAGGGGGTCAAACCATGTCCCAAAGGTCACCGGATCTGGTGTCAATTTAAAGAAGTAGTCCAGTTACACATTTGTGGGCTTATAACTTGGCTTCTGAATGTCCTAGAGAGATCAGGTTTGTTTTAGTGTACTCCAATCAACAGCCCCTACAACCACAAAAAGGAATGGAGTCATTAGCACTTAAGGTTTGTAAATGGCACCCAGAATTATGTTGCACGAAGCACAATTTCACATCATTCTGGGTTCATTTGTGTGAAAACAAGGTCCAATCAGGCTGAAACTCTACAAGAAGGTAGAATCTATTGAGTTGTAAGTGATCTGAATGTTTCAAGATGATCGCACATTCTTATAGGGGGTAAAACCATGTCCCAAAGGTCACCGGGCCTGGTGTCACTTTAAAGAAGTTGTCCAGTTACAACTTTGTGGGCTTATAACTTGGCTTCTGAATGTCCTAGAGAGGTCAAGTTTGTTTTAGTGTACTCCAATCAACAGCCCCTACAACCACAAAAAGGAATGGAGTCATTAGCACTTATGGTTTGTAAATGGCACCCAGAATTATGTTGCACGAAGCACAATTTCACATCATTCTGGGTTCATTTGTGTGAAAACAAGGTCCAATCAGGCTGAAACGTTACAGGAAGGTAGAATCTATTGAGTTGTAAGTTATCTGAACGTTTCATGATGATAGCACTTTCCTAAGGGGGTCAAACCATGTCCCAAAGGTCACCGGATCTGGTGTCAATTTAAAGAAGTAGTCCAGTTACACATTTGTGGGCTTATAACTTGGCTTCTGAATGTCCTAGAGAGATCAGGTTTATTTTAGTGTACTCCAATCAACAGCCCCTACAACCACAAAAAGGAATGGAGTCATTAGCACTTATGGTTTTTAAATGGCACCCAGAATTATGTTGCACGAAGCACAATTTCACATCATTCTGGGTCCATTTGTGTGAAAACAAGGTCCAATCAGGCTGAAACGTTACAGGAAGGTAGAATCTATTGAGTTGTAAGTGATCTGAACGTTTCATGATGATAGCACTTTCCTAAGGGGGTCAAACCATGTCCCAAAGGTCACTGGATCTGGTGTCAATTTAAAGAAGTAGTCCAGTTACACATTTGTGGGCTTATAACTTGGCTTCTGAATGTCCTAGAGAGATCAGGTTTGTTTTAATGTACTCCAATCAACAGCCCCTACAACCACAAAAAGGAATGGAGTCATTAGCACTTATGGTTTGTAAGTGGCACCCAGAATTATGTTGCACGAAGCACAATTTCACATCATTCTGGGTCAATTTGTGTGAAAACAAGGTCCAATCAGGCTGAAACGCTACAAGAAGGTAGAATCTATTGAGTTGTAAGTGATCTGAACGTTTCAAGATGATCGCACATTCCTATAGGGGGTCAAACCATGTCCCAAAGGTCACCGGGCCAAGTGTCACTTTAAAGAAGTAGTCCAGTTACACCTTTGTGGGCTTATAACTTGGCTTCTGAATGTCCTAGAGAGGTTAGGTTTGTTTTAGTGTACTCCAATCAACAGCCCCTACAACCACAAAAAGGAATGGAGTCATTAGCACTTATGGTTTTTAAATGGCACCCAGAATTATGTTGCACGAAGCACAATTTCACATCATTCTGGGTTCATTTGTGTGAAAACAAGGTCCAATCAGGCTGAAACGTTACAGGAAGGTAGAATCTATTGCGTTGTAAGTGATCTGAACGTTTCATGATGATAGCACTTTCCTAAGGGGGTCAAAACATGTCCCAAAGGTCACCGGATCTGGTGTCAATTTAAAGAAGTAGTCCAGTTACACATTTGTGGGCTTATAACTTGGCTTCTGAATGCCCTAGAGAGATCAGGTTTGTTTTAGTGTACTCCAATCAACAGCCCCTACAACCACAAAAAGGAATGGAGTCATTAGCACTTATGGTTTGTAAATGGAACCCAGAATTATGTTGCACGAAGCACAATTTCACATCATTCTGGGTCCATTTGTGTGAAAACAAGGTCCAATCAGGCTGAAACATTACAGGAAGGTAGAATCTATTAAATTGTAAGTGATCTGAACGTTTCATGATGATAGCACTTCCCTAAGGGGGTCAAACCATGTCCCAAAGGTCACCGGATCTGGTGTCTAAAGAAGTAGTCCAGTTACACATTTGTGGGCTTATAACTTGGCTTCTGAATGTCCTAGAGAGATCAGGTTTGTTTTAGTATACTCCAATCAACAGCCCCTACAACCACAAAAAGGAATGGAGTCATTAGCACTTATGGTTTTTAAATGGCACCCAGAATTATGTTGCACGAAGCACAATTTCACATCATTCTGGGTTCATTTGTGTGAAAACAAGGTCCAATCAGGCTGAAACGTTACAGGAAGGTAGAATCTATTGAGTTGTAAGTGATCTGAACGTTTCATGATGATAGCACTTTCCTAAGGGGGTCAAACCATGTCCCAAATGTCACCGGATCTGGTGTCAATTTAAAGTAGTAGTCCAGTTACACATTTGTGGGCTTATAACTTGGCTTCTGAATGTCCTGGAGAGGTCAGGTTTGTTTTAATGTACTCCAATCAACAGCCCCTACAACCACAAAAAGGAATGGAGTCATTAGCACTTATGGTTTGTAAATGGCACCCAGAATTATGTTGTACGAAGCAAAATTTCACATCATTCTGGGTTCATTTGTGTGAAAACAAGGTCCAATCAGGCAGAAACGTTACAGGAAGGTAGAATCTATTGAGTTGTAAGTGATCTGAACGTTTCATGATGATAGCACTTTCCTATAGGGGGTCAAACCATGTCCCAAAGGTCACCGGGCCTGGTGTCACTTTAAAGAAGTAGTCCAGTTACACCTTTGTGGGCTTATAACTTGGCTTCTGAATGTCCTAGAGAGATCAGGGTTGTTTTAGTGTACTCCAATCAACAGCCCCTACAACCACAAAAAGGAATGGAGTCATTAGCACTTATGGTTCTTAAATGGCACCCAGAATTATGTTGAACGAAGCACAATTTCACATCATTCTGGGTCCATTTGTGTGAAAACAATGTCCAATCAGGCTGAAACGTTACAGGAAGGTAGATTCTATTGAGTTGTAAGTGATCTGAACGTTTCAAGATGATCGCACATTCCTATAGGGGGTAAAACCATGTCCCAAAGGTCACCGGGCCTGCTGTCACTTTAAAGAAGTAGTCCAGTTACATCTTTGTAGGCTTATAACTTGACTTCTGAATGTCCTAGAGAGATCAGGTTTGTTTTAATGTACTCCAATCAACAGCCCCTACAACCACAAAAAGGAATGGAGTCATTAGCACTTATGGTTTGTAAATGGCACCCAGAA